>NC_135499.1:214103774-214475932 GCF_052857255.1 Amblyomma americanum
CTTGCTAACTGCGTAACCCCTCTTCGCCCGCTAAGTTACCCTGGATTCATTTCCAGTGAAACATGGCCGCTGTGAGAGTGATGCACGCTAGCGGCGCAGCCGGATTTGTGACGAGCTGTATTGTGCATGTGTTTACGATTGCTAATCACATCTAACCTATACGTCGGCATCTGACACGAGGACTTGCATTATGTTCGCTGCCGAGGTCCTTTTTCCCCGTATGACGTATTCCCGGTGCATCTGTTGTAAAAGCGCGTTCTCGGTGCGTGCCATCAGTGGCCCCCCAGAAACTATAAAGCTGCACGCCTCCACGCGTCCTACTGTCTAAACACTAATACGCCCTTGTAAGGGAGTTAAAAAGGGAGTAAGCTGTCCTCTAGCCTACTCCGTTTCACAAAAGGGTGTGCGCTAGAGGACACTCCCTTTTTACTCCTTTCTGTCTAGATTGCAGACATGCATGTATATGGCGTACGGTCTGATGCATAATACGATACATGCCAGCGAGGAAGATTGTCTGCACCGGAGAGAGGGCATTGATGTGAGGAGACAAAGAACACCACAGTGGGATATATGCTATGCTTAGCGCTTTATGGCGCCCCTCGTTTTAAAAATCCTTGTCCTATCTGCGCTGCAAGTTATCTTCAAGAAAGCACCAACGTGGCCACGAGGACGCCCTGTTAATGACAGCGCAGGCTGCGGTGAAACCCGTGCTATAGATCTCCGTTAACCATTGGCTTGTGTCCTGGCTATACATCCGGTCAGCGGACGGACCGGAACAGGCGCAAAAAGGAAGGCAAAACTTTCCCTCCGTCAGCACGGTCTTTTTATCACGAGCAGTGAGCTCAACGGGAAGACTAGACACAGCTGCCACGCCTGCGATAGAACGCTGCTCTCTTCCCAAAGGGAATGCTCTCCTGAGGTCGTCGTCCTCGTCTGCTGCTGGGGGGTCCCTGAACTACGTCGCAATGAACGACCTCTTTTAATGCGCGAGTATAGTATATATACGTCATCGGAAAATGTTCCGGGGTTTGTCGCTTGAACGGAAACCTGCGGCGAGTCGACAGGCGAAGATTAGCGATTGTGACCCGAGGACGCTATCCGCGTGTTAACGCCCGACGAAAAGATCGTCAGCTATGGCAGAGGAGGCTTTGGCTTTCCCTATGTGTGTGAACGAATCGTGATGCAGGCACACATGGCGGCCTGGGGTCGCGTGCGTATGCCGTGAACTGGGAGAGCGAGGGCACTGCCCGCACTCTATATACAGAGCCGCTGAACGAGAGTGGCTGAAAGTTTCCAGCATTTGTGTAATGCGGCTGAAGAAGCGGCATCGATACAGCCGGATACAGCTCAAGAACGAAGCAGCTTTTCCCCGCCAAAGGATCCCCTTCCAGTCAGTGGCGTCTGCTAGCGTGATAGTGCAGGGAGGGGCGGTACAATGCAGGGAGGCGACTGCACCCGACCATGGAGGGAGCGGACCCTTATGATCTGCCACACCCTGCACTGTTACGCTAGTAGGGTCATTAGAAACGACCGGCGCCATAAGCTGGAAGGGGATCCTTTGACGGGGAGTTCTTGAGTTGCATGCGACTGTAGCAGTCTCCCATTTCGGGCTTTCCTGGGCACACACGATAATAGCCGAGGCTTCGCTATCATTGCTTCACTGCGGGCGTTCACCATGAAAATGCGCACAACGGGAACTCGTCTGCAGCTACGGATATATGCAGTCGAACAGCAGTGTTTGCTTTAGCGCCCACAATAGTATTCGCGTGATACGCAATTCCGGCTTCGTAATAACCGTCCGAAGCTTGACATCTCGCGTGCGAATGGTTGTCGCGCGATTTCTACCGCTTGCAATTAAGCTTGTGACTAAGCGAGGAAGTTTTCGCGAAGGAGCGTTTCTTGTTTAAAGCTGTAGCTTGGCTTGTATTTCCTGATGTTCAAATACAGGACCTCACATGCAGGAAGAGGTGTGTTTTGTTTTAATACAACTAGCTCGCACCAAGTCGCCCCGTACTTTGTATATTTTGGATCGTCTGCTACTCATGTCATGTTATGGCAACGGTGAGCCTTACCTCCCAAATGACGCCCTTTGCTTCCTTTCTAAGTGAGGAGTGAGCCGCTGTTTTTCCCCTCTGGCCGCGTCGTAAAATACACTGCACGGTGGAAATTTTGGTTGAACACCAAAAAGCTGTTCTAAATTCATACGCTATAAGCAAAAAAGGCAACGTTCTTCTTCTCATACGACTCTTGTAGCATACACGCTACCAGTCAGCAGCGAGGAAGCCGACTACCACGCGACCTTGCTTCAAACAACGCTCTTGCGTGCCTCATGCTATACACATGTTGTCAGTGCGCTGATTAAGCCAATGCGCACGGCCGTTAAAATAATAATAATAATTGGCTTTTTTGAGGAAGGAAATGCGCAGTATCTGTCTCATTTATCGTTGGGCACCTGAACCGCGCCGTAAGGTAAGGGATAAAGGAGGGAGTGAAAGAAGAAAGGAAGAGAGAGGTGCCGTAGTGGAGGGCTCCGGAATAATTTCGACCACCTGGGGATCTTTAACGTGCACTGACATCGCACAGCACACGGGCGCCTTAGCGTTTTTCCTCCATAAAAACGCAGCCGCCGCGGTCGGGTTCGAACCCGGGAACTCCGGATCAGTAGCCGAGCGCCCTAACCACTGAGCCACCGCGGCGGGTGCCGTTAAAAGGGACCCTGAAATGATTTCGATGGTCATGTTCCATTGCAGCAAATCTATACAGGTGGTCTTTGTGAATATTTGAGTCAAATTTAAAACCTCTGCGTGGGCCTTACAATTTACAAATCATTTTTAAAAATTGCTGCTCGCAATCTACTAGACCGAAACTTCACCACACGTTCTTAGCCACCTTACCCTGATGACGTTGATGGGCAATCTGTGCAAGCCTTCTCATTAGGCTTGCCTAATTGATGTGGGCGGGATGGGGCAAGGCGAGGTTATGTCCCGACCTGCTCTCTTTATTTGTTTCATAATGTCGTATACCATTTGGGTTGTCACGGCGAAACCCGGGCGACGTCCGAGACGACCAAATTTCCTGATTAGTTGAGACAGTGCTGACGTCACTGGTGTCGTGTGACCACCAAGGACCAAACACAGCACACCGCCAAATTTGAAAATCCATCACCACCGGAGAAACTAGAGACGCTGCGACGCTATCGACATCGCTACCGCGGAGAGGGCAAACGCAGTAGGGGGCGTCCGAGGGTCAGGTGGGCGGAGGAAGTAATAAACAAAAACACTTTATGGCCGCCCGCAGGAATCGAGCCCGCGGCGGCGCAAACAGATCAACTTCGCTGTCAACTCCATTAGACCACACTTGCGATCGCCGCCGCCGAACATCCCGCGTGTTTAATTGCCAGTATCTCGATCTGTGCTTCGAATTTCTTCGTCATCACCAGCCTCCATTCGTGCGCAAGTCAGTTCAAAACCAAGGGCGACGGGCACCTGCACGAACAAAGCCCAAATTCGAACTCTTAGCCGAAAATTTGGACGGTACAATAGCGGAGGAGAAAAGGGGCGACGGCCCCCGCGTCACTGGGCGACTGCTCCTGGATGAGTATGGCCGTGCGTCCGAGAGCTCCAGCCACAAGTGTTCGTAATGGATCCAGAACAAACCGCTTCCCCATTGCACCCTTTTTTTTCGAAATCGGTTTCCGTACAGCGCCCATCCTTGTCTTATATGTCTTCTATAGCATGGAAATTTTCTTTACGCTGCAGTTATATCTCTAAGAAAGCAAACCAACTTTCCCCAAAACTCTTCTTGGATATATTTATTCCATATTTTTTATTTTTGGACAGTGATGTGGAAGGAGAGAAGGCATTAGCCAATCAGCGCTCAATAAATTGACAGGCGTCACCCGGGTGGCCCCCCTCCGAATGTTCGAAAATAGGCGCCCTCACCTGACGTGTATATACCCTCTGACAGCACGTGCATGAAATGTGTGCTTGGCCTTACTCGACCGCCTTCGTTTCGTTCTGCTTACTCTCCGACTGCGCCTGTGACTTATTTACCGATGGGGGCCTTCTTTCCTTTTGCTTGCTCCTTCCCTGCAGGGAGCGAAAATAAGTCAACTGGCGCAATCCCCTGCCTATGAACGTTCTTAACTATTTACCAGCAACGCCTCTGAAACGTTGCATTTCTCCTTTTAAGCTGTCATATCCAAGTGCGGGAGCCCGCGTGCATATACAAACTGGTTTACTAGCGCATGCGTCCCACTGTCCTGGATGGCCGCCGCAGCAGCATGGCGCAAGTCATACGGCTCTCGGCATATGCCCAGAACTGCATGGGTTTAATGCGCCCTGTTGTGTTTCATAAACTTAAGAGTATTGTGGCACCACATAATAGTGTGAACGGACAGTGTATTAGCGACGTCGATTGAATGGGCGAGCGGTGACGTTCGACGCCTTTACTTGAAGGCGCTGGGACTGGCTGGCGGACGGGTCGGTGCGGGAGAGCGGGCTGTTAGTCTCACAGCGATCCGGTCTGCCACGTTTTTGTCGTTCTTGGCCGCCTGCTTCATCTGGCACATTCAAGTAGTGACGTTGTTTGTATGCGCTTTGCTTTTTTCCGCAATTTGCGCCGACTTTCTTGAAACAGGCAGTGCTCAGATGGAGTCCGGCATCCTTGGAGAGGTCCATGGTTACCGCCATTATTAAAAAGCTAGCGATACAGCGTTAACTCTGGCTTTTGCGGTTATCTCCGCAAGTTTAGGCGCTGGCCGTTGGAACATTTTCTTTATTTAAGCCTGCTATGTATTTTATTAATATCCCCGAGAGAAGCATTGATTTGGGAAGCTTGTCGCGCCGCCACGCGGTGCAGTTCTTTTCCAACAAATTCTATTTCCACCAAGGGACGCATGTTGCGATCGGACATTGAGACACGTTCTCTGCGGGCCGTCGCGTTCCACTGATAAGGACACGACATAATCGGCCGATTCTTCGGTGCACATACAAAACTGCATCTGCCCCCGCCACCTGTCTCACCCATTGTGTACGCAGGACACCGAGTCTTCGTCGCCTCCAGGATCCCCTCCCGAGGGGGTAAAGAAGGCGCCAGGATGCTCGTGGCGCGACCAGTGGCGCATCGGGGCGCTCATGGGCGCCTCGGTGGTGTCCCTCTACTGCTGCGTCTTCTGGCTCATCTACGCGCTCTCCATGGAGGGCGGCCGACGGCCGGGGCTCTTCCTCTCGGCCACCTGCCTGCTGCTGCTCGTAGCCCTGGGCGTCACGCTGCTCTCCATCCGGAAGCTGTGCGACCTGCTGTCGCCGGCGCCGGTGCCCGTCTGACCCAGCCCGGACCCGCCGCCTAGCGGGGGTGTGCTGTCCGACGACAGCGCCGTCTGAGTGTCCCCTGGCGGCGCGGGCACGATGTCAGTAGGATTCTGCGGTGCACGCGCTGCCCGAGGTCGAAGGAGCGATGTCTGTCCGAGCACGATGCAAGCGCCAAGCTCCGAGTTTTCATCGGCTGGACGCGGAGCCATCGTCTTTCTTGCGGAGTGCTCTGAACGCGCCTTTTCCGTTCTGGTGGCGTTATAGAATGACGGGCATTCGGTGCTTATGGTGGTTGGCAGATCCTCAAGCACATGCGCATGCCGCGGCCTTTCCTCGGGATTTTTGACACCACGACATCACAGGCCCCGACCTTATGGAGTTTCTAGGGCGTTGCTAAGTACTCGGTTTCTGTGACAATGACAGCAAGTGCTCTGTAAAAGTAGGTACTTCTTGAAACAGGAAGGATAACCACAAAATATAACACCGGAGTGCAGCAGAAGCGCATGCTATAAGCACGCACCAGCACAATTCAAGTCTTGCGGGAGACCAAGATAGTAGCACTCATATGTGCGACTTGGAGCCCCGGAGTACCGCAGTCTACCTAGAATCGCTTCATTGGAATCAGCGAGCCACCTAACTTTAAGCACCGAAGGAATGTTCTGCACCTCAATACCCTTTTCACAGACAGCAAAGTGCACCGCGTCAGGCCTGCAGCAATACCTGGACCACCCGTAAGTGGTCATCGTGGACGCTTCCAGTGCTATGTCACGGAACAGGAGTGTATACGGCTCAGTCTCGCGTCCTTCAAGGAGTGCCTCAACATTTCCTCAAGCCTCCAAGTGCGAGCCACGGGTGACGGTGACGGCACTGGGAATTGTGTAATTTCTCGACTCTCTCTAGTGAGCAGGAAACTTTGGTCCTTGTGAGTGACTGCGTAAGTTTTTCGCTGGCGGCTCAACGCAAGACAGAGATTCGCCAAAAGTACCTTGCTCGTGTACGGGCTTTGAACTTGACGTGTTATAACCTGCCTTATATATACCTGACCTTACGACGGCGAGTTGCTGTTATTCGAGCGTCGTGCAAATTTTAAATTTCTCACTGAGAGGCACGCCACCCCGCGATGTAGTTAGGTTTCTTTAAGCATGCATGCGTCTTTAATACCATACTAGGTCACTGTTCGCGCAGGTACGCGGTGCGAAAATACGTTTGACCGATGTATACTCATACAAAGTGGAGCCATCATATAAGACATCGTACACGCACTGTATTCACAGATGGCAATCCAAGCCAACTGTCTTTTTTTGTGACAAGAATAGTGGTTTTCCTGACATCCGCAAAGCTAATAACACCTTATCCCTGGTGGATGCAGTAAATATGCAAGTTTGATAATGGGGATACGGTATTTATCTCGTTTGAATAAAGGGAGTGCAGTATTAGAACTTAACTGGCCCCGCACAAGCGCCATTTTGAAAGCTCCTGCCGACTGTCGAAGCCGCAGTTATCTTCTGTCAAACGTATATTCGTCTTACTTATCGCTTGAGCGATTTTTGCGCTATCACGGCATTACTGATTCACGCACAAGTCCGTCTCCTGTGCTCGCGAACACGGTTTCAACGAGGCCCACTGTTCCGGGCTGAGCAGATGGTGAAGCTGGAAGCATCTTGGTGCTGGCCGCGGAGAAGGCCGAACTATTTATACTGCGTGTATACTCTGGTACCAATAACAATGCACACTGTCCTCCTACCATGCGGTAAGACAAGAATATATCGTCTTGTGGATTGCGGCGCTTCATCTGAATATCAGCAGTGGGATCTGACATCAGGTCTCAGATTCGCATGTTTAAAAAACTGGACGCCATGGTGAGTGAATGCTCTTTTTAGTCTGTTTATTTTTAATTTACTTTGTGTTCTATTGGCGCTTTATCTCGGTATCTCAGCCTTTTGTTTTATTCATGAGATGTTTCCGGAAATCACGAGAGTTGTGTGGCGAGGAGACTTGATTCTTTGGGTGCACCCTTTGTCAAAATTAGAGACGCCGATGGTTTCCTGCCAGTGTTCCAAATCTGTTGACTGTGAGAGGAACTCTTATGCTGGCCCCTCCTAAACTTATAGACTCCCACGCATGTTACAAGTATTGCTATGGCTGAATCTACGTTTTATGCCGAACAATAGCCAAGACAAGTACGAAACCTCATCTACCCGGCATTCCTGCGTATCTACATGGTGGGTGAAGTTCAGCGCCGTCTGCTTTCCCTCAAGGTAATATTGACAGACTCTATTACAGATTACAGGGGAGTGGCTGTTAAAGTGCGTGACGTCACAGAAAAGAGAAACAGTACATCTTTTAGGTTTGCCACGCTATGCTATTTCAAGGCGCCTCTGGAGTGGTAATACAATATTTCTGCTAGCGCTTTCCAGCTTCGGATGCAGCTTTCCATAGCGAGGCTGTGGTGGCCTGAAACGAGTTATGGCTATCGGAGATTAAAAACAGCGCCCCAAAAATGTGGCTGTTGGAGAAAGTAGTCTGCTGTTGCATATACATAGTTTCCACTCGTGTCGTAGCGGCCGCCATCCGTGGAACCACAAGCGCAGAAAAAAACTTGGGCCTGTTTTCTAACCCGCTTATCACCACATGTGCTCCGGCGTATATGTAGCAGATACATGCTGTGCGCACAAAGATGGTGCCTGTGACGTCATGTGCAGACTATCTTTATGCATGCCTAGTGATGCAGGTCTGCCTCGGTGCAGCGCCTTGTGGTTACGGTAAAGTCCAGACAAGTCTGCGGCAATGGACAGGGCGTTTCCTGATTACTGGGCGAGATTAGCGTTTTATCGGCGCCCGCTGTGTACAATTCAGCCAGCTTACGCGAGCACTCTTTCTTATAATGGCCTGAGTCACATTTGGAATGTGTCCCTCAAAAAAGCGTGCCGGTGTCGTAAGGTGTGTTCTAATAAAGACTGCTTACGTGCACGCATAGCAAGCCCGTGGTTTCCTTGTCGTTACCGGTTTTTCGAGCCATTCAAAGTAAAAGACGAGATGACAGCTCTCACTCAACTCGGCGTTTATTTTCATAGCTCTATTGTGCGTACAGAATCAGCCTGTACCGGCAAGCCCATCATCATCGAAGCAGACGAGATCGCAGGAACAGAGAATTTGAATATGTAGGATTTATTTATTTATTGTTTTTTTTTTTCACCCGATTGCGAACATCTCGTCATCCGTCTGTACGAGAGAGGGTTGACTGAAGCCATGCTTGTCATCGTCATACTTTCATAACTGATTTTTAAGGCGTACAGCCGCACTCACAGTACCGACCACAAGAAACGAAAGAGAAGAAAACACAAAAGCAGCCTTTCTCTCAAAACTGTTTCCTTTGACGAACGTTTATGCAACGCCGGTCAGCATCATGTACAATGGCGCGCTGCTTATACAGATGGTATTGCGCTAAATCGCCTACGCTTCGCGAAACAGGTGACGTGTTTACATCAATGCCTTCTGTCTTTCCAACCTACTCCTCCTCATGTCCTTCATTCGACAGTTGCACGCGCATTACCATGCTTATTATCCGCCGCGAAACGCGGCGTTAGTGTCGCTGCAGCCAGCAATCTTCTAACGTTGCGCAACCAAAGCGCTAAGCTATTCCCGCTTCTCCCACGGCGACACCACGGGCAGCGGCTCCACTCTGCAAAAAACTCGCAACTTTCCCGAACCGCCCTCTAGATGTAATGGCTGCAACCGGCAGACCTAATCAACCCTTCCCGTATGCCCATGTTTTCTTATGATTTTGCAAACCCGCATTATGTGAAGCCAGAGCCACCCTCAGTTCGCCCATTTCTACGTTGATTTCAATTGTTTGCCACTTTTCCTAGTTCCTGTGGCCTTTGAACAGCTTCGGTTGCGTCGCTGTGCATAAAACGCCATCCCGTGGCAGCTTGCCAGCCATTTTGACGCTGCAGCTACGGAGCTGGCTTTAACCAGTCAGGAGTTTAGTCCACGAGGCTGCATTTTCGTGCCAATAAGAAATAGAAAAATTAATGTGCTGGCCAACAATATCCAACCTATTCATGGCTGGAAATAGTCAGCTATCCTTGCCAAACGACAGGACTTCCCAAGGCTATGAAGAGCCACTCTATATAGTGAATGAAATGATTCGACCGGTTGATCATTGAAGGTCAGCTCTGTATTCGACAGAGCTGCGCAATTTTAATGAGACGCATTACATAGAGAGTTGTGTAAACCGAGCACAGATGCTTGCCCTGAGAATGTAGTACCAATGTACTCAGACACGTTCAGGTACTTTCTCAAGGCATCGTTCAAGGAAAGGAGTTACGGTCCGAATGTACTCACGCAACAGCCGGAAAGGATACCGATATTCGTAAAAGAAATGGTAGAGGAGACGGAAGGGGGGTGTTTGTCCCCTCCTTTCCTTAAAGACGTCATAGGTGTGAACCATACATGCTAAGAAAAAAATCTGCTCCATTAATTCTTATCATATTTTGTGCTCGTAGCCTTGCATCTCGAGAGAGAGAGAGAGAGAGAGAGAGAGAGAGTGTGTGTGTGTGTGTGTGTGTGTGTGTGTGTGTGTGTGTGTGTGTGTGTGTGTGTGTGTGTGTGTGTGTGTGTGTGTGTGTGTGTGTGTGTGTGTGTGTGTGTGTGTGTGTGTGTGTGTGTGTGTGTGTGTGTGTGTGTGTGTGTGTGTGTGTGTGTGTGTGTGTGTGTGTGTGTGTGTGTGTGTGTGTGTGTGTGTGTGTGTGTGTGTGTGTGTGTGTGTTATTGCCTGTGATGCTTCCTACACAAGCAGGTCGTGAGTGCACAATCATTTCCCAGCCTAAAGAGTTGCTTCCGCGTGGTAACGAAAAATAAACAAAAAGAAAGGTAGGCGCACGATCATAAAGTGCTCTCTCAGTTTTATAATCTGCGTTACACCCAATTCGCGACACCGTTTGTAAACATGCGAGGACAGACATTGCAGCCCTACGACCACGTCTTTTTGAGGACTGGACTTGCCCACAGACCTCTGCCTAAGAGACACTGAACTCAGTACGAAGGTTCGCGTTCGAGGCACTCAAAGTGGGTCCCCTACCCCACCTCTCCTACACCAACTAGGTCCCAAGCCAGCCTTTGCAACTTCTCTCGAGAGAGATCATTCTACAGCTGCTGTTTGCAGTACTACAACATGATCCTCCATAGGCAGTTCATAAGGGAGTAAAAACAGACACTGAAACCAAGGAGAGCATAAGGGAATGTTACAGTTATTTAAATATTTGTGGTGTTAATCAATGGGTAGTGTAATTAACCGTAATTAACCCGACTGAACCGTTACATTACTTAGTTCACAACAAGGCCTTGTACTGGTCCGCTGGGCCGAGGAGGAAGCGGCGTTGCGTGGTATGAAAGCCACGCAAGGGGATGAGCACAGTGCAACGTTGGACGGCGAACACGGAACGGTTGCGGGTTGTTCTATTAAATCACCCTTGCGCATTCCAGGCGTCGCGACGAACCTTCGTGAGGCATAAATTAAGAAAAATGTTATTAGGAAAATGTGTTTTTGTCTTTAGCACTCGAGAAAAACCCTAAAATAAAAGGAGGCACGCGTGCCAATATGTGAAGAATTGCTTCACCAGTACGGTAACGTACTGCACTTGTAGTGCACTGCGAGTCAAAGTGCCGTGGCCGGGTGCGGCACGCAGGGCTCCAGGATGTGCGAAAGCTTGTTGTATCTTACGCCTCTCGGTTCGAGCTCGAAGGCTGCGACGTTTCATCGTCCACTGCTTCCTCGTGTTTCGCCACTCTCTTCGCCCTTCGAGCTATCCATGCTTCAACTAAAAACTGAAAGCAAGAAATAGAGTATAATGCCGGAGGTCGCTTGGAACTCGCCCATGTCTCTTTACTGGATGAAGAAATAACTCGAATGCTGCTAAAATAAGCGCAGCTGACGTAGGTCAGCACAGCTGCCCCCACACATCGCTTTCATGCGCCGCTGCTTTGACATGATACGACATTGAGCTGGGATAAAGTTGGTGCGCACCGTGTGATATTTGACCGCGGAGTATAGCAGGGCAGCTCGAGTCATGCTTTTGTTTCATCCCACTAAGGTCATTGCCCTCACGCGCTCTCGAAAGCCTTTACCGTGATCGCGAATACATTCTTACCGTATACACGTACTGTAATCCAATGTGTCGAAACCATTCTTCCTGCGTTAAGCGTTCTGTTCCTGTCTCGCGGCTTCCCCTGTCTCGTGTCTGCTTGTTCAGCTGTCATATGCTGTCAGTAATTTATGTCATGCGTCATTTTTCTCGTACTATACGCGTAAGCGAGCGGAGGAGAAGGAAAGGTTAATAAAATTTAAAGGAAAGGGAGAGAAGCGTCAAGAAGGAGAATGGGCTGCAACCTGCAGCGGCAGGCAACTTAGGCCTAACGCAGCGCCGAATGCAAGCGAGCGAGGAGAGGCTTTCATGCAAGGGCCACGTGGGGATTTCCATTCAAGCCTCTTGCCGGATTAACTCAAAGCACAACCAAAGACCTACATCTTCCCTGCAACTGGGAGGACATATTGCTCGCGACGAAATCCGATGCGTAGAATCCTTACTAAGAAAAGCTGCGAGGTTAAAATGCCGGTGCTATCGCATGCAATCGTTTTTCACCTTCATCCTCGCCGTGCTTTTTTGTTTTAGTTTAACACTGCCCTATATGCGCCGGGAAATTGAATCCTTGAAACTTTTTCATTGTACTGTTCAAACATCTTGTCGTGTTTTAGTGAGTGCAATCACATTTCGCTCTCTGAATCATCGGCAGCCAAAAGCCATCATGGTCATTATATAGTCTTAATACTACGCCTAGCTTTGCTTGCACTAAGCTTTTAGGTGCAGCATTTTCTCCATACTGTGGAAAATACACTACCTAGTAACTTCAACCCACTCCTGTTTTAGCTTCTGAACGGGCAGCAGTATATTCAAATAAATAATCACAACAGGGAGTGGACGAGGTGCAAGTGGAATAAATGAGACGTTTGAATATTTTCATTTTCTTTGCATACAGGATACAACATGGCAGTAAAGTCATCTGGAGTACAAAAATGTTACAAAACAGCCATGAAGCTCGGCGGTTGTAGAAATGCATCAATGAAGGCGCGCGAAGCGACACGGGCATAATATAGGGGCAAGACGAATAGTTTATTTCAGCATTCGCAGCACTATGGTTGTTGCTTCTAATTCATATGCTTCAAGCACGTAGCCACATTCGCCGCTTTTGCAATACATGGAATGGTTCGGTGGAAAAATTTATGACGTGGTACATAAATGGCAAGTCAGGCGCAAGACACAGCCCAACGAAACAATGGTACATTTGTCAAAATACAATTCATTGCACAGGATGATTGTTTGGATTTTCAGATGTTTGGTTTCGCAAATTTTACAACAAAGCCAAATTGAGAAAAGCTGGAAGTTTGCCTGCAGTTGTTTTTCGTACAGACATGATAAGAGACATATCTGAACACGCCACGCCTTCGTCCTTTCGACGTCTGCGTATTTCTGCCTCACGCCAGCCTCTTCACAGAGAAAGCGGTACGCGCGTCTCTCTGCTAGACAAGAAGAGCGAGACGGCGGGTAATGGAGCTCTAAAACGGGGCGTCTGGTCGCCCTATCTTGGTCCCGCGTCGCGTGCCTCAAGCCGCGCCAACCTCTAGCTCCGCGGCTCATCAATGACGTCTTTCTCTCGACTGCGAGATGGCGCCACTGTTCATGGCGTTTACCGCCCGCTCTCCAATGCCGCAGAGCCGTGCTCTCTTGTCTGCTTAGCGGTTGGGATGGCGGTGGCGTGGTGGTAGAGGCGGTGTTCGATGCGCCAGGGCCGACAACGGCAGCGCTCAAAATCAATAAATGCATATGATTATTGGACCATGGCTCCCGGAAAGCGCGTGTCGCGGTAAAAAAAAAAAGAGTTACTTTTCGGTTTTTCGGACCTAACTCAACTTCACAAGTTTTATCTCGTCTGTAAGGCAAGGTAAAGACTAGGTAAGAAGTCGCCATTAATGATGCAGGAACTAGGTTCAAGAAGTTTGACCTCAGCTTCATCTCTGAGTTTGACTTAATTTAGTGGTGACGAGTGCATTCCTACCGATTTTCAATACAAAACTTAATTTTCTTTTGTTAGCACAACAGTCGTCATGTCTTACGTTGTCAAGTCGGTGAGTTTGCCTTTGTAGATCTCCCTTCAAGAAATATCGTGCTCGCAGCAAGACTACAGCCAAAGGGGCATACAACATGGCTCACTAGGAACGGAATAGCTTTATGCCATAATAGCGGGAACCCGGAATTTGGGCCCTGGTGGCTTGAGCACAGAGCTTTACTTAAGCCAACTTATCAACCTTATCACACTGGGAGAGGTCGCAACCAATTCTGAGCGGCACGCGGCTTGATTCGTGCGCGATGCAAAAGTAAGAGCGGTAAGTGACCAGCTTGCGCTCGCCACTACACCAATCACGTGCAGCCCGACTTACGACGTCAAGCAAATGTGCCGATGCAGTCGCTGTGTTAACGTACGAAAATCTTTCTGTATCCGACATCTGATTCGCTGCCACCAGCTGTAGCTACCACATTAAAGCTAACAACTTGTGACACTGAGTGTAACTCCGAGAAAGCATGAACTCGACTTACCCGCATGTTTGCAAAAGGAATATACATATAAAGACCTGTGTCGGCTATAAACACCAACAAGGCCCAGTGTTGGGGCCCATGTGTCCAGATTCTTGTGTCTGGTGGTCGGCTAGGGTGGTAATCCTGGATGTCGACGTGTAGCTTGCGTGCCGCCCGAAGTCCGGGGCAAGTTTTCAAGAAGTGATCTGTAGCATCGCCTCTGTAGCGGGATAGGGGTGGAAGGGGAGTCTGCGATGTCCAAGAGGCCCTGACCGCAGGCGTCAGCGCAGCACCCACCCGGATTCTCCTCAACGCCACCTCATCACGGCGAGTTAAACCGCCGGGAAGTTGTAAAGGCACTCGCATATGGCTAGTCAGTTTTCAAGTCATATTGATCAAGGGCCTTCCAGTGAATCAGTGTCCATTCGGCACCGTCCGACCATAGCGTGTACATTGTAGTCGCGTCAATGAAGCGTAGCAAGCTGCAGTGACCTCTTGACGTCTGAATGGCTCCACGTGCGGACCCGTCGGCTCTGCGGCGCGTACAAAAAGAGGGAAGTGTATGACGTCGTGCATACGCATTCCTGTGCCCGGTCCCCGTCGTTACTGTTTCCTAATCCTGCGTTCCTGTGCACCATAACAAATGGTTCGTGGTTAACAACAGCGCAAGAAGGGCAGACGCGACGAAAGTCCATCAACTTGCTCAACTACCAGTATAAAACAAATAGCGCAGTGGGAGGCAGGGAAAGAACAAGGGAAGGAGGCTATTTTGAGCTGATTGGTTCTAACCTAACACCGCGGTTCAAAGTGTCGTCCTATCCTTTTTTTTGTTCCTTTCTTTCACTGTGCATTTGTTACCACGAAATCGAGTAACCATATAGCCCGTATGCGAGTCCTTTGAAGCTCCATTTCAACGTGCATTTCTACGATTTACTGCGCACGTCTTGCGGCGACCAGTTAAACGTGATTCCAGCCCGATGAGCACACCGGAATTCCACCTCCGAGGCAGTTCAGAAAGCCGCAAAGGAAACGCCGCAATGAAGAGCTTACATAAGCGTGATGAAAGCAAAACCTCCTCGCTGTCAGGTCGCATACTTGCTTTTCGTGAAGAGCGCTGAGATCAAAATGGATGCGTATAAATGGCTTTTGCTATAATAAGATACAAGTCAAGAAAAAAGGAAAAAAGCGGGTTTTCCCCGTCAAAGGACACCCCTTCCAGACAATGGCGTCGGCCGATTCTCATGAGCCTGATAGCGTTAGTTGCGTGACAATGCAGTAGGGAGACTATCCCCGACAATGCAGAGAGGGTGCTGCCCCCTTTCATCTGCCACTCCCTGCATTGCCACTCAGGCAGGTTCGTGAGAATCGGCCGAAGCCATTGGCTGGAAAGGGACACCCAGTTTGATGGGGGAAAGCCAGTTTTTTCTTGACTTGTATCCGGCTATTCGCCTTTTCAAAAAGAGGCCCATGGGCGCCGCCATATTGGACATTGGGCTGTGCTTGAGGATGAAGCTCCCCGACGTTTTGCGCACAGCCCAGAAAACCGATTTTCCCGAGGGTCGTGCTGCTTCTGCAGGCCGCTAGACGAAGACGCGTATATTCAAGTGTTCGGAACTTGTCCCGTCTTTTTCGGTAGATGCGCCGGAAAGGCGTATTGAAAGCTGAGTAGAGGCCATGTGCCAGTGTGTTTTCATGCTGGACGAAGTGATGCAAGAACACGGTTGAGTAACTGTCCCTACGTGAGTTTCCAATACGTTTACATATCGTCCATCCCACGCTTGATTTGGTCACTGACTGAATTTTCCATTTCATTCGGGGCCAGCTAAGAATATGCACGGGTAGCTTGGAGGGGAGTGTTGTCCGCGCCGTAAAAGGTCGGGGAGTCGTTCAGCAACGCGCGCACACAATGGCCGCGGAGCATCGCCGCCGGGTGCCTCGCACAGCGTGTCGCCAATCGTCGTCGGCGCGCAGCGGGCGACTCGGCGCGATGCACCCGCTGAGCGCTGCTGCCGCTCGCTCTGGCCGCCTTCCAAGTTTTGCTGCGCTTCCAAGCAGAGGGGAGTGCACCGCACCTGGCGAACAGGCCGCCGCTGCCGACGACGTCGCAGGCGGCCGCTTGCGTACTCGTCGCACATGAATTAAGCGCGCATGCGCATAAAACGCGCTTTGCCCTGCTCGTGTTGTCCTTGTTAGTGGTGTTGCCTCAGTATGAAGCCACCGTTGCAACTTGCGCACTGCGCTGAATTGTGCGGCTCGTCCGTGACGTCAGGGGCCCGATGAGGGTACACCTGCGCATATATAGTTTCCACCAAGCTTCCACGGTGAAGGTGACGATAGAGAAATGGATTAGCGAACAGGCTTTCGCCCCGCCCCTGGTCTACCAACATGGCGGTCATTGCGACGTCAGCGCAAGCAATCTTTGCTGCCCACGTGGGTTGTCATGCGGTTCCATGTGGCTTGCTGGCGCTAAGGGCTTCAAACATTCCTCCGAAAGCGCATATTTGCCAGGCTCCTGGGACGCCGTGCCAGTAGCATCGAGGCTTCTTTTCCATGCATATCGCATCTGTCTATCGGTCTTTAATTTTTTTTTGTCCACCATCCGCTACTCAGCGCGTCTTCCTCTATGTCAACTAGATACACTCTTCGTTGAAATTGAGATACACCGTTTGACTTCCGCTACATCCAAGGCAGCAGAAGAACTGAGGTGGTCACTGATCTCCCTCCGATTGCTGAGCCGCGGTATAGACAAAACATTGTCAATGCGGACAACGTGGTGAGATGAGTTTGAGGCACTCCCATGTTTGTCGTTGGTTAAATGAATGTACCCGGGGGCGAGAAAATGAGCCCGGTGACCCCCGTTTTCTCTGGGACGACAAGAAACAAACTAAAGGCGTATATGCAAACGATCGCACAGTGCTATACCTAGCAGTTTTTATTACTCTCAAGTGGAGTAACACAACCAGCGCTATCTGACGTTCATATGAAGGCTTCATAACACGGCGGAGATAGGGCCTGTGATAAAGCAAACAAAGCATACCTCTGCACAATGAACAGAGCCGTGGAAGTTCCGCCAAAGCCAGCGGCACGCATTTGCGCTGTACCTTAATTGGGCACAAATATTGAACCGCATTTAGCGACCGCAACCTAATTTTCTGATGTACCCGCTGCTACTGGTCCTTCAGCTCATACGTGAGCTATTAATGCGCTATTTATGGCCGCGCTGTAGGCATGAAACTATTTACTCTGATTAGCAGTTCCCGTTCTCCTGGAGCGGCGATCGAGTGGTTCCCGGCGGTAACACAGACCTCACGGTCACACGCACGGTAGCCTGCGCGCTTAACGAACAGCCATACGTAAGCTAGGCCGTCTGTGCAAAGACAAATTCTTGCCAGCTTGATCTCTAACTGATCGAAACTTGTCAAGCCAGTTTCTCCGCAGTTTGCGAAGCATGCGCAGTTTACCGTTACGGCTGTCACTAATTGGGCATCAAACGCCGCCTCCATACAAAGTACTTGATCGTTTGCCTTGTCTGGCTTCCCTGCGTGTGAGCATGTCTGTGCTCACTCCTGAAGGCATTCAGAAAAACACCACTGGACAGGACGAATGGTTGGACATGTTGGTATGCACTCAAGATGGGAACATCAGCGCGAAATAAGACCAGAGAAGACGACGCAGGACTCGAGTGCTTTTTCGAGGAAAACCTTGAAGTAATCAAAAAAGAAGCTGTCGAGACGGTGCATTCATTTTCCACGTGCCGTTAGCCTTGAAGCGAATTTGGTTACCGATCCCAGCTCAACGAGAGTTCAATAAACTTACTGCAACGGTTGGCTACCAAATCCTTTTTCTAATTCCGAAATATGGTTTATGGGGTTTAACGTCCCGAAGCGGCTCAGGCTACGAGGGACGCCGTAGTGGAGGACTGCGGATAATTTCGACAACCTGGGGTTCTTTAACGTGCACTGACGTCACACAACACACGGGCCTCTAGCATCACCTCCATCGAAATGCGATCGCTGCGGCCGGCATCGAACCGGCTTCTTCTGGGCCAGCCCCCGAACACCATAACCACGGAACCACTGCGTGGCTAGTAATTCCTAAAGAATGCACATTTATGCGCACACTGCCGTGTAAATAAGTTGAGAAAACTTTTTTTGTTTTCGCATTTCTACAAGACACTCATCGCTTGTAACGATGTAACTCAGCGAAAGCAACCAAATGTAGCCCCGCAAACCTGCTTGTTGCACTAGTGCGGGTCCCGCCATTCCTTCCAAATCCTGAAGCGTAAACAGAAAGAATTCAGCGCTCTGAAAAAAAAAAAATCTGGTGACTCTGGAACACCCTACACATAACGGCCTCCTCTGTCAAAACTCGAAACGCTGATATATGTCTGCAGCTGGTCCAACAGAAAGACGTATCATCCAACGTCCACGACAGGGATTAAATCTTCGCAGCGGAACGGTTTTTCATTTCAGACACGGTATACCTCCCTCCTCCGCTTGAATCAAGTGCGCGTTAGCTATTTGTTGGGTTCGTGACAGACGACGTGACAAAGGCACTGCGGCGGGTGGCCTGAGCGGCACCGGCTCGCGATCGATTTCGTGCGCTTTGTCATCGACGGTTTCTTCGTCGAAGTAAACGACACGCGGAGGTGCCATGCGCAGGAGAGTGAGGCATGGCACCTTCTTCCCCAACAGTATGCACCGTGTATCTGTACACTCTAAACAGAAAGGAGTAAAAATGGGGTATGGTAAGCGAGAGGACACCTTACTTCTTTTCACTCCCATAGAGGTATTCATGTTTAGAGTGCGGACACGAAGGAAGAGACATGGTTCATGCGGAGATTTGTCGAAGGTACCGAAAACAAAAGTACTCTCACGCCCTCAATTTACATTAATTGTAGCGGAAAATGCTAAAAGTATGAGGAAAAGGGGGAGAGGGCGAGAAAAAAACGAAAACCGCATTTTTTTTTTTTTGCTGTGCACCAAATGAAATGCAGATCGCGTGTTTTCCGCAAGCCTGCTCAGACGTTTTTAAAAGGAGCACATTTTTAAAAGGAGCTCGCTATTGGCTTTCCATGTTTCGAAGAATCATTTCTGAAAATACATGCGCCGCGCTAAGCATTAGGCGCAATATTAGATTTACTGCAAAACGGTTAATTCCACGGTAATTCGCAATGCGTGGGTCTGTTATTTTATAACAATCCAAAAACACCGAAGAAATAACGTACGAGTCAGCGAACGACCTGCGACAACGACGAGCCCAAAGAGATTTTTTTTTAATCATTACAATTCGGGTTGTCCTGCAATTAAAGAGACTCTGACGACACATTGAAGTTGGGCTGCATCGACAGACTGCCGCGTCTTAACGACAAGGACGCTACTTTCATTTAAAGCAAAGCTTTCATAACCTAATAAAGGCCAGGAGATTAGATAAAGGCGTCGCCATCACCGACCGATCAAAGTTTTTCGGCACGGGTCCAAGATACTATAGCTACGCCTTCATTCACATCAGTCACTGAGTCATTTTTTGTGTAGACCTCATGAGTTCGAATAAAGTGGCGGGGAAATTTTTGCATGCAATTTTCTCTCCAATAAATGCTTTGCTGCCGGGCAAACATCAAAATAGTCCGATGCGACTTAAGAACTAAGCGAAAAATAAGGCCCTCCAGCTAATGGCATCGACCGATTTCCATGGTGTTGCGGTTAACCGTTAATCCATGAGTAATCCGCGAGGCTGCTGCCAGCCTCTTGCGATGCCGCGCTGCCGGCTTCAAGAGGATTAACCGCGACGATCGTAAGAACCGGTCTACGCCGTTGGCTTGAATGTCTGTTATGAGGGACATTTGCTGCTTCGTTCGATTTGTATTCGACTGATATATATAAGAACAAAAATCGGACGGAGTTGACCGCAGTGTTCGTTAGTTTTCAGTAAATTATCCCTTATCCCTTCCCTTACGGCGCGGTTCAGGTGTCCAACGATATATGAGACAGATACTGCGCCATTTCCTTTCCCCCAAAACCAATTATTATTATTATTATTATTATTATTATTATTATTATTATTATTATTATTATTATTATTATTATTATTATTATTATTATTATTATTATTATTATTATTATTATTATTATTATTAAATTGTCATGTTCACGTGAACACGAAACACAAAACTGCGCTGGCTGAACTTCCTGGCAGTAAAGCGCGAGATGAGGAAAATGATATCGTATTTACTCGAATGTAAGGCGAGTTTAATAAAATATTTAATAGAAGTGAAATGTCCCCTTTCGTGTTATGACTGAATCGTTATTGTTGATTATAATTGAATATTTTTATTTTATTTTTCGATGTTACGCGCCGGAGAAAGCGACCCTCATATTATAATCGAGGGCGTGCTACATTCGCATAAATATAGGCGGCCACAAAGTCTTAAGAAAGTGCTAATTACAAACCACCTAAGTTTCCTCACTGCCCAGAGGCGCAAGCCAGGAACTGTGGAGTGGACTGTACATGTCGTGCAGGGAAAAGCACTCACTTCACTTAGCGGCTGCATAATTATACAGCCCACTCATTAAGCTTTGTTGTAAATTTCGTGTTTCGAAAAGATTTGTGGGAACCTGTGCGCTAGATCGGGCGCACGTGAGCAGGTGGAAGGTATATGAAATGAACAACTTTGGCAACATGCATTCAACGCTTACACAAGTATGAGTATGAGACGCGCACCGTCTTGTCTCTCTTTTTATTCTAGTAGGTTTCCTCAACACATATGATGCCTTTAATGCATTTTATAGTGCGACGTCAAAGGGAAAACAAATTCGGTTCTTTCTTATGGGCGTAGCGAAAACGAATCAATGATATAACCTTGCAAACTTCACGAATGTAATGTACGCGAAAAAAAAAAAGGCGTATTACTCGCGCACATAACTGTGGGTGTTTACTTTCACATTGCTTGCGCCCGTACAGAGGGTGGCTGTGTACATGCACTAGCACTGTCGAGTCCTGACAGTCTGCCCATATACACGTGCACCACGTCCCCTGTCTGCATGAGGCACTTCGGCCGCCGCTGACTTGTGGGAACAGCCTGCTCTCTCAGGTCCTCCACAATCACTGCTGCCGACATCGCAGGCCCCTCATGAGCCTTCAGTCATAACCAAACTCAGCTAGGATGCAATCGTGTTGTTCTAGCAGGAAGTGTGCTTGCCATGTTTGAGCTCTGCTTATTGAGAAAGTTTTCAAAGCCAGACAGGGACGCTCATCGCTTTTAAAAAAGCGAGAATACTAGGATCGCTTCTTGCGCAAATCACTCATTATCACTGCTATGAAAATAGACTCCATATTGCGTCACAAGCTTGCTGAGCAAATATACTATTTTGGTTGTAACGAGGATAAATAAATTAATAATATCTATCTTGGCGTAAAAAAATTCATGCTTTCCACAGTTAAGATTATGTTCTGTGCTTTTTTTTCTATCATTTTCAAGTGCGTGCGTTAAGCTGCATCATCCGTAGCAGTGATTGCCCGTGTGAATCGGCCCAACGCGGAGGACCTGTCTCATACTGGCCAACAATATATCGCGAAGATGTTAGGCCACTATCAGACAATAGATAATGACTGTTAACACTTGCGGTTTCGGTCAGAGCGGTTTCCCTTGCGTTCCGTTTGGTGTGTCAGGCCACTGGGAGTGACCTTCTCGGACCACAAATAAGTGTACTTTGTTCACGACTTCCGTGTGCATTCTCTGTTCTTCAGTGACTCCTAATAGCAGCAACATTTTCATTTTGTCACCAATGAGAGTACTGTAATGCAAAGTGGTTCTCTGGAATGGCCGTCTGAGAGCTTCGATACAAAGTAAAAATGATCGCGTTGCGAAACAGTTTAAGCTAGCCTTTTCATTAATGATTATACGCCAATGAGTGGGCCATGCCGCTCATATTAAAGTTGCTCGCTTGCAGCAATCACGACGAGACGCGCTTGTGACGAAGTTTACACAGAATTATGTCATATATGTGAAACACCCTGAACCGTAAGAACCAGATCGCTTATAAATGTGATGTATCCCACTGGCACGGGAGATAGATCGAGCGGCCGTGCCACTGGCTGCGGTGCCTGGCTTTGCGAGGTTCGGCTGTCGAGCGGCCGCATTCCGATGGACGGAATGCTGAAACTGCTCGTGTGCTGTGCGATGTCAGAGCACGTTAAGGAACCCCGAGTGGTCGAAATTAACCCGGAGCCCTCCACTATGCGGTGTCTCTCATAGCCCATGTACCCCGCATGCATATCCCACCGTACACACTGTCACTCGGAGCGCTCGCTGCTACGAATTGCTTTATTGTTCCTCAGCGACACCTGGGTTCATTAACCATAACCGAGTGAGATGTACGCGGCGGCCTGAACAAAAGGGAAGCCGTCCTTGACCGTAGCCTTACCCAACATCACGTCTGACCTTGCCCTGCATTCAAGCGCGAGTCACGTGACCCGCACATGCCTACCATCCTGGCGAGTTAGGCGTACATAACGTTAACGAACGCTAAAGAAAGCGATAGGAGCTCTAATAACGCGTCCTCACTTTCTGTTGAGTGCTAGATTATCTGAGAAGGTTTACATTTATGTTCACATAGCGTTATACTACATGAGTTACCTCTCCTTGTGAGCACTTTTCTCGTCGATGGGAACTGCAAAGCTCCGGCCGAAAATGCTACTTGTGCACTTTAATGACGAGCTTTAGTTGTACAAGGCCAGCATCGACCGAACAGCGCCATGGCACAAGATATTTGTCGTCTGCGCAACATCGACCCATTTTCCGAGCATTTCACACCGCAGATGCCGAACACCAGGCCAGGGGAAAACTTGCACCCATTGGAAACCGGTGAGTACCCGGCGGCATTGACCGAGAATCGAACCCCGAAACTCCCGCACACGTGTGGAATTTCTACAAAAGCGACATTGTTCACTGGGTGTTCTTTGTTGCAAATGTGGCTTTTATATTCTTCTTTTTGCCCCAGTATTTTGATAACCTTACGAGCAACAAACTGTCACCAGAATTCGTTGTACGCAGCTATACTGAATTGGTCAAATCTCCAGGGGAGTACCCCAAGGTTGAGTAGATTTGCAATATGAAGTAATTACCCATTAGCATCCCCTAAAGCGCAGCCATACTTCTATAAAGGAAAGCTATTCAGCTTTCTCAGAAACTTCGTATAGTTAAAGAAAAATCCTACCTGGTACGTCCAGCAATATTTAATTGCTGGATATATCGAACAAATTTTTGCAGTTCGTTATATAAGGGTTGCTTTGTAATACTTTGCACCCAGTCGCCATATTTCGTGACAATACTTTTCCTCACTCAGTCGTTATAAACGGTCGATGAAACTTTGTTTTCCCAGTGCACGAGCCTGTTGGTTGTGCCTCCATGACGTTTTGTGCCATTTGTTTTCTATACTTCGGGAGACTGACGCGTCGCCTGAGCCATCCAGTGTCTAGACCACACAAGAACTTAATCGCTGCCTAATGTATTTACACAGTTGCGCGGTTGGTAACGTTGCTCCTCGGCTTTCTTTGCCCGCTTCAGAGTTGACGTCATGCCTTATCACCAGCGTACGTTCGGGATCGCCGTTTCTTTGAGAAGAAAAGATTGTGGAAGTGCTTTGCCGACGGATCTACTCAACCAGGTCAGACGCTATCTCGAGTGCGTAATGTGTGCCGCCTTATCGCAACCCGAAGACATCGACCTTGCTCAATGGTATATGGAGAGACTGACACAGTGCCCCTTGGCTGCTCATCAGACAGTTTACATCATACGGGGTCACCATTAGAGATCACACTTGTTTGCAAAACCCGAATAAATGAATGAATCAGTGAAGGAAGGCAGGGAGGCCTGCAATCATCTACGGAACAGTCTGAGCGGAATAGATATGAATAGTAAAAAAAATAATAATACAATCAGTAAAGCGCAGCACGAGTGCATGCAGCCAGCGACAGTCATTCAACTCTCGCGTTCGACTTGCAAAATTCCGAACAGATAGAACTGGACAGTACACGCCCACTTACTCTCCAGAGATACTGGTCCCCATTTAAGCGGACCGGTGTCCTGTTAAGACAACTCACTCGCTGTTTGCAGGCAGGGATCTGAGCCGCTTAATTGTTCGGTGGCGGAAACCCCCCATCCCATTCATTATTTTTTCGTTCTATGTTCTATTCATACCATCTTCTCCGGTTTATATGTTCTGGCTTCGTCCCAAACAGCCCGAAATAATTTATGTCACGTATCGATGTTTCCTTGATTTCTAAATGCAAAAGCGGTATAGTTTAAAGCCCGCAAAGAATACGCCTATGCTCAGCACACGTCTCGTGAACGGAATGCGGATGAGTAGTGTAGCGCGCTCGAGTGAGCAGAGGTTTGCTCAAGCTAAGAACGCGCGGGCAGTGACAGCCGTCCTTTCACAAGCAGCTGGTCTGCCTGTAACTGCCCGCCACTCTGGCGTGTGTACAATGCGATTGAGAGTCCTCCATTTGCATTAGCATTGATAAACTGAACTTAGGATCCGGATATTGCATTTGTGGTTTTCTGCGATTAAGACATTGCTTCTACCCGCCGCTGTAGCTCAGCGACTATGACGCTTTTATTGTCGAGCACGATATCGCAGGTTTAATGGGCTCCGCATTTCGATTGGAGAATACTTACGCCGAAACGCCCATTTACTTTAGTTCTACTGCATGCACGTTGGAGTATATCCTTACTCGCCGAGGGAAATTTGGAGCCTCCACGACGTTATCCCCAAGCAGCCCATTCTACAGTTTTAGTACGCAAACGAGTATTTTTTTTTAATTCTTGGAGAGAGACGTTCACGAGCAAACGGGTCACCGCGGGAGCAGGAAAACTGCCTCAGCGGTGTCCTTTAACACAGAGCGCATGTCATTAGACCGCCCTTGAGAGTGGCGGCATTGCACGCAGTTCATCGTAAGCAGGCGCGCGGCCGGCCTCACAAACAAAACCGCGTCTGCATTTGTTCGGTGAATCCCTGGTGGTGAAATGGAAGAGAGAGCGTTCGAAGTCTGACGTAGACGTATCGGTGTAATTCCAGAGCCTATCTCACCCCATAGTATTTTTAAAGGTCAACACAAAGGCTATCTGATCTGCACGTAATCCAGAATATATACCTCATCGCTAACATTACACGCAACTGTCGAACAGAAGTCCTCTTCCCTTCGCTGTTGTACCGCTGTCCTTTTCGGCTTTGATTGCGCATTAATTAGAAACACCTGGTTTGCGTTCAGTGACCACGTGCACCAATCGGAAGTTTTTTTCATACTGAGCTCAATATATGTGATTTGCTTAGGACAACCTTGGAAAAGCATGTATCTGCTGCTTTTTTGCTTCAAACCTTTCATTGTCGGTATACACGTCTCGAAAGATGCGGAAACACGCTTCAATTAAATAAGACCAGATATACTGGCCTAGTTTGGAAAGTGTGATAGAGATGCGGCCACTGACGATGTATTTCACGCAGTGAAGTCCAGTAGCATGAAAGTAGAAGTTCATAATCATCATCAGCAGGGATCTACTGCAGGACAAAGGCACCTCCCAATCACCTGCGAGTATTGCTGCTTTGCGCGAGCTGCGGCCTCGTCATTCCAGCAAAATTTCCCATTTCGTCACTCCATCTGACTTATAGGCCGCTCTCGCGATTGCGTTTACCGTTTCCTGACATACACACATTTAGACATACACATAGGCGTCCATAGAAGTCGCTTGTTGTGCATCCGTTGGTGGGGAAAATCATATTAAACTGTGAAACGGCGGCAATAATTGAAGGGAACATCTATAACTTAAAGGAATAAGCTCGGATACTGAAGTTGAGCAGCTATCTCGCGTGCATGATGTTGTTCATGTTGTGTCTTTAAAAATATATATTGCGCATACCCCAGTGCGGGATTACCCATTATGAAGAATTCGAATCCTAACTTTACATAACCACAAACCTAACGTCAAATTAAAAGTAACGAAAGACGCACGCATACAGTTCTAGCGTATGCAGTCAATGGAGTACCCAAGGGCTCCGACGCTTTAGGGAAAGCACGAAAGGATTGAATTTAGTGAAGCGAGACAGTAGCACAACGCGTAAAGCATCGGTCGTCGAAAATCTTTTTCACAAACGCACTGGGTTCAAGGGTAACGCCCCGCGGTGAGATTCCAGGGACACTGGAAAACTCAGTAGCGCACACTAACGCAGAAAAAGAAAAAAAAAAGATGAGCTGGCGAACGACTCGTCCTTACGTCACTTATCGGCCGCACAGTGATGGAAAATCTGGCGCCTCCTGCTGAGGCTACTAGCGTGTGCGGTACAGGTAAAGAGCAAGAAAAAAGCAAAAGACAAACACCTGGGCGAAAGCAAAAGAGGGGAAAGGGAGCAGTGCAGGGAAAAGGCGAGACATGTGGGGAAGGGAACGGGAGAATCGTCAGCGCAGCCCGACGGGGCAGGCAATGAGGTCGCCGCACAGGCGGCGCGACAGGCGCAACGGTGGTAAAGCCCGCGGTGGCGCTGCAAGCGCAACTGTGCATCCGGGCCCTTGCCTCGGCGTCATTCCATCGATCGCAGGCGCGCTGCAAACATGGCCGGCAAGGAGGGAGAATACTACAAGGGCGACAAAAAAGAAGGCGGTTTCCTGCGGTTTCTCTACAACCCCGACACCAAAGAAGTATTCGGCCGAACTGGCCTCAGTTGGTGTGAGTACCCGAGATAGTTTTACCATTGCACGCGCGCTACTGATTGCTTGCGGGACGATTGCACGAGTTTAGCCTGCCGAACCGAACTAGACATCCGAACGGGGTGAAAAATTTGAGACTGTGTATTGTAGGTTAGGGAAAGACGTAAAGTTCGTTAAGAGAGCGACTGTTGTGTGTTGAAACCTAACCTGCGCTTTTGCAAAGTCTCCCCGAAGCAGCGGTAGCGTTGAAGGTTGGGTATTTGCCGTGCGGGACTGCTTGCCGATCCCCTCTCCTTCCTCCCTCCACGCCCTTCTCATCCTCGGGTATCATGGCTGTCTCGCGGTCAAACTGAGGACATTCGTCGCGCACTCCGTCGTTCAGTTCGATCGCGGTGTTTTCTGTACATCGCTAGTTCGCGAGGATGCGAATATTGCGGCATGTCGAGGCGTTTCTCGGTTACCTGCTGTGATCAACCGGCGAAGAGCTGTTCGCATGCGCTGATCGCTATGTGAACGACCTTGAGTCGAGCAGGTCGTGTTTAGCAGTTCGCATGCCGGCCACGCTCGGCGCCTGTGCGAGCAGCAGTTCTTTCAGTAGTCGCGAAAACGAGTTCCGCGCTTCCACGTGGTTTCTGTCTTTTATCTTACATTCAAGATGGGCGTTGAGAGCACGGTACCCAGTGGGGCTTCGAAAAGGAGTGTTGCGTTATGGGCTTGCAATAGTCGTTGCTGAGTGTTTCCATCCGCTTTCCTGACGCGTACGTCATAACGGTAATAATTTTTTTTGTCCAGCTTTTACTGAGTATCTTACGTGCCTTTCCATGTCTTTTTCTCTTGCAGTTAAGATCACTGTTTTCTACATCATCTTCTATGCATGCCTTACTGCATTCTGGACCATTATGCTCATTGTGTTCTACCAGACATTGGACACAATCAGGCCCAAATGGGTCCTAGAAGGAAGTTGCATTGGAACAGTTCCAGGTGAATAACAACTTTCCAGTTTCTGTTCATTGAAAAAGTAGACTGTTTCATGTTCGTTGAAAAAGGAGTTTGTGTAGATGAGAATGAAAGGCAGATACAGTATAGTGATTGCTATACAAGACTGTCAAAAAGTATGTAAAGAAAAAATCTACTTATTCATCATACTCTGTTTACAAAATACATAGGGAGATGCCTGTTCTCAGCATTGGCAAAAGGGGCAGGCTGCCTTTATCGTAAGCGAATTGCAGTCTTGGTGCAGACACATTTTATCCAGGTGTCTTATCTGTAACCCTTCAACAATCTTGGGTGTGATCTGATAATGGAGTCTGTAAACAGCAGCCATGCCAGAAGACTCGCAAAGGCTTGTATGTCTAGCAGTGCAGGCAAGTTATGGTTCACTTACTGCCTGTAGGAGCTTCACCCTTTTCAGCTAGCAGACTGTCGTAGATATGGCAATATTCAGTGCTTGGCAGGCTGTTAAGACCTCCCTATATAACACAGCTGGTGTGCATACAATACTGCACTGCTCTTTGCCATTCTCATGGAAGAAAGGAAAAAAAATACTTTTTCACTTAATCAAGTTCTCTTCAAACATTAATTTGCAACTTGTTTGCATGCCCAGACAACAGATTTGTGGGACCCAGCTTTCGGGGGGGGACATTTATTGGTACTGCAATGTATGAAAGTCTGCTGTCATCAAGGTCGAGGCCACATATTACTAAGCTTATGAACTGACTCATTTATAAGGTGGGTTGAATTGCAGTAAAGCATTGCTGTTAGAACGCATTAGTCTTAGCTTCTTGTTATTACTCCTTAAAAGCAAGTGCTGTTCAACTATGGTGTGACGGAAACAGCGTGAAATGTTGGTCTTCATGTGGGACTACTTGAAGCATTGCTTTTCATGATGTGGCAAGTTGCCCTGTTGTGAACGTTGCCAGTGCAGTGACTGCACACATGCTTGAAGTGCTGCCATTGATATTGGTAAATGGGTTGGCCTGTGTTTAATGTAGTTTTGGTTGATCTGACAGGCCTAGGCTTCCGTCCGAGGCCGCCCGAGAAGAACGTCGACAGCACCCTCATCTACTTTAAGGCCGGCAACACAGGCACCTGGAAGTATTGGGTGGATGACATTCAAGAGTTCCTCAAGGGTGAGTCAGTAGCACTGTTGTTATATTAGGTATCCCAACACAGCGTATAGGCATGTATGTATACAAGAAAGCCATGCACAAGCATCTGTGCAAGGTTCGTGTTTTTGGAACGTGAGTAACAGAAGCTGTGTGAAAGGCTGCCAAAGAGCGTATTGAGGAGTGTGAACTGAGGAGATGGCCTACCGCTTTCTGAAATTGAGAGACACAGGAGGTTGGCAGCTGTCACTGCTGGGCCACACCGTGCCCAGTGTGTGCTGTCTTCATACGTGTGTTGGCGCACGTTGGCTGCCTCAATCCCTACGCAGAACTAACCCTGAATGGTTGTGTTTTCATTGCCTTGTAATTGTGAAGTTCTCCTAGCGTTACTGGTTTTGAGGCAAATGTTGCACTGTGCTCTATGTGCTGTAGGAGGAACAGGCTGTTCAGTCCTACAAACGTTGTTCTCTGAAGGGCTCCATCTGTTATTTGCATTTGTTACTTTAATATGGACTACAGGGAACAAGGTCAAGTGACCCCTTATGGTTTGAGATTAATTTTATGAGCTGTGGATATGGTCGCCCAGATGACGTATTTAAGTTAAATGAACGTGAAACAATTTTTTGCCTTTGATTTCGGTGGCCAAATAAGTCGAATAGTCTGCAGTGAACCTCTGCCCACATTCCTGACCACCACACACTGTTCCTCTGAGACAAGAAAATCGCCTATTGTTCAAGCTTTTTTTTTACCCCCCCCCCTCCCAAGAAGAAAAAACATTGCCACAAGACGGGACTGTAATTGCTAAAGTTTTGTTGCTTCTGAATTGTTTAATAAAATGAAACTTTATATAATAGAGGGAAACATGAAAATGTTGATTCTGTTTGCAGCTGTGTTTGATTAGATGAGTAAAGCAACGCCTTGTAGGCTGTGGGTTGTTGTTGCCGACTGCTGCTTTTTAAAATTGTATCCTATTATATAAAGTAGAACTTATTTTTGAATACAGACGGTAAAAGTTTGCAAAGCCTGAAGTTTTTTAGTGGAGAAGACAATGAATTTGCAGTTATTACCATGGTTTCTAGTTTTGAAATGATGCCTTGCAATACATATTTCATAGTTTTGTATGTGCTTAATACTTATGTCGTTATCAAGTAAAGGTCTGTGAGAAAAGATGCACTATGTGTTCCTTTGCTTCAAAGTCTGCATTGCTACTTAAGATATTTTTTGCATTGTTATTGTACAATTACTGTACATACTGCCCTCTCCTGGTGCCTCTCTTGATCTTAGGTGGAGTGTGCTTCAGACCCTGTAATATTGGACTAAGTTGTGTGCAACTTGCAGATGACTTGTAGCCTCAGCGATGTAGTGTGATGTGCTCATGTGCGTGTACTGGTGCAGACTACGACCGGCAGGAGGCTGATGGGGAGCACCTGCGCACGTGCAGCTTTGACCAGCCCATTGACCCCAAGGAAAACAAAGCGTGCCGCTTCGCCCTCGAGTCCATCGCCAGCAACTGCTCCATTGCCCAGCAGTTTGGCTACGAGTACGCCCAGCCCTGCATCCTCCTGAAAATCAACAGGGTGCGCAGCTTATCCTTGGTAGTGTTATTGACCCGGGGAGTGTAGGAGGAGGAGCCGGGACTCTGTGGGCAAAATACAGCCAAAAATGAAGCCTGTTTATTAGTGATCATTATCGAGACAGTACTCTAAGCAATGTATGCTATACATACTAGCCAATCCTCAAATATGGGCTGAAACTGGAGCCGGACAATTAAACAGTAGTCCAGGGCTGAAAAATGGCAACAATGCTTGAGAAATTTTGCACACTCCATTTTGAAGGTACCGATCGTAGAGGAAGTGCCAGTGTATTTAAGCAATCGCTACTGCATGCACTATTGGGTTCTGCACCATTCATGGTGTAAGGTCTTTTTGCCATAGATGTCAGTTATCAGGGTGCGTCTTAAAGGAGCACATTGAGCAGCTGTTGTGCTCTCGAGCACTGCTCAGTAGTCACTTTGGTTCCGGAGTACCGAAAGAACAATGTTTGCTCATTATTGCTTGATCGCATGTATTGTTTGGATGCTTCGAAGCTGAAATACTTGTTTCTGAATAACCAAGTTCTGCCCGAGTAGTCATCACTAGGTTGCGTTTCGAGAAATTGTTGATTCTTGCCACGATGCATGGTGTTGTTACTGCCAATGGAAATGACTGTAGTTTTGGTTCTCAGGAAAGATTTGGATTCAGCCATCTTTTTAGCACTGCGCAAATAACAAACAACAAGGCCAAGCAAGAACACACGAATCCTTGAAGAGAATTAAATGCTGCCATTTTTAACAGACATATCACTCTTGCCAGAAGAAATTTATGCAGGCAGCCTGGTTGTAATAAGAAACAATACCTATAGGTTGCTGATTCAGCAGGCTTGGTATCTTAGCCCTGTCGCTAACCTGATTTCTATGCTTTAGTAGTGAATGTTGAGTCCAGTATTAAACCATTTCTAGCTAAATTTATAAATATGCTGTATCTTGTGTATTTTTGATTGTGCGAACTTTTAGTTGTAAATTTAGGTTTGATAGTTTGTCACTATTGATTGTGCTTCATTTGGAAGATGATGCTTGATTCTTGCAGTATCCTGCCATTTTTTAAAAATGCCTCTGTGCTATGCAATATCAGTCCAGGTTAGGAAATCCCAGATGGTCCAAATTAATGTGGAGCCCTCCACTGCAATGTCTCGTAACATATTTGCAGCTTTTGGGACATTAAACCTTGTCACTTGCCATTTTTTTTATGTTGGGAACTTTGCCAACAACGTGCAAAACAGTCGCTCAGGTAGCACTGTTTTTGTTATTGTTGCTTTTGCCTCACTGCAACAAAGGACTTTTTGATGCCCAAGCATTTGCAGTTCCCACTGGTTATTATGAATGCATTACTGCACTGTCGACTGGGTTACAGTAAAAAGTAACGGTGACATGACAAGTAACTTGGGACATGTACCATTATTCTCGGTTACTTGTGCTGCCCCCAATTCAGTAAAGCTGAAAAAGCTAGCATAGGTTTCTACTTTCATAGGCCGGTTAGTTAGCTCAGCAATTGTTTAAAGAAGCAGTTGCTTCTGCGGCCTTAAAGTGCTTCTGATGATGCCTTAGAATTTGATGAGCTTAAAGGGATCGATTATGTGAAGCTTGCAGGGGAACCATGCGAAGTCTTTGTGCTAGCATTTGAAATTGTCATAATCACTGATTAAATTTGAGACGATGTTCAGGCTTTTCTCCACTGCAAAATGCCGAGCAGGGTGCACTTAGTGATTGCTTGAGGAGGCAGTGCATATTGAAGGTAAAGAGGAAACCAAATGTCGTCAAAGGCAAAACCCGCAGAGCATTGCTTGGTGGCGTTCGACGAGGAATGGAAATAGGTGGGTGAAGGCACTGGGAATCTGAAATCTTACTCAGTGTGACGTCATCACTGAGCTTCTCCTCACAGTACAAAGCTGTGAGGAAAAACGTGCATATCGTCACGGCTTTAATAGGTGACTATGTTGCTGCTTTAAATGCTAGTGCAAAAACATCTTGGATTGCTTTACCTACAAGCTTCAATTCTTTGAATCATAATTCTAAAAAATACACGCTTTAGGTTCTATTTAAAAACCATTTATCCACTGGATAAAAAAAAGAATAACAGAAGGGTGCTTTATTGTCTGGAAAGTCTTGGGCTGCCACAAATTTCATTCCTTTTGCTGTGGAAGGAAAAATGTTATAGGTAACATTTCAAAAAGAAATGACACTGGGCGATGCCAAAGCAGTCAGCCAGATGACAGTGCCTAATAGTGCTAGTGTGTTTTGCGGATGGACTTTTGGGTATGTCGATTGTGTGTTTGATTCACTAGCCCATTGACTTGCAGATTATTGACTGGTTTCCGGAGCCTTATGAGAACAACACATTCCCGCCAAAGATTCCGGACAGTGTCAAGGAAAATTACGATGGCCGCTATGTCTACATCACCTGTGAGGGAGAGGCAAGTCTCCTTGAATTTCGTGCATCTTGTTACCTCGGACCCTATGCTGGATGGCTTGCAATGTGTCATTTTGTCTTTCTGGTTATGCTACCCGAACACTGTACTGTTTGCTGCCTGTGTATGCTGTATTATTCATGCCTATGAGCCTGCATATACAGTCTATAGGGTGTCTACTGACTGGAAAATCTGGAATGGCGATGTGCTTTCAAGCAGAACTCCTCGCCTTGGAGTGAAGTCATTGTTAGTAGGGTTTTATGTATGCTCACTAGCCACAAATGGGTCATTGAGCTTTTGTTTTGTCTCATCTCACCCACAGCAAAATCCATGAGCGATAAATTTGCTTAATTTTTTTTATTTCGAGTGACGATTCACTGCTCCTAGGCCTGAAGAAGAATGCTGGTTAGTTGATATAAATGGTTTTCAATCTAAAAACCCGATTGCGGTACTAGGCAGGAGTGATATTACAAACATAGATTTCACAAATTATTGGCTAAATCGAACTGTTCGTAAATATTTTTAGCAAGCACATGCAATTTTTACTTTATGTAGCGATCGTGGTTCGCCATAAAATGAATACATCGAACTCGCCAGCGCCAAGCGGTGTACACAAGTAACTGGTGGTGGTGCAGCTAGCATTAGCACCACGCTTTGTGGTTTTATCTCACACACACCAACAGCACCACAGTAGATACTGTGTCTTGAAGGGTTCGTAGCCAGGGGGTCGGCATGCGTTCACCCCTTGCACTCAACAGCGCCCCAGAAGTAGTGGTGGCATAGACAGTTGTAGCCTTGCAGTAACCATCCGGCTCTCATGTAGTCTTTTACAGAGATGGTGAAAGGTTCCCAGTGATAGCTCTCGCACTAACATACCATTTTCCAAGTGACGTGGCTGTACTGCATGGAAGCCACCCTAGCTGATGCTTAGCCTGTTGCCGTTGCACGCTGGTTGTGGTGTTTGAAGAAACCAACCTGGCTGGCACTCTTTTATGCTGTTTTTTTTCGGCCTCTGGAATCGTGAGTGCCTTTGATATGGAGTGTGCTTCGGAAAAGTCCTTCCCGATTCTTTAACACACATTGCCTGAGGTGCTAACCCTGTGCTGCTCTTGTGTGTGTTTGTAACAAAATTTAATTTTTACGAATTTTGGCTATGTCAAACCGTTGATTCATTATCTCTTCACTACAACAAGGTTCGAGTGTTACAAATATTTTCTTGTATTCTGTCAGTGGTTCTCATTAACAGTAATGACACAGTGGATGTGTGCACAATTTAGCTTTGTACCACTTGCTTTGTGTTTATCTTTGTTTGCATTATTTGCCGGCTGTTAGGGTTATAGTGTGATCATTATAAGCAAGTGCTGCTATTTGCATCTATATTTGGCCATTTTTCTGAAACATGCTACGTACTCGGAGGAGCGAGAGCTGAAAGGAACTCAAGGTTTTTTTTGTGTTTGGAATAGGCATTTTCCATTTCTTCAGAGGCAGCACTGAAATGCTTCGCTACGGTCACACAAAAAGCTTGAGCCATTTTTAATTCCTGCACATCTTCTAGCACTGTAAAGTTTCTCTGCTTTAGTATCATCCTTCTGAAAAATGATTCTCTTTAGTTAACAGTTTTGAAGCCCAGCTGTGCAGTTTTTATAGTTGCAGTTCATGTTAAAATGAACAAGGCCAGTACATGGGGAATACGAGTTCAGGCAGGCGGGCCTCTGTCTGTTTAGCCTGCGTAGCATTGAGTAATATACCTACAAGACTGGTTCCAGTGAGGAATGAAAGGGTCATTGAAGATAGCAATGCAAACCAAAGCAGTCAATATTGTGCTTGGTTAGTTCAGTAAGCAATAGACCAGATTTTTCTTTACGTTACGCTACTCACTGCTGAAGTTGTTTATAAAGACATGTGTTTACGATATGCAAATCGTATTTACACGATTGTAGGTCGACCCCCCCCCCCCAACACATTTCTGAAAGAAAAAAAAAATCTTGCGAGGTCGTTTACACTTGGCCTTTAATAATAGAGCGCGATAGCACTATCCTGCGGCTTATGCTTATCGCCAGCTGCTATCGGCTGCTGCGTGCAGGAGCGCCCGTGGGCACATTCTATAACGATAATGTATTAGTCACTGGACTACTCGTCCACACTTGCGCCATCGTCCTCACTAGCGCTGCCGTCATGATCGCTGCTGCGGTCCCACAGCTCGGCGTTCTAACATTGTCGTGCAGCGAAATCCCGTACTTCGCAAACAGCCACATCGTGACATCGCCTGGAACAGCCGAAAATTTTGCCTCGCTGCAGCTGCCACACCTGTATCTCCCGTTGTGAACGTCGAGCTTGCAGTCCGGCGCGCAGTTCGTTTCTTCGGCATTAAGAATGACAGCCATCTTGCATGTAGCTGTGAACGAGCGCCGGTCGCTTACTGGACGAGAAACTACGCGTGATCGGCGTCTGCTCTTCCGTCGGCCGCCGACACTCCCCGGTGCCGCTGCGGTTCCAATTGGGGGTGCCGCCGCGATTGGAACAGCGGCCCTTCCATCAACTAATGACGCTCATGGGAGCGCAGAGTGCGTAGTTGAAAGTAAAAAAGTAAAAACTTGGGCAGAGCCTATTAAGAATAGAACGCGAATGCGTTATCGGGCCGCCGCCGCTTATCAAGAGGTACAATGTGTGGCCACGTGTGGAGAGTGGGCTGGTGCCGGTTTGCTGCTTATGGACAGCCACCATCGGCCGCCTCGTGCGGGTTGGGAATGCCGGTTCTGCGCGTTGACAAAGCAGCTGCTCAAGGCCAGCATAAAGAGCAATGCAACGGAGCCATGCAGCAAAAATGCAACCACGCTATAGCATGCCTACTATCTTGTTTGTCTCTCCCTTTACCTATGCTGCTATGCTTTGGTTTTGATTTTAAGTCGACCCTCCCACTTCGGATTTTCAAAATTTTGAAAAATAGGTCGATTTAATTATGTAAATACGGTATATGGCTTTCCTATTACATCAGTATTGCTACACAGTGAGGGGCTTTATTGCAGCATGCGTGCTCTTGCAGTGTCTGCGACCTTACCTCCAATGCTTTCTTTCCTTTTTTGACAGAATGTGGCTGACGTGGAGAACATGGGTCCGCTGCTGTACTTCCCGGCCAACCGCATTGAGAACTACTACTTCCCTTTCCGGAACACACCGGGCTACCTGTCACCCTTTGTGTTTGTCCAATTCCTGAAGCCTGAGCGGGGTGTCCTCATCAACATGGAGTGCAAAATTTGGGCCAAGAATGTCAAGCACGACCGCCAGGACCGCATCGGAAGCGCCCACTTTGAGCTCATGATCGACTGAGCCCCATGTCACATGTGCTCACCATGGCACACACACCTTCTTTACACAATGTGTGCGTGATGACAGCATCGCCGGAAAACGCCTTTTTACCTCTCCCCCCACCTCTTGGTCTCTGTTGCTTCCCGCATTTCATGTCTTTGTGCATGTGTGCTGCTCGGTTCTTGGTGCCAGTGAAGTCAGGACATTGGTTGAGCCTTTCATTTTTTTTTTCTTGTCCTTTAGAAACGGCCTATACATTTCATTTCATTTCTGCATTTCCAGTCAACTTTCTTAAAGAGATGAAACTAGTCTGTTCCCACATTTTATTTTTCCTTCTCTCTGTCAGACGCATTCATTGCTACTTATTGTTCTGCTAGTGCTGTCTCCACGTGTCAGCCTAGGAATCAGTTTTGGAAGTGTTCAGACCGCCGTATTTTTTCCCCTTCAGTGCTGATTCAGAGGCAGCTCTTTCCACGGACATTCCAGAGAACTGCAGCAGCTTCGTCCGCGACCTCTTTCTGTTGCTCCCGTTTCTCGTCCTCGCTGCTGCCGCATCTCTTGTAGCTGTTGCATATTTCATATAGGTTGTTGGGTCGCATTGCACTGCCCGATTGTTCTTATGTTCTTCTGTTTTGAGATTTAGATGTAAAGAGGAAATCGGCGCTTCAAGGCGAGTTGTTTTTTCAAAGTTGCGATTTTCTCTTTCCCCGCCATGTACTGGGATGTACGGGGTTCGCGCCGCCAAGTGGATCTCCCGAGCAAAAAAAAAAAAAGGAAATAAACATGAGGGGTTGCACACGTGAGGATTTGTGGCACATAACATTAGGCTAGAATTTCTCGCTTGCCTCTATAGCATCCTCACGCATTGTTCCAGAGCCATAGGCATTCATTTTGAGCAGTGCCGGACGCTGCGTCTGGGAGTCTTGCCGAGCCACTGAAGAAAAACGCCACACATACACACAGATGCACCGCCATTCTCTAACCCAACCCGGTGACAGACCCTCTAGTTTGTGATAGCTTGTTCTAGGATGAGTTGGTTGCCACCAGGCAAAGCGGGTATCTGCCAGTTTGGCGCACGTGTGCCACCTCGAAGAAGATGGCAGCGGTTTCTGGAGCCCTCTAGAAGGTGCCACAATGAGGACAGAGGCGTGGTGGTGAAGCCCGAGCATTTGAACTGTGCTGCCTCGACATGGTGGGACTATGGACGCGGTCTCACACACAAGGGGCAGAAGCTGTGATGACATTGGAAAGGCAGCGCTTTGTTCAGGTTGTCGAGGCAGCCCTGTACTTTTTTCTTTCTGTTGCGCGTGTGCTGGTGTTGTCACTGTAGAAACGTGCCCAACACACTGTGGCAGGGGATTACCTTGTACGTATGCTATTGCTTGGAAGAGTAAAAGTTATTGACACTTGGCCTTGTCTGCGTCTCGTTGACTGAGCTCTTGAAGGAAATGATTTAAAGCTGTTAAGGTTTGAAACAGGCATGGAATTGTTTGGGAAACAGCAGTTGTAGTAGTACTTGCTGGTGGACAGAAGCGATGTCAAATTACATTAAGCTGCCTGCAATACCTGTTATTTTGCATTCTCTCATTTGTGTTATGCAAATGTGATGTCGCTTCGTGAGCAAGACTATTGGGCAGTGTGATTTTCACTGCAGGCATATTGCTTAGAACCGCACACTGCATATTTCATATATATTCTGTTGCTAAACTGTAGTGTTCCATGTCCCAGCTTGAGTGCACTTGCCCATTGGCTCATCTAGTTTGTTGTTGCTGAACATGTGACATTGAGAACATTGTCACTCTTAGTTTGATGCAACTCGAGCCTGCAGTGAAGCTCTACCCAGATCAAGGGCCACCACACAGAATTCCTCCTCGACATAAAAGTAGTTCATCGTTAAAGGTAGTCTTGTTAACTAAAGAAGCTAACCATAGAATTATAATTGCCAGAATTTTGATGACTCTGGCTTGTTTGATATAGTCGAACATTAAAAGGTTGACTTCGTTCACTGTTCTGTTTTGGTCAGCTGAGTGATGCAGGATGCCACGAGCCTCAGCTCACTGTTACTAACTGCTGTTTTTTTCAGTTTTATCCCACTATAGTGAGTGTGCTAGGCACCAGTGATTGTATGGCGTTAAGATGAAATGGTTGTGTTCAGGTTTGTAGAGGAGGCTGACAGTTTCCCATGGGCATCCTTTTGTTCACATACAATGACACCTCCAAAGCTCAGCTGTAAGTAACGGCCAATGGTGTTAAGCCAAGATGTATACCCATTCCACTGCCTCAAATGGTAATATCCTCATTTCTATTCCTATAGCTTCTAGAAAGCATTGCCAAGGGCTACCTGTGCACAGTATGCTCTGTCTTTAGTGTAGCAAAGGAAGCGGCATTGGAAGGTAAAATAGCAAATAGACACTGAAATGTTGGTAGCACAGAAGACTAGTAGAAGAAAAAACCGGATACCACAAGCACTGAGTATCTACTGAAATGTATTTCGGAAAGACTAGTAGTAAAAGCTCGTTAATTCGAACTTCACGGGACCGGGAAAAAAGTTGGAATTATCCGGTTCCAATTATCGAATGGCCTCGAAAAAACTGACAAGAACCATTTGCATTACGGTATATGTACCGTATTTAGGGCGACCCATATGGAGCGAACTTGCGCTGCGGATTTTGAGCGGCGGAACGCCGAAAACGGCCGGCTGCCGCCAGGATTTAGAAACGGCAGGATTCCATATGCTTGGTAAAATGCTGAAAAGAACAGCTGTGCATTTACAATTGAGCTATTTATGCAGTGACGACAAAGAGGACGAATTATTCTTTGTGACCCCTTTCTGAACCAAACTAGTTAACCTGTTTGAACCTCTCGCTCTTCCCAACGTCAACCGACGCATAGTGGCTAAGCCTAGCAGCTTTCAAAATCCAGAAGCATTCTGAAAATCTGGCGCGTTTCATTGCTAAAATTTTTTACTGTGGGCATCTTCAGACAAAACGAAAGCTTTGTGCGACTTTTGTTTGCCGTGAACATGAGGCACAGTGTAGCAGCAACGACGAGTTCGCGGTGAAGCGAGAGGCCGCTTCGGTAGGCGTGGCCATGTAGAAGCGGGCGGAAGTCGGACGCTGTCGCGCCATAATTGGTTTATTGGTTTACGCTGACAGCCCACGTTGGCCGCTTCCGGCCAGCGGCTGACCGCCGGGCTACAGTGTTCTAGAAGGGTCCAAGTTGGACATATTTTTGGAAATGTGGTGGAGAGTTTGAAGGGTGCTTCACTCCCGCCACCGGTTGGCCCTGTATTGCTCTACTTCCGGGATTGGCCTTGTCTTTAGCGCGTCTTTACTATCCCATCTTTCAACTCTCCTTCTATCTGCACGTGGTAGCGATTGTGGCTCGTCTTGAGCCAGTGAGCAGGCCTGTGCACTTTCCTTTCTTTCTTCCTGGCAGTAACAGACAGACAGAACACTGTAGCCGGCGATGCTAAAAGCCCACGTGCTTACGTTGGCGACTGTTGGGTGGAAGGAAGGGCGACTCTCGCAAAGAAAAAAAAAGTTTTTCGCACGTAATTTGTAGTGCCCGTCCGAAGTCATAGCCTTTCATAGGCATTGGCTGGGACCGCGCTGACAGTACTTATCCATATTTCTGAATTAATAGGGCTCGAATTAACGAGTATTTAGTTGCGAGTTTCGGAGGCTGCGCAGAAATGAGGGTACGCAGCCGCCATCCCAGACCCTCTGGCACCGCCAGCCGCCGCGCCAATGATGGAGCCATTTAGGCTTTACCCACTCTTCTACGGTTTTATCTGGTTCCATCTTCTATGCCCGTTTAGGACGTGCGCAGCCTCTAACTAGGCGGAGGTGCTTTTTTTTTTTTTGGCCATGTGCTGGGTGCCAAGCCGCTCAGACGCGGCAGCGTGTAGTTCGAATTATCCGTAGCGGAACCGACTCGCTTTCAAATTAACGGGATTTTTTATACGCAGATCTCTATGGAGCTTGGCTGGACCAAGTAGTGTAGTTCGAATTATCCGAAAATTTGAATTATCGAGGTCCGAATTAGCGAGCTTTCACTATGTGAAAAATTGCACCTGCTTACTGATTAAAAATCCAGAGAGACAAAATTGCAAAGGGAAACAGTCTCGTGGCTCGCTGGTCCAGATGCACAAATCACTGTTGTGTAAGGCAGCAGATGGCTTAGTGACACACTTTTGCTGCTTTATTTTGTATGCCTCAACTATCTCCCCGGCCATCTGATCCCTGTGGCAAAATATTACAGCTGTTTGGTCAAATATAGGGCAGCTGTGGCAGTGAATTGCTAAGTGGGGCTCAAGTTTGTGGTCAAGGTGTATGCTCGTGCGCTTTTAACTGCGTGTTTATACGCAGACCGGTTTGGCCAATATACACATGTCAACCTGCAAAAGGAATGCAATGCACGATCACCCGAGGTGGGCAGAATAAATTTGATGGCCTGCTTTATGCTACGCTGTGCATTGATGGTTTTCCTTCCATCTGCTCATGAACCGCAGGGGCAAATACCGCTCGGCTTATGATGAGCCGAAAATAAAGCATCCACCTAAAAATGTGAGGCAACTTTTTCTTTCTGTGACAATTGATGCACATGTGGCATGACTGCTATCTTTCTTTTTTTCTTCTTACTTATTTGTTTTGGTTTCCCTACAAAGTTTTTCACATGCAAAAGGGATGGTGCTCTCCAGATAGCCCGCCTCTTTTAATCTTACTGTCTGGTTGTCAAAGCTGTCTGACAGCTGTGGTTGCTGCCCTATGTTTGACAGAACAGCGGTATAGCTGTAAATAAAAAGCAGCAAGAGGTGTGTGTCTGCAAACTATCTGTGGCCTTACACGACAGTTACAATCTGCGTATCTGGACCAGTGAGCCATGTGCCTTTTGATTTCGTTTGAAATTTTGCCTTTCAAGGTTTTAGCCTGTGTGCAGGTGCAATGTGCAGGTTCATGTCTGGCTTTCTCCTTGTCTTTGCCTTTTTGTGAGCTAGGCAATTTTTAAAGCAATAGTGTTGAGGACCCCATGTTGCAGAAAAGCCGGTGCAAGCATCTTAGAATTGTTAAAATATGCAAAGTAAATAAAGTAGTTGCAGTGGAAAGTAAATCAATGAATTAGGAATCGAACCCAGGATCTTCGGGTTGTGAGGTGGGCACGCTACCCATAGGCCACAAAGGCTCACTGGCTCAAACTGAATAAAGTTTGACCTAGTGAATGCTTCGTAGTCTTGTACTTGCTTGTCTCGGAGACATATATTGCTGTGTACGCGAGTAATTCTGAATATTGCAGTCGGGAATTGGGTAACTGAGTAGTCAATGCAAATGGGACCTGTTAATGCTATCTCGTTCTGCTCTTAAAGGCAAAGTTTAAGCATCCCTCAATTTTTTTAGTTCTTTTTCTTGCCCATTCTACTCTTTATCCTTGTCTTTTGCACTACCCGCATTTCATTATGTACTACGACCAACTAGCCCACATTTTCATCTTGCAAATAGACATGGCGTGCTGCCTGCAATGGGTTCCTATTTTGCTGTCATACTGCGATGCGTGGCCCCTTGAAAGGTGTTGAAATCTGCAGGTGCACAGCAGTTGTAGCTGCCAGCTACTAATGATGGCGGTCAGTGGTGCCTGTAAGGACAGCATACCAAAGGTTCTCTGGTAGTTTCAAGTGTGACCTGTACTGTCGTCGACCCATGTGCTCCTGGTGTTCTGCACATCTTGGACTACTTGCATGTCACTGCAAGCTAACATTTTTAAAACTTCTAGCACTGTTGGCATTTAGCACAAGAGGCGTATGATATCACTGGCCATTTATCTGAAATAAGACAGACGCATTGCTGTTGAACGCACATAAACCACCGGGACAACGATTTCCTAGAGCCATAAGAGCATTGGGATTGCAATGGAACATGGAAACCTGACCACAAAGCTCAAGAAAAGCGCAGATGACCCGCGAGTTGATATAACATTTTAACAACAAAGATTGTTAAAGCGACACTGAAGACAAACTGAAGTTAAACTGTATCGATAGGTAACACTCGCCAAAAAGGCAATTTTTATAGTTGAGGAAAGCCAATAACAAAATATAGGTGCCGCCATCACCATCCTTCCGATTCCACAAGTAAACTGCGAGCGACGACGGCGAATTTTGCGCACCAATCTCAGAGGGTTTACTACATCGCCATTCACTTAAATACGGCGGCAACCAGTCATCGATCACGTCGCGAGTTTGAATCGAGTGGCACGAGAAAACTTTTTAGTTTAGCTTTCTCAGCCATAAATGTAAAGCCCCTTTACATACTTCCTCTGATTTTACTGAAACTTTTGTGCCAAGTTTCGCAGCGGGGCGTTGTTTTGTTGCAGCGCTAGTCAATTATAAATTTCCCATTTCGTGGCCTCAATAGGGGCGATTTCTGTTATAGTGTACTATAATTTCTGTTGGCAAGCTTGCGTTTGTGACGTCACTGGGCGCACGGCCGTTAATATTCGCTCTGTTTACTGAAGGACACAATTTTTATCTGGCTTTTGGTAATTGCGGACAAATAACTCAAGCTCTCACTTACGGTTACCAGTTTAGCCAATCAATACAGGAATAAGGTTTAGCGGTGTTAGACAGTGTACATGACGCCATCGTTCGGTCGAAATCCAGTTTGATTTCATTTCTACTTGGTATTTTGTAAAATGCTTTTTTTTTTTGTACTGGACCGAGGGGACTCTAATGGTGACTTCCAATCGCAGAGTTGGAGCATTTCGGGAGCAACGATTTCTGCTCTTTTCGGAGCAACTGTATTCCAAACGCAGATCTGAGGCACGGATCGCGTCTTCCAATCGTAGACAGGGAGCGGTTGCCGAGCCGAGATTGCTCCGTGGAGCAGTCGGATCCGACCGGAAGTTTGCGTGACGCTCTTTTTCAGCGGCGCCCTACATGCTCTGGCCAGAGCAAGTGTACTCCAACCGCAATTTCAGGTCGCGCGCTCTGCGCCGGATTCAGGCGCTCTGTCACAGAGCGATTGGCATTCACCATAAGGAATGTGATGGGACTATAAACTTAAATGTTCGAGGAAACTCCGGAGTTGGCCTTTAAACGCCCGTTTGTGGGTTAAGCGGCGTCCCCCTCCATCGACGTAACCGGGAGCGCGGGCTCATACAGTGCTGCCGCTCACTCAGAGATGGCGCTAGAGTCGTACGTCGCGTTAAAGGTGCCTCGATGCGCGCCAACGCAGCTCCGTAGCGCGCTCCGCAGAAAGACCCAGAAGCTCCCCACCGGCGGTGGCGAAGGGGCCAAATGGGTGGGGGCGGCGGAGGAGCGCTTACATTTTTGCTAAAATTGAGCAGAGAAGAGGCGGGAAGACGCGCAAATTCAAAGGGAAAAATATGGCTGCGGCTTAGCTCAGCTAACCCAGGTTTTGCAAGCGAAAGCTTAACCGTTTACAGATGTTTCACACAAATCCAACCGGATTATCTTGCGGCAGGAACAGCGCAGCACGAGACAACGAAGGGACAGGCAGGACACGACGCTGACTAACAACCAGATTTTTAATGCACGTTCGTCAAATATATACATCTCGCTCGTGCAAGAAGGAAAGGACAGAAGCAAAAAAACACATAAGATGTACACGTGGTAAAAGATTAGGACAACGCACGCAGATAATCAATTTCGCTGTCACGAAGCGCTATCGAAGGTATGCTGACGCATACGTCGTTCTTTTTTCGGATGTTGGAGGCATCTTCAATCTCCCTGGTCCGTTGATAAAAATATGACGCGATGACCATTGCGTTGTTAAGCTGCGGAGTACATCCATGCTCTTTGCAATGCTTTGCTAGTTCACTGCTGATGGCGCCCTTTAGGGATCTTTTGTGCTTTTGAAGCCGTTCATTTAAACAGCGCCCAGTTTGACCAATGCAGGTGCGTCCGCATGACAGAGGTATTTCACACACAACGCTTTTCATACAATTCACCAATCAGCTCAACTTTTCACCTTGCCAAACAGATTACACGTGAAGAAGTCACTTTCGAAGATTCTCGTGGCCGAAGCACTGTCTGACTAGCTAGTCTGACAGACGGACCACATGGTTCGTTGTGTGTTCCGCACTGCGAGAACTCGCTTCCAGCGGCTTGCCAGTATAGAGGCCAGAAAGGTTCTAGCCTCTATATCGCCAGTCTCCACCGCGGCTGCTTCCAAGGCTCGTCACTGTCTTCTTTCGGCATCTTTCGCTCGCCTTGAGCCAGGCGAAGCTTCCGCTCTTCATCGGTTTCGGCTGCCCGTTTAGCGCGTTTACGCTCCCTACCGATTGATAAATCCCTCGCACGGTTGGCAATGTCGACCGGATGATCAGACTCGGCTCGACGTCGGCGAGTACCCACTCTCGAGGACGTTGGCTCCAGCTGACTGCTTCATCCATAGCGAGATTGCCGCCGGGTACCCACCGGTTCAATGGGTGCAAGCTTTCCCATGGTCTGGTGCTCGGCTTATTTGGGGTGAAATGCTTGGGAAATGGGTCGCCTGGAGTAGAAGGTGAGTGACCTCACCTTGAGTAGAAGAAAATAACCTTGTGCCATGGCGCCGTAAAAATCCAGAATCATCATCATCCATAGCGAGACAGTGGATAGGCGACGGCGGAGCGGGCGGCTGCAGCTGCTGCGAGTCACGTGGTATTCACGTCGTTACTTACGCAGTTCCGCTCCTCCTGTTCAAGGTCATTCGTGCAGACACTGTCGCCGCTCCGCATGGCTGCTCTGAAGAGAGCAGCCATGCTGCACGCGTGTTCAAGCAAGGAGTAGACCACGCCGTACATAACGAAACTGCAACACAATTGTACACAACACCGGCGAGAAAAAAAAATTGAAACGATATGCCACATCGAGCGTTTTTCAGTTGACCGAAATGTCGTCTCTACTAGAAGTTTGCAATGAATTTAGAAATGCAAAGAACGAAAAAAAAATTCCCCAGCCCTTGTACTGTGGAGAATGGTTCAGAGGAATGAGCTGCTTCAGAAAGGCACGCGTTTTATTTCAACGTTTACGCGTGGTGCGGTCTCGAGCAAGTTACGCTTTGCAGGCTTAATCGGTGGTGCGGCAGGCTTGTTGCAGAGCAGTCCTAAGAAATTAAGGCTCTACATTTGCGCTTCGTGAGCGACACGTTCCACTTAGGACTATGTAGTTCGGCCAAGTTTTCGGAACTAAACGGCCGCGCAAATGAATGCGATTACTCGCAAAACACAAGGGGTCCCTAAAGGCCATTAAGAATTAAACCCAATTCCATATTTGTCGCCGATATGTGAGGGATCCATCTTTGTGTCCCTACACGTGACAGTTCCTTCCTCGGGCGCTTCCTGGGTGGCACCGAGCTATATAGAATAATGTTATAAAAAATGTATAAGTTTTAGTAACGTTTTATATTGCATCAGAACTTTACACTGACGTTAAAGATTAATAAATAACGTTATATATTATATAGGAAACATAGTTTAACATTAAAGTAAACATTACTTTAATGCTGACTTTCAAATGCTGTTACAGTGTTAAAAATAACAAATAATGTTATATGATGTTCGTCGAAGCCCGCCGCTGTCTCTTGTGATCAGAGATCTCTCGCATTCACGCGTGACGTCTTGGTGGAGGTGCTGGGAAGCGCACCCCATGCCCAGGACCCCTCCAGGAAGCCGGGACTCCAGCCCGCCTGAATCCTTGAAAGTCGAAGTTAGGCCCACCCACCAAGGTAGCCGGCGGCTGCAAGGGCTATACAACCAGAGTTCGGGCCTCTGCAGTCTCGTCAGACAGTGAGGACACTGACCTCCGATTCAGCGCGACCATCAGTCTCTATGCAAACCCCTGTCAGCATGCCGGATGCATCCCTTTGCCATCCGTCGTGCTGCAGCAGCCACGCGAGCCACCCACCTTTCAAGGTTTTTCAGGCGAGGACCCGGAGGACTGGCTCGAGAAGTTCGAGCGCGTAGCCCAATACAACAGGTGGGCTGACGACTCGAAGCTGCAGCACATTTTTTTTCGCTGGAGGGTGCAGCTCGTACTTGGTTTGAGAACCGAGAGGCCACAATAACAACGTGTGGTTCCTTCAAGAATCAGTTTTTGCAGGCTTTTACCACCGTCCTCCGCAAAGAACGTTCCGAGCTGCTCCTCCAGACACGCGTCCAACTACCAAACGAGAGCGTCCTCGTTTACTCCGAGGACATGGCGAAGCTCTTCTGCTGGGCTGATCCTAACATGTCCGAAGAGAAGAAGCTGTGTTTTCTTATGAGGGCATCAAGGAGCAGATCTCTGCTGGGTTAGTTCGAAGCCCGCCCAGAACAGTCGCCGAATTTGTTTCCGAAGCCACTACGATGGAGAAGATGCTCGACATGCGATTCAGGCAGTACGATCTTCCGCCGTCGCTGATGGTTACCAGCGCTGCCGATGCTTCTAGCCACGACGTCCTTCGGGAGACCATCCGGACCGTCGTACGCGAAGAGCTTCAAAATCTCTTTCCAGCCCTGCAGTCACCGTAGGTTTCTTCCATTTCGGACATTATTCGTGAAGGGTTCCAACAGGCGCTCACGCCGCCAAACCCTCTTCAACCGAACACAACACCCCAGATGATGACATACGCCGCAGCCGTTTGCCATCCACCGCCGCCTCCAAGTCGCCCCGATAAACCTGTCCACATTCGCCGCCAACCACTCCTTCCTCACCCTTCTCAGGTCTCCCCTCGGAAGAGCGACGTCTTGCGTACTGCCGATCGGCGCCCTCTGTGCTATCACTGCGGCGCGCCCGGTCACGTCAACCGCAACTGTCGTTACCGACGTATGGGTCTGCAGGGATATAGTTCCGATGCGCCCCGACCGCAGCGTGGTGAATGGCCTCGAGAAATAAGCGATTACGTGGCCGCGGCACCCGAAGCACCACGCTACTATGCTCGGTCGCCGTCTCTGCGTCGTTTCTCGTCTCCGCGACGTTCTTCCGCCGACATTTCGCGCGGAAGGTCTCCTAGTCCCCGTCGGGAAAACTAGGAGCGGCAACCTTTGGGGGGAAGGTTGCTCACCGGCGACACGTCCAAGGTCCTCCACCGCTGCACAGACATGACCGACCGCTTCTACGACGCACCGACGATCACTAGCCCGATAACACGCCTCGCAACATCAATTCTCCGCCGCAACGAAACCTCCTGGCGCCACACCGCAGCCGTGAGCGGACTCCGCGACGTTCCCGTACACCTACGGCTACAACTGCTGATCTGAACATTTCAATCGACGGTACCGACGTCACCGCACTTGTGGACACCGGCGCCGACTACTCGGTAATCAGTGGACCTTGTGCCGCGACTCTGAAAAAGGTGACCACACCTTGGACGGGCCCACAGCTTCGTGCTGCCGGGGCCATTTGATCGCCCCAGCTGGCAAGTGCACGTCACGAGTGACCATCGAAGAGGACACGTACCTGGCCACCTTTGTCGTACTCGACCAGTGTTCCCGGGATGTAATCCTCGCAATGGATTTTTTGACAGAAAATGGCGCGGTCATTGACCTTAAGTCAAAGTCAGTAACGTTCTCCGCGGAGAACGCAATCCACAGTGCTTCCGAACGTCCCGCGGCTCTTTGCATCCTTGACGACGTCACCATTCCACACCATTCGAGTGTTGTGGTATCTGTCGGCGCGAAGACGCTGCGGAAGTTTGAAGGTGTCGTCGAAAGCAAACAAATTGTGCTTTTCGACCGCTGTCTTGCTGTCGCCAGAGTGGTCGTTTGCCTCGAAAACGGAGAAACCGAAGTACTGCTTACGCACCAACATCTCAGCCTTGGGACCACTGTGGCCCACATTCATGGTATCGCCGACATTCGACGAGCGCCCAGCCTAGCCATGGTGTCGTCAGCAGAAGTTCACACTGGAGTTCCAAACTTCCAGTACAACATTAACCTCGCGCTGTCGCCGCAGAAGCGAGGCCAAGTAGAAAATATCCTCCAGCACTACTGCGATACCTTCTGGACTTTTTCCCGCGTCGGAAGAGCAAACTTGGTCAAGCAACGGATAATTACGGATGACGCCGTGCACCCTCTCCGACAGTCACCTTACCGTGTGTCTTTCAGTGAACGCGCCGCAATCAGCCGTAAAATTAAGGAGATGCTTCGAGACGACGTCATGCAGCCCTCCCGTAGTCCCTGGGCGGCACCTGTAGTCCTAGTGAAGAAAAAAGATGGTACACTGCGGTTTTGTGTTGAGTATATACGTCGCCTAAACGAAGTAACTAAAAAAAGATGTTTATCCGCTTCCTCGAATCGACGATGCTCTCGATCGCCTCTGCTATGCAAAATATTTCTCGTCCATGGACCTCAAATCGGGATATCGGCAAATCAAGGTAGATGAACGGGACCGAGAAAAAACCGCATTTATTATTCCGGACGGTCTCTATGAGTTTAAGGCAATGCCATTTGGTTGGTGCTCTGCACTCGCAACGTTCCAACGGCTGATGGGCACAGCTCTGGCAGACCTGAAGTGGCAGACATGCCTCGTCTACCTTGATGACGTGGTTGTGTTCGCCCCAACGTTCGAGGAGCACCTTCGGCGCCTCGAAGTTGTGCTGCAAGCCATAAAGTCTTCTGGGCTAACGTTAAAAAATGAGAAATGCCATTTCGCTTACATTGAGCTTAAGTGCTTGGGTCACGTCGTCAGTTACGAGGGAGTTCGGCCGGACCCTGACAAAACCAAAGCTATTGCCAATTTCCCTCCACCGCAGGACCAAAAAGCACTCCTACTACCTATGTGCCTACTACCGTCGCTTTGTGAAAGATTTCGCACGAATCGCTGAGCCCCTGCCGCGTTTGACGAGGACAGACACGCCTTTCACGTGGGACGCCCCTCAGGCATGAGCATTTGAAACTCTTCCACGCCACCTGCAAGCTCCTCCAGTTCTGGCTCACTTCGACGAAAACGCAGATGCGGAGCTTTAAAGTGACCCCGCCGCGGTGGCTCAGTGGTTAGGGCGCTCGACTACTGATCCGGAGTTCCCGGGTTCGAACCCGACCACGGCGGCTGCGTTTTTATGGAGGAAAAACGCTAAGGCGCCCGTGTGCTGTGCGATGTCAGTGCACGTTAAAGATCCCCAGGTGGTCGAAATTATTCCGGAGCCCTCCACTACGGCACCTCTCTCTTCCTTTCTTCTTTCACTCTCTCCTTTACCCTTCCCTTACGGCGCGGTTTAGGTGTCCAACGATATATGAGACAGATACTGCGCCATTTCCTTTCCCCCCAAAACCAATTATTATTATTATTATTATTATTATTATTATTATTATTATTATTATTATTATTACTTCATAGTGACGCAAGCAACGTCGGCCTGGGTGCCGTTCTGATTCAAATCCACAGCAGTCGAAAATGAGTCATCGCTTACGCCAGCCGCTCTTTGGCTCACGCTGAAGCTAACTCAGCAACTGAGAGTGTCTAGCGATAGTGTGGGCGACGTCGAAATTTCGATCCTACCTTTATGGAAAACGTTTTACTGTAGTTATGGACCATCATGGCTTGGGTTGGCTCGCGACCCTCAAAGATCCGTCAGCCCGCCTTGTCAGATGGAGTCTGCGCCTCCAAGAATACATGACAGTGGCGTTAAAGTCTGGCCGGAAGCACTCGGACGCCGATTGCCTCTCGCGCGCCCCGGTCGAATCCCCAACAGAGGACGGTAACTACGACGACGACATCACCTTAAATGCGATCAGTGCAATGAGCCTCGCTGAAAAACAATACGCCGACCCGGAACTTCAGCACCTCATGGAGTTTCTTAACGGTTCCCACCCGACTGTCCCGAAGGCTTTCAAGCGCTTGGTAGCGTCACTCTGCGTTCGCCATGGTGTCCTCGTAAAGAAAAATTTCGCCGCAAACAATCAGCAATACCTTATTGTCATACCGACGAGCCTACGTGACGAAATTCTTCAGGCTTCACACGATGAACCGACTTCTGGACATTTGGGTGTAGCCCGCACGCTTGCAAGGATCAAAGAGAATTATTACTGGCCCTGCCTTCAGTCGGACGTTGCACGCTACGTCAGAACGTGCCGAGGCTGTCAGCGTCGCAAAGTGCCCTCAACAAAACCAGCTGGATTCTTGAAGCCTATAGCACCACCATCGCGGCGTTTCCAGCAGATCGGGATGGACATGCTGGGCCTATTCCCTCTTTCTCATTTGGGAAACAAAGGATCATCGTTGCAACTGACTACCTGACACGATACGCGGAAACATCAGCTCTGCCAAGCTCCACAGCCCTTGACGTGGCAAAATTTTTCATCCATCAGATCGTTTTGCGTAACGGTGCACCGGAGATCCTAATCACCGACAGGGGTACAGCATTCATGACTGACCTCCTGCAGCAGATTTTACGCCACAGTCATACAGACCACCGAAAGACGACATCTTACGACCCTCAGACGAATTGTTTAACGGAACGATTAAACAAAACGCTAGGTGACATGCTCTCAATGTACGTCGACGTTCAGCACAGAACTTTGGACGACGTGCTCCCACACGTCACCTTCGCATACAATACGGCCGTACAGGAAACGACAAACATGCCACCGTTCCGTCTCGTTTACGGCCGCGACGTGACCAGGATGCTGGACGCCATGTGACCGCATGTGGACAACATCGACCCGAATGCGGATATTCACACCTTCCTGCACTTCGCTGAAGAGGCTCGTCAGCTGGCCAGAGTGCGGATTCTCGACCAACAATGCCGAGATGCCCAACACTATAACCTCCGACGCCATGATGCTCGGTACACATCAGGAGACCGTGTGTGGGTCTGGTTTCCCATTCGCCGACGCGGACTTAGCGAAAAGCTCCTCTGCCGGTATTTTGGACCCTACAAAGTGATCAGGCCAATGGAGACCTCAACTATGAGGTCGTTCCTGACGGCTTTCAGAAGTCTCGGCGATCCCTGCACACTGAGGTGGTATACGTTGTCCGTCTCAAGCCTTGCTACGAGCGGTAGCGGTAGAGCTGGACTTTCGCGCGCACATCATGCTTCCCCTAGTGAACTTTTTTTTTAAACACACAGGCTACGCATCAGGACGATGCTCTTTCTTTCCGGGGGGCCAGTGACATGGTGCATTCCGCATGTTCGCTTAGCGCTGACCTGAAGCACGCGCCGCCTCAAAAAGAAGAAGAAGAAGCGATCTGGAGCTGTGGTCAAGACGTTCGTCGAAGCCCGTCGTTGTCTCTTGTGATCAGTGATCTGCATTCTCGCGTGACAATATACTGCATGCACAGCCATCAGGAACCCTCAGGAATAGCTATAGAAGCTTCACTCCTTGGTATCAGTTCGGATGTTAGTACGATGTTGCATGTTATGGGGTATTGTGGAGCTCAAGTGTCGCCCTCGTGGTTGGCCCTTGCAATGAATGAATGATTGAGCTGTTTATTTAGAAAGGGTGGCTCAAGGCCGTGTTTTTTGGAATTGGGTTGTTAAGGAAGGGAAGACTAGGGGTCTACTGATACATGAAGGGACGGCATGGGTGGTTTAACCACTCTTTACAATGCCTTGTAGAGACCACTTGTCTTAGCATATTTGCGAAAAACTTTCCAGATGCCGTTCGCTCCGGCTCTGGTCAATGCACGAAATTCCTCGCCATCGGTGGGAAAACCATGCTTGGCGACGAGGTCGTCGCGTCCCTTGCGGAACTCTGAACAAAGCCAAACTAGGTGGTACAGGTAAACACGGCACATACAGCCGCAGTACGGGAACTTCACAACGTCGATATTGCCCCCTTGATCCTTGCAAAGCATTGATTACATTGTATAACTTTACAACTAGCTCGTGCAGGGTTGCTTTACAGTTTTCGAGAATGTTGCATATATTTTGTTTAAATGTTTACTTGATGTTATGGGACGTTTGTTCCAACGGTTATTTATAACATTATAAAAACGTTAGAAAATAGCACATTAAAACCATTTTGAATAACGTTTGATCAAAAATTAACGTAAATTTTTTACGCTACCTGTGTGATATTCCTAGAAACGCCCTGGAAAATGCGTCGGAATGCGTGGAAATGCGTTTCGCATCGGCTGTCATCGTCTTGCATGCGTAACTACGCGAAATCAATGGAAACTTTGGCGGTGATTATCTCTGCGCACGCGTGCTTTAGAAGAATTCTACGAAAGGAAGTAGTCTTGAAATAAGACCGTCCCCGTGTTTGTACCGTGAAAATTCACGCCAGCCGCAGTGTCTAGAAAGGTCATTAGTTATTTGGTTTAACAGAACTTGTTATTTTGCGAGTTGGTAGCTTGCTGTTCACTGTAAATATTTAAAGGCGCTAACACGCACGCACGCACGCACGCACGCACACACACACACACACACACACACACACACACACACACACACACACACACACACACACACACACACACACACACACACACACACACACACACACACACACACACACACACACACACACACACACACACACACACACACACACACACACACGCGCGAAACAGGACAGAGCGTCAAACAACTACCAACTCGCTAAAGTCCTCTTAAGCTGTACTTCTAGTACAGTGGGCCCTTCCATGTGTGTGCAGTCTCCGTGTTGGCGCTCTGTCTCGTGTCGTTCTCTTGTGTGTGTGTGTGTGTGTGTGTGTGTGTGTGTGTGTGTGTGTGTGTGTGTGTGTGTGTGTGTGTGTGTGTGTGTGTGTGTGTGTGTGTGTGTGTGTGTGTGTGTGTGTGTGTGTGTGTGTGTGTGTGTGTGTGTGTGTGTGTGTGTGTGTGTGTGTGTGTGTGTGTGTGTGTGTGTGTGTGTGTGTGTGTGTGTGTGTGTGTGTGTGTGTGTGTGTGTGTGTGTGTGTGTGTGTGTGTGTGTGTGTGTGTGTGTGTGTGTGTGTGTGTGTGTGTGTGTGTGTGTGTGTGTGTGTGTGTGTGTGTGTGTGTGTGTGTGTGTGTGTGTGTGTGTGTGTGTGTGTGTGTGTGTGTGTGTGTGTGTGTGTGTGTGTGTGTGTGTGTGTGTGTGTGTGTGTGTGTGTGTGTGTGTGTGTGTGTGTGTGTGTGTGTGTGTGTGTGTGTGTGTGTGTGTGTGTGTGTGTGTGTGTGTGTGTGTGTGTGTGTGTGTGTGTGTGTGTGTGTGTGTGTGTGTGTGTGTGTGTGTGTGTGTGTGTGTGTGTGTGTGTGTGTGTGTGTGTGTGTGTGTTTTGGCGTCTTTAAATATTTACAGTGGATAGTTATTTATGTGCCTGACGGTGAGTATTATCGCCTCATTTTTTGCCCCGCCACCTCATAATGCTTGGGCAAAGGTGGATTTCACGTACCACTGAATGCATAATTTTAAGAAATCTGTAAAGCTTAGTTTTGGTCAACCCGCATGTCTTTAGAGATCAATGCAGGCGTTATGTCCAGTTGCTTCTTTGATATTTTGCACGCCTGTTCTTTGCATCTTTTATTTTCTCTCCGAGCTGCATGTGCCTCTGGAAAAAGAAATAATGAAAATATGAACAAATGGTACTTATAACAAAGTGGTACGTGTCGACATAATCACAGCATTGACATGCTGGTTGGTTTGTTGCAGTTCGCTTTAACGCCCAGTGATGCTCGATCGCGCCGTAGTTGTTCATAAACACGCTGGAAGGTGATCGTGTCAACTACCGCGTGCCCTCCGTAAGTTTGCCTCTATGGCGACGTTTATCATATCAGTGCCAAGGAAAAAGTCGGTGGCTACGAGATTGGCGCAACGCCACCAGTCTTCCCTGAACCACCGTGAAGAGTGCAGGTTGACTTCTTGCGCCATCTTGCGGTTGCTCTTGATGAAGTACGGCAGCTGCGCCGTCATCTGCACCATGGCTGACGTCGGCGTGCCGAAGGTCGGTTCGCACACCTTTTCGCTCAGGAAGCTGCGCAGCGTGGACAGGTCAGCGGCGTTGGCCCACAGGTGCTTCACGCCCAAGCCGGTGATCTCGGAGCCCGGTCCGTGGTACGGGTGGTTGTAGCACACCAGCACTTTAGGACCAGTAGCATTCGCTCGGCACCCGTCCAGCATGTCGGCGAGCGGCACCCGTGTCGCATTGCGGAACAGCAGCAGGTCGCGCAACTCTTCCCTGATGAGCTGCACGAGTCGGACGTGGTTCTCCTGAGGGTTAGGGTCGCGCTTGCGGAAACCCGTCGTGAAGCGGTGGAAGTCCAGAAGCACGGGCTCACCGGTCATCTCGACAAATTGACGCACTTGCTGGAGCACTTCGCGAACGGTGACCTGGCCCTTGATGAGATCATGCGTGATCCAGAACTCCCCACGGCTCTCCTGGACCCTGAGATCGAGAGAGCGAATGCCGTACAGCAGCTGTTCCAGGATCGTCTCTTCCTGGTTGAGCAGAAAGTGGTCGAAGAAGGACACGTGGTCTGGCGAGTGGGTGTCATACATGGCGGAGTTGTGCGTGCCTGGTATGAAGAGGTCCACGAAACGCAGGTGTCCGAGGTCTCGGCAGTGGTCTTGCATCCATCGAGGTCGTGCCCTGAGGCAGGACGTCGAGGCCACCGGGCTTTCCGGAGTGGATAGCACCGCCCAGAAGCCGAGGCACGTGTCCGTAGTCAGGCTGGTCCAGTTGAAGCGGGGAAAAGTCACCGACGTCGTTTTCTGTCCGTCGCGACCGATCGCACGGTACGACTCCAGCGGAGACCAGCCGCCTCCGTACGCTGCCTTATGCGGGTCGGTGTCGAAGAGGTGCACCGAGGCAATGTCCCGAATGTTTTCGGGCAAGCCGTACCAGTTGAGCTCCAGGAGCCGGTACTTCCCGCTCTGCTTCCTCGACGCTGCAGTAAGGTAGACTCCCCAGCCGCGACGCTCGCCTGCAAGAAGGAACGTATGCGGTTTCATCACGTTTTAGGCTGCTCGCGAGATGCATCATTCTGAGCAAAACTGATGTGGCTGGCAGATAGTTCCACATCATGGTGAAATGTGCTAAGCTATCATAAGCATCATGATCACCAGCCTGACTACGCGCATTTCAGGAAAAAAGCCTCTCCCATATCTCTCAATTAACTCTTTCCTGTGCCAGCTGCAGCCCCCTATCCTAATCTCATCCTTCCTAATCTCATCCGCTCACCTAACTTTCTGCCGCACCTTGATACGTACGCTTTCCCTCTCTAGGAAACTAGTATGTTACCCTTAAGGAGCATCGGTTATCTTACCTTCGCATTACATGCCCTGTCCAAGCCCATTTCTTCCTTTTTGATTTCGACTAGAATGTCATTAACCCGCGTTTGTTACCTGACCTACTCTATCTTGTTCCTATCTTTTAACGTTACACCTATTATGTTTTTTCTATAGCTAGCTGCGTTCTCCTTAATTTAAGCTAAACCCTTTTTGTTAGCTTACACTTTTCTGCACCACAGGTGAGTACCCGCAAGATACAGGTGTTGTATACTTTTCTCGAGAGGGATATTGATAAACTGCCATTTATGATTTCAGATAACCTGCCAAATGCGCTTCACCCAATTCTTTTTTGCTCTCGTGATCCAGATACGCGGTCCCTACCTGCGCTAATTAGGTGTATCCCCTAACCGCTTCCAGCACCTCGCTACCAGTTGTAAACTGCTGTTCTCTTCTGAGACTGTTGATCATTACTCTGTTTTTCTGCATATTAATTTTTAGGCCCACCGTACTACTCTGCCTGTCTAACTCATTGATCATGCTTTGTAGTTCATGTCCTGAGTGACTTAGCAAGGCAAGGACATCAGTGAAACACAGATTGCTAAGATATTCGCCATAAACTCTTATCCCCAACTGTTCCAATCCAGGCTTCTGAATACCTCTTGTATAAAGACGGTGAACAGCACTGGCGAGATCGTGTTTCTCTGCCTGACACCCTTCCCTATCGTGATTTTATTGCTGTCTATACGGTGGACTATGGTAACTTAGAAGGACTTGGTTGTAAGCCAGTTGGTAGGACATCGTGAGGAGCAAAACCGCAAAACAGGACGGGACTGAGGCAGGCGACGACACAGGGCGGTGCTGACAACTGAACATTTATTGAAAAAAATTGGCGGTGGTTTATCTCTGGTTAAACCTGGAGCGACGTGATAGCTACAGCTGGCTGAGTAGAACTTGGTCACGTGACCAACCACGTGATCAGCCACGGCGCCACGCCGCCGGCAGCTGCTCCGCACCACGTGACTGCGTGGCGACACAGCCACAGGGTGGCGGCGCCACCACGCTGAAGGCTCGAAATGCTACCGTAATGTAGCGGTCGCTACAAAACAGTAGAGCATATATGGTAGCTGTGCACTATGGTACACTACTATGGTAACTGTGCAGATGTTATGTTACTGATATCTTCCAGTATTTTTACATAAGGCTCTTCTGCGTCCTGATTCCGCAAATCCTGCATGACTGCTGATGTTTCTCTTGATTCCCGTAATCTATGAAGGCTATATATAGGGGTTGGTTATATTCTGCGAATTTTTCTATCCTATGATTGACAGTGCGAATATGGTCTGTTGTCGAGTACCCGTTACGAGAGCCTGCCTGATCCTTTGTTGTTCTGGTTATATTAGCGGTTACCTTAGTAAATACCTTATAGACAGCGGACAGTAGGCTGATCAGTCTGTAATTTTTCAAGTCCTTGACATCTCCCTTCTTATGATGATGTTAGCGTTTTTCTAAGCTACTGGTACGCTCGAGGTCATAAGGCATTGTATATACAGGGTGGCTAGTTTTTGTAGCACAATCTCCACTCCGTCCTTCAACAGATCTGCTGGTACCTGATCCTCACAAGCTGTTTTCCTCTCTGCATTGCTGGTAAGGCTTTCTTTAGTTCCTCTTTCGTTACTGGCGGGATGCCCCCTTGCACTGCTGTCTCTCTCATTAACGTCCTCATTGCATTGGCCACTGTATAGATTTGTGCAGAATTCTGCGGCTACTCGTGACCTTCTTTTATCTCCTCTCCCGTCCCCCAGAGCAGAGTAGCAGGCCAGATATTTATTTTTCAGGCCAACCTCTCTGCATTTCCTATCAATAAACCCTCTCTCTCTCTCTGCGGCTACTTTGACGCTCTTGTTGGCTCGGCGCCCGAAGTTGCCTCCTTCTTTCTCCAATCCATCGTGCTGCGCCATGGCGCCCCTCAGGTGCTTCTCAGTGACCGCGGCCGGACGTTCCTTTCGACCGTTGTTGCCGAAGTTCTGCAAGCTTCTTCTACACTTCACAAGATGACGTCCAGCTACCACCCCCAGATCAATGGTCTTACTGAGTGGTTCTATCGCACCCTACAAGATATGATTGCTATGTACGTCGAACCTGACCACCGTAACTGGGACGTAGTCCTTCTTTTCGTCACTTTTGCCTACAATTCCGCATTGCAACGAACCACTGGTTACTCCCCGTTTTTCCTCGTTTACGGCCGTTCTCCCACTACCCTTCTCGACACCTCTTTCTTTTCGGCGCCTGCGAGCTCCTCACCGTCTCTCCCCGAACAATTCCTCTCCCGCGTGGTCCGATGCCGCCACCTTGCTCGCCTGAACACTGAAGTCTGTCAGGAAGATCGCAAGAGTCACTACGACAAGACGCACCGCGTTGTCTCGTTCAACCCTTGCTTTCTACCCCTCTGCGGACGCCTGGTCTTTCCGACAAGTTTCAGCCTCGTTTCTTTGGTCCCTACTTGGTGCTCAACCAAACTTCACCAGTTAACTACCGCGTCACTCCTGTTGACCCTCCCCCTGGACCGCCGTCACCACGGGACTGAAATGGTCCACGTCTCCTGACTGAAGCCTTCCATTCGGCGCTCTGCATCAGACTGATCGCGGCCAGGCTGGCCACTTCTGACCGTGCGGGTAGTTAGTGTGAGCACTTTATGCGCCTTCGTCGCCTCTCTGGCTGCGACTTCATTCTCTTTCACCTGTAAATTCCCATCGTCATCGCCTGGCGCTGTGCGCTGGCAGCACGTCTCAGCCAGCTGGTGAGAATAAACGTCTCCCGTGAAGTCTTCCCTTACAATATTGCAAATGACAGTGCTCTATTTGTTCCTTAACGCATGCTTCTGGTCTTTGCCTATAGCTGGTTTCCTTTTCACCGCTTTTAGGCTACCTCAGCTCTATAGAGCGTGCTCTAGTCTCTCTATATTAAACTTCTTTGTCAGTGGCCTTGCGCTTATTAACTTCGATATCTCTGCAAGTTATATCCTGTCTGTAGGGTTAGACGCCCTCATGCTTTGGCATTTCTTAATCAGATCTTTCGCCTTCTGAGATATCTTGCCGGTACCCTGTCGAACCAGCCTACCACCTACTTCTACTGCGCACTCCGTAATGATAACTGCGAGACTATCGTTCATTGCTTGAACATTAAGGTCGCCGTCCCCAGTCTGTTCTGCAGCTGTATACTGAATTCCTCTATTTTCCCTCTTACCGCTATACTCGTTAATGGGCTTCCGCTGCACTATAGTTCCTTCCGATCCCTCTTCAACTGTAGGCTAATTCGAGACCTTATTATCCTGTGATCGCTACAACGCACCTTTCCGATGACCTGCACATCCTGCAAAATGGTAGGGTGAGCGCATAGTGCGATGTTTATTTCAATTTAGTCTCACCATTGTTGCTGTTCCAGGTCCACTTCCTGTTCTCTCGTTTGCGAAATAACGTATTCATGGTCGGTAAATTATTTCTCTCTGCGAACTCTACCAACAACTCCCCTCTGCTGTTCCTAGAGCATACGGCATAGTTGCCCACTGCCTGGTCTCCAGCCTGCTTCTCCCTTACGTTGGCATTGAAGTCGCCCATCAGGACGAGAGTCGTCTATGGCCGACGTGTTGTTGAAGGAATTGAAATGCTCCCCCAGTCCTGAATGTCAAACAAGAAAGCGAGTAGCAGCCATTCCCTATACTCACAAGATCTCGCATAATTCGAAAAATGTTTGAAAAAGAATCAGAGTGGGATGCTGTTTCTTTTCGCCCCGGTTAAATTATCAAGCTTGTGTATGGGTGTCAGCAACCCAGAGAAAAACTATCCCCGATTGCCCGAAAAATCATAAGTGCAAATTTCTAAAGTGTCAAAAAATGTTGTGTATTCCATTCCTCTCACTTGTAACAGGTTTTAGATTGGCCATACAGGACAGTGCTTAATTGATAGGCTCAGGCAGCACCGTAACAATGTCGATAATGAAAATTCTCGTAACCTTAGCATGCATTGGCGTGAGTGCAATTGCAAACCACAGTTCTCATATTGCCGAGTTGTTGCCAGGAACAAAGATCAGCTGTGTCGTGAAATAATCGAGGCCACAAATATCAAGAGATACGGTGATTTCTGTGCAAGTGCCCCATCGGTATCTCTATCACAAAAAGAATCACCCTTCCTGAATTGCACGTCTTAGCACGTGTTGTCTAGCTGGTATCCTGGCGCACGAATGGGCTCTTTGCGGTGTTTTCTTTTCTGGTGCCAAAATGCATATATACGCAAAGCGTGCCAAATAAATGTCCGTTGTTAGTCCAGCGTTCGTTTCCTGCTTTCCTCTGCTCTCTTCTTAGGCATTGAGCCGCTTCACGTATATCATGCATAACCAACTCGCCCATCAGTTCGTGCTTTCAAGCTATATCCTGATTGATGAGCAATCCCACACATAATTCTCGTCTGTCCGCTAATCCAGGATAGCATAGTACGTGCACGCCCTTCTGCACTGTATACGTTCCATATGTCCACCTAACCTCACTAAGCCCTATGACATCCCATGTAATGCCCGCTAGTTCCTCGAACAACACTGGTAGACTATCCGCACCGGACAAGGTTTCAGCGTTAAACGTTGCCATATTCAGTTTCCAGTGGTGACCTGTCCAGAGCGAGTGATTCTTATCACCCTCCGGTGCGTCACAGGTCTGACCGCCGCCTTGGTCAGTTGCTCCGCAGCCGTTGGGGACTGAGGGCCCAGGGTTAATTGGTTTACTCATGTTGGATGTTGTGGCCAAGTACTACACCAGGTTGGCCAAATCATGATCTGGTGAGGGAGTGCGTTGTCGGTTCAGGTAACCGAGATCAGGCCGCATCCCAGGCCTTGAAATGGAATTCCATCGACACGCAGGTTCTTTTTTTATCCGGTGAGGAATTGCGCATAATCGGGATTCGAACCCCGGTCCTCTTGCACGCGAGGATTATGCTGCATATGCACCATCGCTGCTCCTTCTAACCTTGTCCTCCTCCCCCTAAACAACCAACTAAGCCCAGTTCTCGCACTTTTGCGTATTTCCACGCTTCTAAGAAACAATTACCACATGTGCATCATATGTGAAAACGAACAGCACGCGGGAAACTTGTCCTCCTAGCTCCGCCTACCGACGGAATGATTCAATATAACGAACAGCTGTGTACATGCATGACTGAGCAACAAAGAAATGGAGCAACCACTTTCCGCGTATCGGGCTATTGTTTCATGCGCCTTCTGTTTTGCTCTGACCGTGAACACTCAAGGCTGAAGGCCAAGGCTTTTTTCTACAAGGCCGGACGTTCGGTCGATCGATGCGCTGGCAAACTGGTTAGAAGGCAGGCCCGGGAGCTCAGGTTACCTTCCGTTCTGACTTCTCATACGAGGTGTATACGTATTACTTCAAACTAATTGTCATGCAGTTATCCCCCTCTCATCCAGGCTGTCCATAAGAACTAGTGCAGCTCTCCCTTTCCCTTCACCCACTCCACGCTCGGCTGCCTTGCGTAATGGTGCTTTAAAAAAAAAAGGATCGGCATTAGTAAACCGGACGCGCACCGCGATGCACGACGGCTCAACGGGAAAGATCGGTCTCAATGCTTCTACGGCGCTTTGCCGACACTAAGGTCACCCGGTATAGCGACGCCACGCCGAACGCCGCCTCTCGTGATCCCTGCGCCAGTTATATACGACCCGAATCAAGCTCCGCGGCGAAATGGTGTCGAGATACGCCTGTCCTATGGTGGACATCAAACCGAGTCGGCTCACCGGGTTCGTGCGGGGCGCCAGCCGCAGCGGACAGCCAGAGGAGCAGGATGAGAGGAGCTCCGCGTCGCATGGTGCTCCGAGCGGTTTTCCTTTCGGCCGCAGATAAGCGTCGCGCGCGCTTCCCCGAAGTGGCGACCTCGTCACGCAATCGCGATTAATCGTCGCACGCGATGAAACCCCCCTCCCTCCTCCCTTGCACCCCTTTCCCTCTCGCCACAGCGCGCACCCGACAAGTTTTTCCCTCGGCTCGACTGCGGCGGGCCCGCAACACGTTCTTCCGTCACCCGTGTCCATGATTTCGTGCGCGACATGTAACGGACGCAACGTGTACAGAGTAGGAACAAAAAAAAAAAAAGAAATAGACTAGCCTCACCAAAGGCGTGGGTTGATAAATTGCATGATAATCAGGTTAGCTTCGTGCCAAGAAATGTGACCTTAGGCTGGAGTTTGCAAGCTAGTCGTTTACTCCTAGTAAGCTGAGAAGCCTTTCGTATGCTGGCCACGACGGGATGCATTCGTAGGGCGAGACAACGATGTGGGGATTTTTGTTTTATTTTTTGTGTTTATGCGTGTCTTCAGTTGCTCGAGTCCGTCAAATATATCAGAAGTGATAATCAGCGTCCAAACATACGACGTCCCTTGGCGTTCACTGTGCACGCGGCGAAACATAATAAAAAAAATGCGATGTGTTTTTATTGTCACGGTTGGCACGGCCAATCAAACAACTATGAAAAAGAAAATTTACCACAGGCACTTAAAGGGGAAATCCGGAGGTTTTCAAACATTTTGAGTTCACAATCAATCACATAACATTCTTTGGAGTCCTCTCTCTCCGGTACAAAGACCGTTTTTCAAAATACCGAGTGGAAGTGTTAAAACAGCAGAAAACCGAAACCGAAACTGTTTCGGCTCGACTATGACGTCACGGGGACTGTCCCAAAACCTATCGTACGCGCTATGATTGGCTAGCCTAGTGATTGTAAGCGACAGCTTGGGTCATTACTTGTTTTAAGTGACCAAATACAAGGGCGAAAATTTTGTCCGTCCGCTTATGCGAGGCGAATATAAACGAGTGTGGCAACCTGTGACGTCACACATGCAATGTTGCCGGTAGGAATAGCCCGATTGAGGCCACGAAATGGAAAATTTTAAAATTCATTTGGGCTGCAACAAGACGTCGTCCGGCTGCGAAATTTGGCAGAAATTACCAGAAACACTCCGGATAACTTACCTGAAAGTTTCAGTAAAACCTGTGGAGGTGCGCTGCGGTGTAGTTGCCCTTTAAGGAACTTACGTGCGAGTAATGCAAAAGCGTTGCAATTCTATTCCACATCTAGATCTATTCTATTCTTTTGAAGTTGGTGCAGTGGTAAGCATTGGTACTGACGATTACTGGTAAACATTTCATATTTTCTCGCCTTCAATGACATCACATCATTTGGGCCCATCGAGAGTTTTTAACGTCACCACTTTTTGGGCGACGCCAGGTGTTCGTGCCGAAGAAGCTATCTAATTCTTTCGCATATATAAAAAAAACGACCTGGCGTGCTTTCTCTGCCGATGACGAGTGATCAGGCGCAGATGCAGCCCTGCGGGCATTCCCTCTAGTGCAGAATTCATTCAGGTATGGTTGTGGCACCTTCAGAGTTAAAGTATGAGTCAAGGCGATAGACTAGCCTTTTCTACGCTGTTAAAGAGATACGACGCATCATACGTGCTCTGCTAGTAAGCAAATGCTCTCAAGTGCGTAGAATTTGCTGTTGTATTGGTTGGGGTTTATATATTATCATTAAATTTCAACTATAAGGAACCTGCGTTCAACAAATTTTTTTCTTCGTTTAATCGGTTCGATGTGTATGCATTTTGGAATAATCCGCAAGTCATTTAGATATCCAAACTGTAGCGTTTGAGTTGGCCTTCAGAATGCGTTTTTATTTGCTTCTTCCGACTATTTTAGAATGAAATTGTGTGGCAAAAAAAAAAAACAAACTAGAACTGCTGCGGAATATTTCAGTGCTCTGAATCTACTAGTCACCATTTATGGCGGACATTTTTCGCATAATTTCCGTGGCGCATATTTCGCATATTTTCGCACAATAAAAAGGGTGCGCTTATATGCGTAATTGAACGATGACAACCACCCTCTTTGCAGCTGCGAAGTCCCAGATGAATAGCACCTCTATGGAGCTTGATGATGATTTGATTTTAATGGTCCTAGGGGAACTTATTTTTGTTCTCCTCGAGAGGGTATCGAAAACTTTTTTTTTAACATTTCGCCCCAAAGAAGTTGAGCACCAAGGCTAGGGGAAAACAGCGGGTTCCGACAGCATTGGGAATCGAACTCCGCACCTTTCGCATACGAGGCAGGTCTTCTGTGCAGTCTACATGCTGCCTATAAGTGTTGTCGTAACCACGTTTAGGAAATGATCTATCTGTCGCTTGTGGCTTCATCATGTTGTAGTATTTTATTCATTGGGTACAAATTGCTCCACAGTTGCGATGCTCAGAAAACGGCGAACGCAAACCCTTTCCAGATATCGAACCTACTGAGTGAGTCTAACTGGAAGAGCAGTCTATATCAGCGCCTTTTGGCACTGAACGCCCGCATGCTATGCACTGATATGCGTGTGCGCGTGCCTATAGCGAACCGGAAGCTGTCGGTGGCCAGATCAACAGTGCTATTGTTGCAAGACACGTGACTACATATTTGAGCTGCAAGAAGTGTCTTTTCTGTATTCTGCAGTTCCGCGTGACCGTTATCTTTGAGTGCGATGTCCACGCCCACGTGAAGCCTGGACGGTCGATATCGTATTTCCTCATTTTCTCAACGCCGTATTATAAGTGACACGAGCGTGCTAGTGTAACTGAGGTCTGGAGGTGAAAAGGAGTTAGCAGAGGCCGAATCTTCAGGGTGTTTTTCACTCCGAAACTGAAATAAACTCGAATTTTAGCTAAAATTTGATTTTTTTTTTTCACTTTTGAGCGAGCTGTATCCGCGGAAACATCAGATGGGATAAATCCTTACTAAGATCCCCAATAGAGCTCCGACTGATTATTTAGTGAGATCTTGTGTAGTTTACAAGCTTCTACTGTGTTAATGAAATATGCTAATGTCTTGTGTGCGCTGTTTTTGTAGAATTTCTACTGTGTTGAGTTCATTCCTTGAGATGTCAAAAATGGTCTGCACAGTCAAGCCTCACCAGCGAATCAAATGCCTAAGCCAATTGTCTCTCCTTTTGAGTCTCGCTCAGCAGTTTATTTTCCTACGCGTCAATTTGTTCCTGTGGAAGACAAAGCCTCGCTAATGTTCAAAAGTACAGCGTTTAACCAACGTTAATCAAACATTAGGTAACAATAATAGTGGAATGCTAAAACGGCAGAACATGTTCCAGACCCGCATAAGTCTACTTCAAGCATCTGCTGCAAGTACTGCCCATGACTTTTTTCCGCCGCTCGTGAAACATTAAAACACTTCAACTAACAAATTTTTGCAGTTGAATTTCTTTGTTTGTGCCTGCCATAGATAGCATACAAGATGCCAAAATTGTTTCAGAAGACCTTACTTGTTAACAGTTCACATCTAACATTTATTAGGGCACCTTTCATGGCCGGTATACTAATAGCATGAGCCCAGGGTGTAAGGTCGAGTCAGGACTCAGGTGAGTGGTTGGATGTAGCATGTAAGACTGCGGTATTGCAGTGTTCTATTCTCGGTCTAGTTGCTACTGGCTCCTTTTAGAGCGTTGATGAAAGCATTTTGCTGCCATATTTTGCGGGTTTGGTCGTGGATTGTTACTGAGCGTTACATTGGAAGTTTCACATATGTTTGGTTTGTGAATGTTTAAAGTACATTTAGCAAGCAATTATCTTTGCGTTGCTGAGTGAATCCCGGCCGATGCGGCACCTCTTTCTTCCCTCCTTCTTTCACTCCCTCCTTCATCCGTTCCTTCTGGCGGCGTTGAGGTGTCTATCGAGAAGTGAGGAAATTACCCTATTTTTAATTTCCTTAAAACCGTTTTTTTTGTTTTTCTGAAGGATGTTTCAGAAACGCCGAGAAGAAAAGGACACATTAAGAACTTTCGGTTACTATTTTTCTAAAGAAATAACGTTCTTATAACCTTAACCGCAGCAATGGGCTAGTGGTTTGAGCATCCGCCACGCATTCGGGAAGTGCGGGGTTCGATCCCCAGTTCCGCTGTCCACTAACCGGCCATACAATGGGTATAAGCTTCCCTTGGCCTGGTGATCGACTTGTTCAGGGTGAAATGCTTGGGAAATGGGCCTTTGACCCCACCTTCAGTAAACGAAAATACCTTGCGCCATGGTGCTCTTTGGCCGCAGATGCCCTTGCGCAATAACAAATTAAGTATCATCATGATCGTTCTTATAACCTTTCCGTGCTACCTGCGAAGGCAGAAGACGTGCATAATAGAAGTAGCGTGATTTATTATTTTGAAGGAGCATAATATGCTTCTTTTACGAGTGTGCCCCGAGAGGGGAGCATTCAGTACATTTATTGCAACGTGATGAAATGAACGGCTGCGCAAATCAGGACACAAACAAGAAAGAGACACCACATGCGCACAAGAATTGCAACGTGAGAATTGCAACGTATACATCATACAGCTTTACACACTCAATAGAACCGGACCAAAACTCAATAACTCAGTAAGGTCACTAGTTGGCAGGTCACATGACGGTCCGCAACGCGGCCAAAGGGCGTAATTTAACCAATCTGTTGTATGTGTATCATTGCGCTTAGTAGAAGACAGAGGACTCTTTTATTGCCGCATGTGTAAAAATGTTAAGAAGCAAAAGAATGAACCGTAAATTTTTTTATAGAATGCAATCTCATTTTTGAATTTCACTGAAAGATGTAAAACAAAACGTTGCATTGCAGGATAGAATTAACAATGTGTTCTATGGGAAAAAAAGATTTTTACAGGAATTCAGGGAGTCGCTGTTTCATTTGATCAAAAAGTTTTCGCGAACATGAGTCGGGCACTCTGAGCTACTGTGCCCCATTGTAGTCCAGCTCTTTCTAGGCGCTATCTCTACCTAATATACAGATGGGAAAATTTTTCCATTGTTTTACTGAGTAACTTGTTAACGAGTTGGCGAAATGACAGTGTACCGATGATCGTGTGATATCAGGTGTCACTTTTAATTTTAATAACATCTTGAAAATTTCTTTGATAAAAGCTAACTTAATAAATTGGTGCCGACAGAATGAACACAAAAATAACGCTATTCGGATATGGTTCCCAATTTCTGTTCATTCTTTCACAGTTCATAGCATCTCGTATAATAATAATCAATCAATGAATCAATCTTTATTTTTCGGTGCCCAGGAACAACCCAAAGGTCGTGGTGCTGGTGCACCATTCACACGCACAAAATGTAAATTTATTTCACCACAGAGAAAGACACTCAGGGGAGGTAATGCAGCCGTCAAGGCGATAGAAAAAAAAAAGACATATAAACTAGGCGTGACAGCAAGCATGAAGCAAAAAAGCGAAAACAAAAAAAAACAGCGAGAGCAGCGGTAAATGAAAACAGCTAGAACAGGCAACAGACATATAAACAACTAATGAAACAATAAACAAAGAGAATGAACACAAGAACGACCGATAACAGCCAAGTATAGCATATAACAAAATACAAACAAGAATAAAGCCAATATTTATATGAACGAATAAGAAACCTCTGAAATACAAGCTAGAAATACAATCATACACATTAAGAAATGTAATTAGTGAACGCGTTACAGACAATCAGGCGTGAGTACACAGTATTAAAGAAATAATATTAATGAAAACAAGTAGACGTGATGAACAATTAAGGAGAAAAAAACAATATAATACCGGTGCAAATGCACAAGTGTAGTAAAGACTAAATGCATGAAAGGGGAAGTTATGTATGAGAAAAAGAGTGCTCAAAGTGGAACGTCACGGACATTCAATATAAAGGAAGGGAGAGAATTTTCGAATATATCTAGGTGAGGACAAAGAGAATTAAACAACTTTTGCATTCTGTCCAGAGGGGAGAGGGAGTGCAGGAGCGCAGAAACTTGGAATGGTCTGAATTCCCTTATGCTCTTTCGCGGTACACGCAAAAGGATACGCGCTAGGAGCTGAGGGCATAGAATGTGACCATGAAGAAGTTTATACAAGAAAATTATATCTGCCCTCACGCGACGGCAGCTAAGAGAAGGAAGCTGCAGTGAGTTACTCCGTCTGGGACGAGAGCTGGAAGTTTTGCAAGAAAACCGATGTTGAAATATGCGTAAAAACTTTAGCTGAACTCTGTCGATTTTTTCACAGTTCGACTGGCAAGTGCCGTTCCAAACAACAGACGCATATTCCAAAAGCGCAAGCACATGGAGAGGTAGAGCTTTAGGAAAGGAAGTGGGGCTCGAAACTCTCTCGAAAGCCTGCAGATGAAGCCGAGTGTAAGCATAGCCCGTAGAGCAATGCGTTTTGTATGAGAGGAGAAGCTGAGGCTACGGTCGAAAAGTACGCCGAGGTCATTAACTTCATCAACCCTGGGCAGCGGCCTGCCATTCACAGAATAAAAGTAGAGAAGACTGTGCGTTTTACGCGTAAATGAGACAACCTTGGTTTTAGATGAATTGAGAGTGAGCCCATTCTTCACGCACCAATCAGAGAAGGCGGATATGTCCGATTGCAATGACAAGCAATCATGAAGAGTATGTATTGCCTTGAACATTTTTATATCGTGTGCATAAAGGAGAAACGAGGAGTTTTTGACCACGGAGGAAACGTCATTGATAAAATAATAATAATAATAATAATAATAATAATAATAATAATAATAATAATAATAATAATAATAATAATAATAATAATAATAATAATTTCAGTTATAATGGGACAGTTACCCTATAGCGCTGCCGCAGATGTCCAATGGTGACGAAATGGCTAGCTATAGCAAGAAAGCAATTAGAAGGCAGCGTTGGTAAGATTATCGCATTCGCGTCCCGTCTCTTTCGTTTATGTTGTCCTTGTTACACTGACAGACCGGCGAAACTATGCACTAATTAGTGTGCAAAAATGTTCTCGATATATTGAACACTTTCCCGCGAAACTGAACATTAGTTTTATGCTAGCAATTAACTCTTTGTCTTCATGCTCTTTTCGCTTCTAGCATAGCGCAGGACAGTGTTTGTCCTTTTTTTTCCCCCACACGCTTGCTAAGCAGTGCAGAACGACGACTGACCAGAGAAACACGAATAGACAACACAGGCGCTAAATTGTGTTTCTATTATACAGGCTGACACAACTTTCAGCAAATGAATAATTTACTGACGGTCGCGTCGCTTGCACAGTACTCATGAATAATTTGTGTAAATAATGGCTAATTTCTGTAAACATAATAAGAACAATTTTTCTTTCCTTTTATAGTACAGCTGCATTTCGATGCACGTATTCGACAAAACCTGGAAGAAGATCTACACCGTGAAAGCCAAGTAAGTATCTTAGCTCAGCCACGGCCGAAACATTTCCTTGGTTGTTTCATGTTCCAAACCTTTTCATTGGTGCCAACGATACTACCGAGCATGCAGCGTTGTGAGTACTTCGACTCACATTCGCTTACACAAAGCCACAACAAAATGCTTGGTTTCTGCAGCCTGAGGCGTTAACGTGTAAAACATTCTTTTGTATACGCGGTCTCTTTTCTTTGCGCTGCGTACTGTGATTATTCATAATCAAAATTGTATTCAAGCTTAATGTACGCAATTACCGGCCTTTATTTTTTCCTATGTTGATTGATGGCGTCATTCGCTACATTCTGTAGCAGCTGTCATCTGACAAGATTACTGCCCTTCAGATCAAATAACTATCGAAAGAAATTGACAGGGGCACGTAATTACACTAAGCGTTAAGAATCAGACTGCACACGAAGCTACTGATGCCTCCGCCGGGAGTGACTTGTGGGGCTTGTGAGACCCTAAAAACCTTAGCTGAGTAGACTGTGTCAAGGCAATTCGCTTGTCACAGTATGATAAAATTACGTCGCCCAACAAAGGGGCTATGCAAGGATCAATACAAACGCCACGCGGGAAGAGGGCATGTGGCCGACCATTGTCGCCACTGCCGGGGTTGCACGCCTCGGTTCCGCGAGACCACAGTCTTGAACAAGTTCGCGTCTAAACTGAGTAGAGAAGTGTACGGGGCCTACTGTATCATGAAGGAATCCGGCTCGTGTGTCAGCAAAACGTCGGTAAACTTGTCTGATAAAGAGTTTTCATATTTGGATAGCATGATGTCCCGTATACGCCTGCGCGCCAGTGTTACGTGATGATCGTTTGTCAGGTTACAGTGTGATTGCGATGATTGTATCAATGTGACGCACCGTTGTAATAAAGCAGTTGAAGTTCCGCGCTCTGTCCTGTTGGTTTCTTCCTCGTCCCTTGTCTTTTTGCGCGGTTTGGAGATGCATTCTTCTACTGGTCAGCAACTAGCCCACCTTTCTCTATTTTAGTTGTTACTTTCTATAGTTCAATGAGCCCTGTTCTACCTTCTTTTCTCTGCATGAATCCCTCCGTTGCCCTTGTTTACTTGACTGCGATCATCGCTTGCCGTGTGCGTTCGCCGTGAAGTACCGCGGCTCGTCCTGCCGGAGGTCGTCGCCCTCTTCTTCCCGCGCACCCCTTCGCCGAGACATGCTACAAGACTGATGAAGATACTCCGCTCTGAACTTTGGAGGCAAGTCCGACATCTTCAAGGGGACCTGCGTGTGCTGGCAGCGTCCCAGCCTAGAAGACCAGGGGACCATGTTGCTGTGTACAGAAAGTACTCTCGTGAATCTAGATATTGCACTGAACTGCTGTGGTCCCAGTGTCTTCCAGCACTCCTTGATTGAATAAAGTGTCGAAGAAGTGTTAATTCACAACCAGGAAAAGTTTCTTATGTCAGTCCGTGCAATGTGCCTAAATTTGTTGATAATGTATTGTCAAGCCTAAGGTCTCCCAAGTGGAACTCTTGTCCCTGGTTAAGGATATAGCTAAACGTATGCCTGAAGATGAAAAAGGCTGGTGCATCTCAGGTGGTGTTAACTGTCTTGTGCCCAAGCGGGTCAGGAAAAAAGACCGACTACAAGTTATAGAAACCATCGATTACCTCAAGCACAAGGATCTCGCCTTAATGATTTCAGATAAATAGGGTAGCTTCGCTGTTCTACCTATTCCACTTTGTCGTAAAAAATCGAAGGACGCCGTTTCAAAAAGCTTCTCCACAAAGTGTAGTGCTCCTAGGCTGAAAAAACTAGCGTAGGCCTTGTGTGACAGGCACAACCTGACAAATATTTGGAAAACAGTCAAAGGAGAAAAAAAAGCGGAGCACTGAGCATTTTATCTTCCGCGAGAACCCATAAAGAAGGTGTTCCCTTTAGAGCCATTGTTTCTGAGCGCGATACGTAACAGGGGGCTTTCTCCAAGTTTCCACAAAAACATTTGCGTATACTCTGAATAGCGGACCCGTTCACAATAAAGAATTCTAAACAGGTTATCGCATTTCTTCGTGACCATGAAAGCTCGAATCAATCTTTGTTCCCTTTTTCAATAGACGTAACCGGCCTGTTTTATTCCCTGCCACAGGACAAACACTTTTGCGCTCTTAAAGATAAAGTTGATTACTATGGCCCTGTGGCCTTCCAGAATGTATGCGGATTAAGTGTAGATAAATTTTTAGAAATGCCTAGCTTTTATCTTTCATCGATCACTGTCAATTTTGAAGAAAATAACTTCATTAAAAAGCGTGACGTTTGTATTGGCTCTTGCATAGCCCCTTTGTTGAGCGGCGTATTTTCATCATACTGTGACAAGCCAATTGCTGAACGCCTTGACACAGCCTACTCGGCTAAAATTTCTAGAAACGTGGATCATTTCACTATTTTCCTGAAAGGGGTTACGCATGAGGGGAGTATGACTGCGGTGCACCATGCAGGTTCTAGAATTCTCCGAGTGCTCTTTTGGTCTTGGCTTCACCCATGAGGTGCTGGCGCAAGGGTCCTTGCAATTCCTGGATATCTGTATTGTTGTCCACGAAACCCAAGCGTGCTGGAGGTTACAGCCTCGCTAAAAAAGCTGTTTAAGCTACCAGTCAGCTCGTTCCAAGCTTGTTATAGGGGGTATTGCAAAAAACTGCCTGCGTGCTGCTCTGGACAAGTCCTGCAATCATAAAGTGTCACACAGCGTGGGTTTCCAGCTACAAAGGCTGACCAGCGCTGGTCACCTCTGTGCTAGAGGCCCTAGCCAGTGAAGCTAGGGGCGTACCTGAGCACCGCCGCAGGGAAGAAGCGCAACGCAAGAGACCCGTTGCCATCCATTATTACCACCAGATCTTGCATCGCTTGAAAAAAGTGGCTCAGAAAGGTGACGTGCCGGTGGACTTCACCGCACCCCAAAAACTGGCCGGCCTATGCAATAAGGTGCAGGGAAGGCGCAAGGAAGAATGTAGTATCAAGCACGCAGACAGATTTGCCCCGTGCAAAAGGAGGGTCGTTTACCGAATACCCCTGTCCTGTGGCAAAAGCTGCATTGGACAAACTGGACGTTGTATAAACGTCAGACTTCAGAAGCACAACGCAGGAGTAGGCACATCGGCGGGGGAAGGGCATGCATGTGGCCGACCATTGTCGCCACTGCCGTGGTTGCAGGCCTTGGTTCCGCGAGACCACAGTCTTGAATAAGTTCGCGTCTAAACTAAGTAGACAAGAGTACGAGGCATACTGTGTTAAGAAGGAATCCGGCTCGTGTGTCAGCAAAACGTCGGTAAACTTGTCTGATAAAGAGTTTTCATATCTGGAAAGCATGTTGTCCCGTACACGCCTGCGCACCAGTGTTACGTGATGATCGTTTCTCAGGCTACAGTGTGATTGCGATGATTGTATAAATGTGACGCACCGTTGTAATAAAGCAGTTGAAGTTCCGCGCTCTGTCCTGTTGGTTTCTTCCGCGTCCCTGGTCTTTTCGCGCTGTTTTAAGATGCATTCCACTACTAGTCACCAACTATCCCGCCTCTCTCTGTTATATCTAATATAGGTCATTCACAAATCACAAATACCACTTGGCTCAGTGGGGACGCCCTGGGTCATAAAGACATCGCCTAAATGTGGCGTTCAGGAAGCATTCATATGTAAGTATCCACACGAAGCCCTAGTTTCATCGGCCGACAGACATATTGTCTGGCCTTTGGGTTATTAGTTTGTAATGAACACTGCCACCACCACTAGCGGCTGCTGTTTTCAATAGTAAAAAAAAATCAGTCGGTAGTAAGGGTGCTGGGCATTAGTGCACGACCTCTTTGTTGTTAATCCCTCCTTATTTAAAGGAAGTCATAAATGAATAGACTGGGACGAATTTGGTTGTTGATCCATGCATGATATGTAGCGCGAACAGGACGAAGGAGAAAGATGCACACAGCACAGGCGCTTACTTCCGCCGGAAGGGAGCCTAAGGTGACCAAGGCTGAACGGAACACTAAAGGACAAACATGCGCATGTGCCCCGAAAAACCGGTGAAAGTCAGTCGGAAGTAAGCGCTTATGTTGTGTACCTCTTTTTTTGTCCTTCGTCCTGTTCGCGCTACATATCATGGATCATCGTTACCGACTCGCCTAACTTTCCGCCGGCCTTATAGGTGTTGAACTATTTTCATATCTTTATGCCAAGAAACTATCCTATAATCACAAGGAAACGCTAATCGTACTGCCACACATTCCAACAAATAATCCTGCAAATCCTGCATGCGATGAAATGCAACAATCCCATTACAGATTTCGGTACTACAATAAAATTATTCGCAGAATTTTCTGAAACTACCTACGTAAACTGTACATGATGTGCGTTTTGCGCACCTGACTCATTTGTACAATACCGGGTTTCACGAAATTCAGAAAAAAAATACGCCGCGGTGTGGTCTGTGCATGTGAATTTCATGGAGAGTTCATCACGTGATATAAGACAGTTAAATATAAAGTTCGTATTTTTTTAATAGTTGGGTTTAAGGCAAAACGTATTCAATGAGGGAGTGAAAGGTGCTGAATGAACTGCGCTACTTACTCTTTCTGGACATGATACAACATGTATTAGACGTCGAAATTATGGAATAAGTATGCAGAAGACGAGATGACATTACACTATTTTTCTATGCAGCGCTATGAAGCTCGACAGTTGCGTCAACCACAACGCGCTCAAACCAGCTGGCGCCGGCGAGCACTGAAGTGGCGACAAGAAGCTCGAACGAGGCTGGGGTGAAAATTATTTATTGGCAATTCTCGTGAAAGAGACCGCGCTAGAAGACACCAGGGGTAGTTTCCTTCTTTAGGGTCACGTGTCGCGATGGGAGGTCAAGGCGATGGAGCACACTGGTTCGACGAACACACTGACCGCCGTACTGTCACCGATCGAAGGCGGTAGTAGTAGGGTTTATTACAAAATAACGGGAAATATAAAAATCAAAACGAAGGAAAAGATTTTGCTAGCCCCGGCAACTGCCGTCACTACGGGGGCACCTGAGCTGGGGCATCACAAAGAAAGGGTAGCAGGCCGAATGGAGAAGTGAAATAAAAGAGGTGAGGGGACAGTAAGAAAGGATGGGGGAGAGGTAACGTACACAAATCCACTATTTACACAAGAATACATATACACAGGTTGCACGCGTGATTAGTTCATAAATGAAGATAAAGCACACGCGCACAACACTTTGTACACGCAGCTGGAGTGGGGCGTCAGCTGTTGATCGTCCAAGGTAGCACTCGCGGAGCGTCCAGTCACTGCGCGACACTATACGTAGCGCAACAGACGGGGCGTCAAGCCCGTCTGCTCGAGGAATGCACAGAGGCCCACCAAGGTTCGCTCACGGGTGCGCGCACTGCCCTGCGGCCACAATAGCGTCTTGAGGGAGCCTGGTAGTATGCCCCGGTGCATAAAAGGTGTTCACGGTGAGAGTCCGCTGAATGAAGTAATGGAGCACGTTCCAAACGGAGCAAGGTAAGTCCGCAGCTGCTTCTGGCCCAGCACAATGCTCGTCAGGAAGAGAGGAATCTTCAACGACGCCGGCTCTCTCTGATGGCCCCAATGTCAGCTCGGAAGACGCCACGCCCGGTGCACGAAACAGCACGTCCAATTGGCGCACCTGCACACAGAAAAGGAGATAAAAGTTACACAAAATTAAATTACGATTTCTACTACAAATAGGCTCAGCAGGTTAGTTCGGTAGTAAACAAAATAAAGGAAAAATTTTTTGAACTTTTTCTCTTGCAGTAAAGCGAATTTCATTGATTGCTGGCTTGCGCGGTCGACGAATAACCGCACTTTTACCCCGTGGCAAAGTTTAGGGGTGTGTCGTAGTGGAAGGGCGTAGGATAGGCATGCTTCACGTGGGGTAGCTAATGCATCTGTAATCGACCTCTAGAGATAGACAAGGCGGACGTAGGAAAGCGGGGCGACAGCGGTGGAGTATCCGAGTGCACTAGGCTGTCAATAGGTCCAGGGGTTTGGTTGGGGTTTTAGGGCGCACGAAGAGATGTGCAGTTCAGGTTGACCTCGCAGTGCAGTCCGTATATGCAGGCTGTGCAGGCCGTATATTACAGGGGCGTAGGAGCGTGCGCGGGGACGACGACACTACCTCACGGAACGACAGCCGTGTAGCTAAATCTGTAAAAAGTAGATGAAAATGAACTACAAAAATGTAAACGAAAGCCTGCTGTAGCAGGCTTACTCTGCAATCAAATAATGAAAGGCAGCAACAGCACAAAATTTTCAGGAGAACAAAAACGAAACTAAAAAAGGGCGAGGTGCTTGCAAGGCCAGAAATGGCAATAAAGACATTGAAATACAATAAAGAAAGCTCTTGAAGCTCACAGGACAGTTACCACTGTGTAACGCGAGATTCAGCAACTGTTGAGTTATTTTAATTTTTCAATATACCGAGGTAAACAGTTTGACAGCGACATGTACATATGCATAGCTACAGACCACTCATACATCCTCGTTCTTAGCACTCCTCTAGTCCGCCGTTCCAGGAGCACGTCACCACCTGGGCTGAACTGCTCCTCGGGAGGAGCATTTCACAGCAGCCGCTGCAAACGGCGCGTGCCATATTCCTCTGTTCTCGCCCTACTCTCCCTCCTTTCACGGTTACCATCATCAGCCGGACCACGCCCACTGCAGGGCAAAGGCCTCTCCCATGTATCTCCAATCAACCCGGTCCTTTGCCCGATGCGGCCACCTTATGCCCGCAATATTCTTAATCTCATCCACCCACCTAACCTTCTGCCGCCCCCTGCTACGCTTGCCTCCTCTTGGAATCCACGCAGTTACCCTTAAGGACCAGCGGTTATCTTGCCTTCGCATTACATGCCCTTTCAAACCCATTTCTTCCTCTCGATTTCGACTAGGATGACATTAACCCGCGTTTGTTCCCTCACCCACTCTGCCCGCTTTCGGTCTCTTAACGTTACACCTATCATTTTTTTTCGCATCTCACTGCGTTGTCCATGACTAAAGCTGAACCTTTTTCGTTAGCCTCCACGTTTCTGCCCTGTAGGCGAGTACTGATAAGATACAGCTGTGGTATACTTTCCGCTTGAAGGATGATGATAAACTGCCATTCATGATCTGAGACAACCTGCCATATCGCTCCACTTCAATCTTCAAGTTATTTTCCTCTCATGATCCGGATCAGCTGTCACTACCTGCCCTAAGTAGACGCATGCCTTTACCACTTCCAGCACCTCGCTACCAATTGTGAACTGCTGTTCTCTTGCTAGACTGTTGAACATAACTTTGGTTTTCTGCATATTAATTTTTAGACCCACCGTTCTGGTCTTCTGTCTCTTTGTCTCTCTGCCACGGTAACCAGCCTTCGGGTTATTCCCATGGCAACCACCCGCCGATCGCGCATACCCGTGCTCTCGCCATGTCCTCCTCCTTCCACGTTAAGCACCCCCGGATGGTTCCGGTAGTAACCACTCTTCGGTTACGCACTGCTGCTGCTATTACTACTGCTACTACAACGACGTGGAACCCAGGGAACGGGTGCTTAAAAGCTTAGCTGCAAAGTGCACGCCCAAACAACGGTAAAGCTCACCCAGAGCTTCGATCCTGACGAACTGGCTTGAAGCGAGGGAGAGATCCTGTTGGAGACGAAGGCGTGGCATCAAGCTGAAACAAAAAAAAAGCATAACAAAAACGAAATAGGGCAATTAACGGAAGACTATGCGAACCGATCCTTTAGCTTAGCTTGGATTATGGGGTTTAACGTCCTAAAGCGACTCGGGCTATGAGGGACGCCGTAGTGGAGGGCTCCGGAAAATTTTGACCACCTTTATTTCCTTAACGTGCGCTGACATAGGCACAGTACACAGGCCTCTAGCATTTCGCCTCCATCGAAATGCGTCCGCCGCGGCCGGGATCAAACCCACGTCTCTAGGGGCAGCAGCCGAGCCCATTAAACACAGAACCACCGGAGCGGCTTCGAATTGATGCGGCGAAGTTGCGATAGCAGGGGGCTTTTGCCTTCCGCTTTTACTCTTAGGCTCTTTCTTGGCTTTACGAAAAATGACTCGATGACAAATTATTGGCGTAGCGTGTTCCTCTTGCTTAAGCTGCATCGCCGAAGCATTAGCCTTTCGGTTACGTTGGAGAGCTGGATCTTCAGCTTCTCGCTGCTCCTGCCGCTGTTGTGTGACCATACAATGGGATATGATGCTACGTTAGCAGTTTCGCCTTACACTGATCACCTTCTGACTGAATATATAATAAGCTTACTGTAGAGTAGAAGCGGGCGAGAGATTAGCTAATAAGGCACCATACTGCTCTGAGGCCCCCTCTTTTTTTCTAGGAGAGCACCCTAGCTGTCAATAGACGCCTCTTGGCGCAGTGGCGCATGTCTTAACCAATGGACCACCGTATATGTTGTGGTGGGAATAATAAATGGGGCAAGTGTTGCTTAGTCACCATTGCCCGTGGAGGAGGGAGCATGTGAGTGGAGAGTGAGGTATCTAAAGGGTGGATTTAACTTTTGCTTTCGCACGCCGACGCCAGCATTTTACAGAGTAGCCCTGCTACTCCTGTGGCAGTAAAAAGTGGAAGTACTTCCGAAAAAGTAAAAGAAACAGTTTAACAGAACGGAAACTACGCCAAATATGAAAGGCGTGTAAGTGCCGCGAAGTTGATACCATTCTGCGTGAGAGTACTTCAAGAGACGAACCTGGCTGTTCCGTATACAACGCATTTGATATAGCACAGAATTCACAAAGCTTACACATGACCAAAAAAAAAAACGCGGGAAAAGTGCTATCGATTGCTAATCAATTTTGCCTTATACCGAAAATCAAAGTTCAAAATCTGTTCGCTCACTTGTGGTGGACACTCAAGGCCTCGACGCCGAGGACAGGGGCAGATGGCGGCAGCTCGGTACACCATGCCAACATGAACTCGGCGTTGGCTCACTGAGGCTCTCGCAGCGGCGACGAAGACCAGGAGCAGCAGGCCACCATGTCGGCGTCCCAAAGGATCTGACTGGGGCCTCGTTGCGTTGACTGGAAGCCGCAGCCTGGGAAGCCGGTGGTGTCCCCGCGCAGACGTCAGGCCTCGGGAAGGAGACGACGAATCCCGCTTTCCCAGCTGATTACAACCTTCTGCACCTGTGCCACGTCGTTGTTGTGTCCCTGAGAAATTGGAGACTCGGGCACAAAGAGATAAACAGATGAATCGGGCAACGAAACAATAAGGAAGCGAAGTGAACAAATATAGAGACGATATTAACAAAGGAAAACAACATTGCGCACCGCAAAAGAGCCGGACTGACGTCCACCTTGCTTGGTCAAGAGGCCCTTTTGGAGGTATGCAAAGCTGTCCAGTTAGCGCAGACTATTTGGTTGGGACCAAAATGCAACGAAGGCTACACCTCAGCTATTTTGGGTGGAAGTATTGTCAGTGTAAACGACTTGTAGCAACACGACTAATCGAGAGACAGACAATTAAGGGCGAAAAATATTTTTATGAAGGGTGAACATGCCAAGGTGGGTCTTCAACTGTTGTAGACACGTAACAAACTTGCAAGTATCGATAAAACGCTTGCGGCAGGAGGCGGCGTCATACGTGTGGAAGAAAGGAAATATCTTGTCCGGTGCACGGTTGTCGGGCCAGGGCTAGAGAGCGCAGCTCGGGCATGCTGAACCAGCACCGGAACCATATGTCGGATATCTGCAAAGGCAAACGATAAAAACCTTCAGTAAACGAACCCAACGAACGAAGGGAAGTAATAAGTTACGTTCCCGCTACTCAGGCGTCCGACGGTCACAATGTGCACTTCCCGCACTGTCAGCAGCGCATGTGGTGTCTACCACTTCACCTTCGACTAAACTGCAACCACTTCCCCCTTACAGAGTGTCGAGACATCCTCAGGGGTACCGCGTCCATCTGCAGCTTTGTCAGTTTTCTCGCTTCGATAATCCTCGGTCCTGCTTATCGAAAACGCAGAAAACTCGACGCTGCGTTGCAGTGCAATCGAAGCTGCCGACAGTACTACAGTGCTTGTTTCATGAGGAAGAGGCAGGCCGCACGAAAATAATCTTGCACGGCCGGTAACTGCCATGTCGGTCCACATCTGCAAAGAAAGAAAAAAATAGGAGACCTGCTGTAGATACGCAAAGATATCGCAGTTGTGAATACTCACCGTGACGGAACAGTTAACGCTGCGGTTCGCCCGAGAAACCGGGCCGCAGTGATGCCTGAACAAGGAAAGCTGACTACCGACCTTGGCTGCGGCGGAAAACGATGTGCCGCAGACCGCAGGCTGCGTCCGTTCTTCGGAGTTGCTGGACGAGGCTGGCGAGAATTTCCGAGCGCCGTGTACGACAACAAACCACATGTCATTCAAGAGCACATCCGTGCCTGGGCGTTCGGCGGCGACATAGTGGCTTGGTCGCAACGTCGGTCGGAACGGATTTTTCTTCCGTGACACAAACGGCAGCGGGCTCGCATATCTAAGTCCCCTTGAGGCAGCGAGTAATGCGGGGCGTACGTACTACACCCGGGCAATCCTTTAACAGTACCGCGCGAGCGTCGACCAAACGGCTTGTCAGCGCCCTATCATGGCGGGGAGCGGCTAAGCCAGCCGGAATAACCACATGCGCCCAAGTTTGCCCACAGACGACAATCGTTGTGCGGGCTAACTTGCGCGCACGCGGTTATTCTCGCTAGCTTCGCCGCTCCCCGCCGTGATAGGGCGCTGACAAGCAGTTTGGTCGACGCTCGCGCGGTACTGTTAAAGAATTGGCCGGGTGCAGTTTCCTCGCTGGCTCAATACCTACAGCTGGCCTGTAGTGTGAGCTAAGCCTAAAGCTATGCGCACCGCGGATCCTACCCACTGCGTTTCTGTCACGGAAAAGAAACCCGATGGCGACAGTCCACGAAACCTCTTCACACTGCGTATCGCATTTTAACTTTTATCGAATGTTCGCGAAAACAACGCTAGTAAACATGAATTTCTCACTAAAAGCCAATAGCAGGTTTCGCGGACATACGTCGCCCTCGCCGCGAGGCTTAGCCCCGCACTCACCTTCGATGCCGGCGGCCTGGCTCGGGGATACGTTCCTCGGCAGTCGTTGTTCGGCCATGGGTACACACCAGGCGTCTTCAAGGGGGGACGGCGAACACGGCGGTAACCCACTGGCAACGGACACAAAGTCAAGAAGCCCTGCCGCTAGTACTGCGAAAATATGTCCCCGCACTCCGTCGCACAGCACCACCAAAGGGACGGTATACGCAGTTACTGTCGCATCTCTCTTCCGCGAAGCAGGAGGCGCGAAGCTCAGCGGCTTGCGCATGCGCGTTGGTGTCACCGAAGGGGTTTATCTTCGGCGATCTGCGGTGTTGAGACCATCAGCGACCGATTACGTCCGCTGGGCTCAGGTGCCGGAAACAGTGACTGGGCATCGCCGCGCCGCTGCTTCCATGTCTTGCTGCGGCAGCTGCGGCCAGCCATTTTTTTTTAACTTTAGTTCTGTACCTTTGGGGCAGCACGATAATGTGATATCAAGATCTTGCTTTAGACACGCGCAAATTTCATCGTGGGTATGAGTGCTTGAATTTGGGCGACGTTTATTGCCCCTCGCGTCTCTTGCTCTTATAAAAAAAAAAACAGTCCGAAAGCTTAGGCGCCTAGGGATAATTTTCGTCTCCCTTCTTCATCGGTTGCAATGGGTTGCAACTTCCGCAGAGTGAACGAAACGCCTTCAAAGACCAAAGTGCTGAGCAGTTGGGAAAGATTGGCGAGATGCTATCCGCTCGATTTTTCCGATTTCTCTTCTTCAGCACAGTACTTTCCTTTGTGCCCCGTTTGTAGCTATGTTTTACTGTTTTACTCTCCCCCCCCCTCAAAAAAAAAAATCCGTGGTCTGTGCGTGTGCGTCTACACTCACCGGAAGCACCCTTTGGAGGAGGCACACCAATCTCAACATTCCGGAATCTTTGCCTACCACCACCTACCCGCGCCTATACCTCCAGAAGGCCTTCATCCACCCATCTTCACCCTCCTGTAGCCTCCCCCCATCAGGAACCCTCGCAGCACCAGAACGAAAAATTGAATGATCAAGTGAACTGATGCGGCTTGGCTGCGACAGGAACCGGTTTTGGTTTTCGCTTTACAAAGGTCGTTTTCACTTTGCGTTTTTGAGTTCGAGGGCTTCTGGTTTGCTTTTTCGAGGGCTTCTGGTTGGTGGAAACTTCTGGGGGGTGCAGGTGGTTGAGAGTGGAGGTGGGAGTGTGGTGGGCTCCTTTCTTGATTTTCTGGTGCGAGGAAAATTCTGGAGGGTGGAGATGAGTGGAGGGAAATTCTCTGAATTACGAATTTCTGAATAATTCTCTGGATAAAGCATTTCGCGAACATATGCGTGCGGGACGATTCCCTCTCCGTTGGAAAGCTTTGTTTTGGGGGATTATGGAACAGATTGGCCTTTTCAAGCACTGGAAAAAAAACATTGTCTTTATTATCTCTATGTGTCGAGCCTGCAGTCTCGAAAATTGGACCTCCTTCCCATTTTCGAGAACCATTACAAATGTAACGACTGTGCCATTGAAACTGAGCTTACCCTGAAACTCCGGCAGCGAGAATGCATACAGGAGCCCTATCTTGCGCTCGTGGCGCAAATCAAGTTGCTTACCCCAAGAAGTGTGGTGCCCACCCACCGACACATTGGACCCACATCTACGCTCCAAAAGCGCAACCAAGCCGCCGCGGTGGCTCAGTGGTTATGGCGCTCGGCTGCTGCCCCGAGAGGCGCGGGTTCGATCCCGGCCGCGGCGGACGCATTTCGATGGAGGCGGAATTCTAGAGGCCCGTGCACTGTGCGATGTGCGTGCATGTTAAAGAACCCCAGGTGGTCGAAATTTCCGGAGCCCTTCACTACGTCGTCCCTCATAGCCTGAGTTACATTGGGACGTTAAACCCCCATAAAACAAAACCAAAAGCGCAACCGACCATCCATACACCCACCTCCACTCATTTTGACCCCCCAGAAAAATTCTGCCACTTGTGCGTAGCAAAATGCTTTGAGTAAAGGATTAAGGTAAAAACATGAAAGTAATCATCGAGAGTAAATTCAACTATTGCAGCATTCTCGCATCAGGTTTCATGATCGTCCTGGCAACTTTTCCCACGTGAAAATCCTATGCTATACATGGTTCTGTCAAACGTTTTTTTTTTTGTTCTGGCAACAGTACGATTTAGCCCCAGAACACTATACGGTATGAAGAATTTGGACAGGCGCGTTTTTCGAGCAAGCAATAACCACAGAAAAAAAAGGGATCGAAAGCTGGCGAGTCACCTGCACTGGCGCCTTATCAAACACCGCGCGGAATGCTTCGCTTGCCGCTCAGCCTTATCAAAACCAGCCCGACACGCGCCATGTGCGTCAGCGCTTTTTCAATCGCTGCGCGCCCTGCGCCGTCTGCACAGGCGCACTTTTTCAACTTTTTCAAACGCCGCGCCATTGATACCGGAAGCTTTCTGGGGCTAGTACCATCATCAGCCCCCGCGTTTGTTTACAAACGTCAAAAGCGTGTACTAATACAGCACGCTGAAAAAAATTAATTGGGGCGATCATGAAGCCTGATGTGAGAATGCTGCGAAATAAGTTGGATTTACCCTCCTCGATGATTACTTTTATGCTTTACCGAATGCTTTTACTGGGTGAGTGGAGGTTTGTCGATAATGGCGATGGAGGAAATGGCTGGCGTGTCGTGCTACTGGAGGACAGCTGGCTTTCTCACTGGGTCTTTAAATTTGATTTCGCCGTCGCCTTCCCGTTCCGCAGTTGCGTGGGCTGCTAGTGGGTGGAAGCGTTGTGGAGGGTGGAGGTAGGTGACTTGGTGGTAGGTGGCGGATCTGTAGGGTAGAGTGGAATGGGTGGGCGGTGAATGGCGCTTCTGGAGGATGAACGTAGCGGGCGCGGGGTGAGGCTATAAATCGAGGGTGTCATTGGGTGGAGGGCTTTAACTGATACGCACAGTGGCGAGGACCCAGATGAGTGCGGTGGAGGGCTAGTTGGTGCGGCATTCTACTAAGAATAACATCGGGCGAGAATGACATCCGGGATCCCTTGATCCGCAGCCCTGGCGAAATCCGCGTCAGAAGAATACGCATAAGCCGCCGTGGTGGCAAAGTAGTTATGGTGCCCGGCTGCTGGCCTGAACGACGCGGGCTCGCATTTCGCAGCGGTCACATTTCGATGGAGGCGAAGTGGTAGGCGCCCATGTACTGAGCAGTGTCAATGCACGCTAAAGAACTCCAGGCGGTCGAAATTATCCAGAGCTCTGCACCACGGCTTCCCAAGTACCCTGAGTTGCGCTGGGGTGTTAAACCCCGGGTAACCAAACCAAACAAGAAGACACATAACAATCAAAGCTCAAATTGCCGATAACTACGAGGACATCAGAGGAAAGCGCGCCATCTTAACCTCAGTAATACCCGTCACTGCTTCGTGAAATGAGCTCATACCACCATCTAGTGCGTTGCATTTACTACTAAAAATTATACTAGATGCCCGCTTCAGTATAGAGCTCACTGTTTATTTTTTAATTTACCCTGCGAGAAGAAAAAAAGGGAATAGAAAACTCAGGCCATGAAATATTGAAGAAACAATTATCCGCAAGCTTCCTGCCGTCATGCCTTCTTTTCACCGCTGTTCTATACACTGTTTGATGCACCGGATCAATGCTGCAACTCTCTCACCGCCGCTCGCTATAAGGTGACGCTGGTTGCTAAGCGATCGCGGCGGCTCCAAGCGAATGACCACTGCTATTGACCACACTTTACATATCCCCTGGAACATATGTAAGTACATCCTTAATGGCTCAGGCCCATCTGGCCAGCCTTGCCTTTGGCCAGCAAGTGTTCGGAAGAAGTTTTTGGCTGCCACACACTATGACGGCAGAATCACCATTTGCCCGAGAAAGCTCCCAGTGTAAGCGATCGCTGTAAAGGGGCTCCCTCGGATGTCCCTGGGATGCCCCTCAGGTAAAAATTTTGCTTGGGTTAGTTGGTTAATGCTTGAAGATGTAATTAAAACGGCTCGACGAACGAGGACAAAAGTAGAACACACAGGACAGGACAGGACAGGCGATGGTCCTATCCTGTGCGTTCTACTTTTGCCCTCGTTCGTCGAGCCATTTTCATTACATCTTCATGTCCCTCGGATATCCCACGACCCAATTTCGGACTGAAAAAAAAAAGTCGTTTTAGATAATGCCTACATTATGCTTAATAGTCATTCGTGATTCTGTCCACAAAGTTTTATTCTGGTGCTAGATTTAATTTCCAGACATTCGCACTTCACCCCAACAAAAAAGCACCAGTCCACTACTTTGACTTCTTTGTTAGTACCCCATTCTGAAAAAGAAAACAGTACAGTGTTATTAAATTATAGATTTGGTTGCTTCGCTTGAAGCTCTGCGATATTCGCAGTTGCACAATTATATGGCTCCTGTCTGAGTGTATCTGCAGGTACCAATTACGTCCGCTTAGAGCTTTCATTACTACGGCCTTAAGAACATTTACGTTTGCATTTGTTACTAGTTGTAGAAATCTTGAATCAGACATGTAATTCTTGACGTACAGCTTAATGCGCTTCCGTAAATTACCGCAAGTTTTACGGCGTGGAGCTCTGGTGAGTTTTAACAAAGGGGCACAGCGACTGTCAGACGATATAATTTACGAATTCTGCATTTGAGGCATGAGGGTACAAGAGCAGTGATTACTTTCCCCATCGCTGCAAAATGTAATTCTTACTTCTGGCTATGAAATGTGTTTCATTTTCAGAGAAGACCCACCGAAGCTGGTCCACACCGAGCCCGGGAATTCTCAAAAGTACAGCAGGCTTCTAACGAAGCCTTTCCAAACTGATTGTCACTGTTGACCCACAGGAAACTTACCGTGCCTCGCGAGGTCCCGTGGGACCGCATGAATTATATAATTACGAAAACTCTTTGGGCAACACGCCTGTGCAATCTTCGAGGGTACCTACACGCGCGTCTACACCTGCTCGGTGGTATCATGTATACGGTAGTGAGATATGTGGCCTAGAGTGCAAAGCAGGAAGATGGCAATTATCGTAAACAATAACAACGACACAGAGCATGTTTTTATTGAACTGCACGGCGATGTCTTAAAGAAAGGACATGCGTGGGCTTGTTGTTGCATTGTGTTTGATGGCTCACAAGCGACAAGGTTATCATGCGTCAAACGCAATATTTAGTGTGTTCGTTATGGCGGTAAGAACTGAAGTGTTTTTAAGATACTGCAACGGATAATCCGTGGGCAGACGATGTAGAGGAAGTGTCTGGGTGATGCGCGCGCATTGTCCGGTGCTCCCTTTGATCTGCGCTCTGTGCCCTGGTCGCCCTTGCGTCGAACCATCCTTCGGGCAACGTAACATTATAACCTGTTTAAGAGCATTACTTCTCATGAGGAACTAAAAACGCAGGAAATTTCGATAGGCGCATTATCTCTTAGGAGCCTGCTGGGGTGGTTGGTAGTAAGATTGCATAAAATGTTTTATGCTTAGTTTCTCGAGTTTTGTGCACAAGAGTGCACAAAACCTTTCGCATACCAGTTTGCCTTTCTTCAGGAGAATGAAGTTATGTGTCAGATGTGTATGTTCAATGTGAAGTTGGAATAAAACTGCTTCAATCAGGTGTTCTTGGCGTCTTCGTGACTTCTAGTCAGCTAGGATTGCCTTAACCAGGTGCTGTTCGTTCTTTACTTAGTTGTCCCTTGAAGCCTGCCATTTTTCTTTCGGCTTATTCTGTGCGAACTTCATGCAGTCTTCATGAGGTAAGTTTACTTCTTTTATTTTGCCACCGGCATGCATCAGCTCTCTCGTTCTCGATTACTTCTACGTGGCTAACCCTTGTACTGTTATCGCAATAAAATGATCTGTCTGTTCTGGGTGACACGACACTGGAACAGATCACAAATAGTAAGCGGCGGGTTGGTCACTCTAACCAAGTAGACTTACGACGTCTCGAATCTATGCGGAAGTCCTATTTGAAATTGGCGATGAAGAGATCCCAGCGGCTGTTGCTGACATAACCTGACGATACCCTCACCTGACTTTTTCCCCGAAAGTACTGAAGCCGTCTTCAGTGGTAGATCGGAGAGTTCAAAGTGTATCTCCACAGCATTACACGTGCGGCACTAAAGCCACAGCAGCGTCTAGTGGCACTACGCTTTACCACTCCTGCGGAGAAGATTGATAGCACTGGAACAATTTACAAGCTTGACGCGTCAGCAGTTTCAACACATGACATACGTCTGGGATACCATGCACAAGACAAAGAAGATGTGCACCTTTCGAGGAAGAGTGCCTAAAAAAAAAAAAGCCGAATGCTGGCGAAACCAACTGCAAGGCAGTGCGGACGGGAGTGCGTTGAAAGGGGCATCGCTTATCCGCTGCACCACTGCGCCAGGAGTGGTGGGAAGACTCCCAAGGATCTATGAATGTAAAGGAGAGAATGACAAATTCTGCATTTATGGATATTAGCCCCATTATCGCTACCTGAACAACTGCCATTTGTGAGCAGTGGATCAGATCACCGGAGCCGAAATGAAAACAAAAGGGCTAGCGTTGTTGTTGTAGTGGTTTTATTAAAAAAATAATAATAATAGTAAAAAGGAAGGAAAAGATTTTTGCTAGCCCCGGCATCTGCCATCGATACTGAAGCACCTGAGCTGGGGCAGCAGAAATAAAGGATAGCAGGCAGAATGGAGAAATGAAATGAAAGAGGTGAGGGGACAGGAAGAGAGGAAAAGTGCTAGCGTACCTAATTGGCATTTGGGATAAGTACTGAAATCGATCATAGTTTTTTTTCCGCGGATTTCTCGCTCAAAGCCAGCGACACACAATGATGCCAGGCTTTTCTGCGACATCATCATCATCATCATCATCAACCTGACTACGCCTACTGCCGCAGAAAGGCCTCTCCCATGTCTTGCCAATTAACCCTGTCCTGCGCCACCTGCGGCACACTCTCCCCGCAAACTTATTAACCTCATCCTCCCGCCTAACTTTCTGCCGCTTCCTGCTACGACACGGGGCCCTTAACCCTATCGCGTTAAACAACTGCAGGTGCGTCATTTCCGCATGTGCGAACGGCTATGTGTCTGCAATCGCACACGTGATCAGATTAGACAAAGCCTTTATTGTCGGTGACGCAAACAGCTCGCCTGTTTCGGGTGGCAGCCTAAGCGAGAAGTCTGTCATCCGCGGAATCGCTGCCACTCCCCCTTACGCCGGGCCTCCTCGAGAACTGTGCGGGAGGCCATTCGTGAAAGCAGGATGTGATACTTTTGCCCACTTAAGATCTCTGTCGCACTGGTGCAGTAGGAGTCGCGAACGCACTTGGATTCGCGCGTGTTCGACTCATGGCTGGCGTTGTTGGTTCTTTTCTCTTCTTTTTTTATCGCATTTCCACATGCGTAACGCCGCTGGGCTCCTCACGTCTTCACTAGCACATGAAATAAATTATCTGATTTCATTTGATTGATTGCTCACGTATGACGCCTTGAAGACCACAAAATGTTGCTTATCATTTTAAGCTAAAGATGACTGTATCCGTCTGCAAAGGATCGAAAACAAGCAAACAGCCTTGCTGCTTGCACAATGCTATAGGCTAGCGACAAGCCAGCTCATTCTGCTGCTCTACAAAATTAAAATTCATAATCACTGACAGTCCGTGTATCACTCAGCACTTATGCATCTCATTGCTAGGTGAGAAAGTGCCTAGTTCGAAACGCTTTTTAAGCGGGCCATTCCTCAGGCACATTTCTAGACATACAGTAGAGTGGGCCATAAAAAGAATTAAAAGTAATATTGCCCCGCCCGACATTTCTAGACAGTCAGAAATACATTTGTTGCGATTTATTTACCTGCCATTTGCTTGTCGCATGCTCCCCTACATGTTTATGACTGGTATTCACTTCCCCATGCCGACATTGTTTTTGACCGCAGGGTCGATGTACTACACGTTTGAGACCCGCCGTCGTCGTACTGCAATCCGCGGTGTAGCGGATCGATGAAAACTCGTTCCTTCGTTACTTCCGTGCACCACTTGTTCGATAGTTCGGTGAGAGGGGCGCTGCCGCCAGGCGCCAGATTCCAGACGGCTTCATCGCAGGGCAAACCCACAGCAGGTGGTGCATGTCTGCCTAAGCATTCCGGGATTTGCAGGTCGGACACCGGGGGCGCGGACTTAAGTCTCTAAACTGAGGCCACTTTCGAGTTACGTCAGGAGTGAGGGCAACCCCGACCCGGATCCTCCGAAGCGCAACCCCCTCTGCTCGGGTAAGATCGCGGGGGAGGGTTACCGTACACGGAGGGACGAGAGCACGTGTTCAGTGCCAGAGGCTGGCATCATCTAGATTTTTGAACCGAGGCAATGACGTGGTTGGTGCCACATGATGTGCCGCAGGATTTGCAAAGCTTTGGGACTCCGGAGGTCACGTGGGATCCACTCGATACGAATTGGTTGCATCCCCCTGTGGCAGCCGGGAGCGAGCGAACAAACAGCCCGCTATCGCGCCGCACTTGCAGTCTGTCGCGTAACTTCAAACATTCATCGCTTATTCGCTCGCCACGCACGCCTCACGACGTGCGTATCTTGCGGGAGAAACATCGCCGTCAGCACTCAGCGAGGAGAATGCCGGCAGTTGAAGGGGCGATAGCGAAGGAATGATTTTCATCCCGCGGCAGAGGCAATCTCGCACGCAAAGCGTCAGCTTTCTGGAGTCAGCGAACTCGTCCCCGGACGGCCGACGCGAAAGTTGCGTGCGCCTGCAGCAGGAAACGGAAAAAAAAAGTGTCACCGACACCATTCGCCTCGTGCAAGCCTTCGTCTCATCCGGATAATATATGAGACTCCTTATCTGAGGCTCATCGAGCCCTATAAGTCTCCCTGTTTCCACACCCAAGGAACAGCTCCTTCAACAGGCGCCTTCTCGAATACCCCAATTTCGTGCGCGTGTACGCACCACTGCGAACAACATGGATCGTTCCACACTATATATAGCGCGATCAACTCAGGACCACTCTGCTACCCAGAAATATGTACATGGGCCGCCGCTCGGCCAGAGCCCAAGCCATTCAGCAGGCCTAAACACAGCATGAAGGCATATCCTAATGCTGACGCTGCCGGCGCAGACCGGGGCCTCGCAATAATTGCAGTTGCGAATGAACATATGCGGTCTCAACTCTCGTTGCAGCTCCCCTGCGGAGGCTGAAGAAATCGCTATTGCTGTTCCTGCTACCAACGTCGCCTCCCAGTACACCCGTATACTGACTGACGATTATCATCATCATCAGCCTGACTACGCCCACTGCAGGGCTAATGCCTCTCCCATTTATCTTAATTAACCCGGCCCTTTGCCAACTGCGGCCACCGTATCCCCGCAAACTTGTTAATCTCATCTGCCCACCAACAATACAATCAGCTTACAAAACATACACCACAGGGGGGGTCACCTCACTTGCGGAGTGTCTTCCTTCATAAATCTGGGTGTTGTCCCTTAGTCATGTGTTCCTTCTGCAATGGATCTGAAAAGTCGAAAAACTTCCTTCTTTCCTGTCACCGATTCGCCTCCCATTTATTATTATTATTTTTTTTGCTGAGAAACAGGACTCAAGCCCGGCACCACCGTTTGTCCTGGGTCACTCGCTTTGCTTTCTAAAGTTAACCAGGGCGGCTAGCGTTGAACATTGTGCCTTAATTCCCTGCCCCCTTATTTATGTATACAAGCTGCTCATCCATATAAGTTTGGTGGTACATATACCACACCAAATATGGAAGGTTCCAAGTCATGGGGTCGATTCGTACGCCGTGAGCTGTCCGCAGCGGTCACGCCACCTTGGCGGGCGATTGCTTCCGCGGTGTCCACGTCAAGGCGGCAGTCGAGACGAGCATCGCTGGTGCGCGCACGGTAGGGCCGGGCTAACGAGTGACAGAGGAGCCGTTCTTCACGGCTGGACGACGCGACCGGCTCGTTATCGGCAGCCGTCCCTTCTCGCCTGCAGCGCGATCCCAAGTTCTCTGCAGTGGAGCGGTTGCTGGAAGACGGGCACGAATCCGCAACACAGGGGCACTAAGATGGTCACCCTACAAGGTTCTTTAAACCGGCACTGCGATTTCGGAGTGAACTGGGTGAACAAGCCACGTTGACTTCTGTCCTAAATGAGAAAGCGAGGATATGTTTGTTTTTGTTCGATAGAGGGGGGGGGGGGATAGGAAAGAAAAGGCTTTACTCACTTCATCTCGCGAACCTCTCCTATGGCGTATGACATGACAGGACACCGTTTTGTACATTCTTGACGAGCCGCCAGAAAGGGGCGTAAGCTAGGCGGGTCAACGTGCGGGGGCACAGCATGCTAGCAGGGATGAATGCGTTTTACGGCGGAGCGCTCCTTGAGCCGTGTGTCGTAAACGCCGTAGACACGACCCCAACAAGTCAAATGAACCGGTTTGCGAGGTACAAACCAGCCGCAACAGAGGGCTTTCAAGGCCTGGACCATCGCGACGTGCAAGGCGTGTATACAGGCGGAGTCAGTATGAAGGTGATCAGTTTAAGGCGAATTTGCACGTATAAGGGGCTCCAAGGCAATTAATATTTACGAGAAGACCAAACAAAATATATCACAATAGTCTCGATCTATCATCCCTGCGTCCTTCACGGCCCAGTCTTTAGAGATTGAGGGATCATAATGGCAGAAAAAAAATTCCTTCGTTTGGTCAGAAGGTACGAAAGCCCCAACACCGTACTGACGCTGACTTTAAATGAGTCTATAAACGCAGGAAACCAGAAACTATCAAGTCGTCATTCGGAAAAGATGAGCTTGAGTAGTTGTCATGTGTGCCCGGAACACCGTCACTGCGATCTAAGACAGACACATCACAAAAAGAACAGGACATGGCCGTCCTGCACATTTCGTGGTGTGTCTTTGTCTTATAACTCACTAACATTCTTCCAGTCATGAGTCATGATCAACCAACCCAACTTGCTGCTCTAATGCATGACATACGTGCCTCAAAAATGGATGGGAGAAACAAAGCAGCGTAAGGCATTGTTGGTTAATCATTGCAAAGCTGAAACAACTTGATTCAGTGCTGAAAGGTGCGCAAGTATGTCTGAAATTATTGTAACACTTCAATAAAATGTTTTTGCTTAGTAATGTGCTTTCCAGCCGCAGAAAAAGAACTAGAGCATCACACTACGCACTGTCGATGGCAGCGAAATCTCCACTTACCTGTTCGGAGGTTCCCCGCCATTACAGCAGGACAGCGAATGTGAACGCTTGTGATTATTAATTTTGTTGTGGGGCCACACAGTTGCGTTCTACAAAACAAAAAGAAAGAACTGAGGTACCGGCAAAAGCGTAGTGAATTGCGGCTCAATTTCACGTTGCATTGTGAATAGGTTCAAATGCAGTCTGGGAAGTTTGCAGCCTACAACATTTCACCTGTTGTACTCGACTCTTCGTTAAAAATTCCCCTCACCCTTAACTATATTCTTGCCTGTAGGACTCAACACACTTGCTGATTTTAAAGTGAATGTTTGAGTTATCCACGCATTTATAAATTCTTTTCTATGGTGTGACAACAGGGAATGCTAAGCGCGTCGTGCGGGTTCCGGTTCGTTGTTCATGTACGTTTCGCAGCTTAATATTTCGCGAGTACACGAAGGACCAAATAAGTAAAGGAGTTCCATTCTACTCAAGAAAAAAAAAGAATAAGATACTGCCCTGGCGTTTGGAAATCAGCGTTGCCAACATGCGGTAGCTACGTAACACTTAGTATCGGCGACCTTTAGTATCAGTCCTCCTGCACGTGTTCGCTGCGCTGTTGTGGGTCATGAATACAGTATATCAACTCGCCCAAATTTCTTCACTGATCGGCGCCAGCAACTCGGGGAGTTTTGGTGGAGGCCACATTACCTCCTGCGCTCATGCTCGGCGTTCAAATACGCCGAAATATTCTCCAGACAGGCCGCAGTGTATGAGAGGGCTACTCGGACGTTCTGATCCTGCACCTTCTTTTTTTTTTGTCACTTAGCATAAGATATCACAGATGAACAACTCTGTTGGGAACTTTGGGCAGGAAGCATTTCCCAACTCACAGAGGTGCATGATATACTGTTTTTACGCTCGTAATCTTCCTCAGAGTTTCGCGTGCAGTACGTACTGCCAGCGCTCTGGAAAGCGAATGCGGAGAGAAGGATCGCGTTTGTACACGTCGTCTCATTTTACGTGAACTGGTTTATTCTAACCAGGTGCACGGAGCCCTGTGACTTTACTGCCGTGTCAGGAACGCCCTTGGGATTCAGTGTCGACGATAGCATCGCCTGCCAAGGTTACGCTACAACAAAGGCTTCGTTTGTGAACTTTTTGTTCATTCACCGCAGTCTCTGTCCAACAATACAATCACCGCCAAATGCGGTGCGTTGCCGTTATCAGCAAGCAAAGCCATGGCCGTCTCTATAGGTATCGGAAATCCGGCAAGGATGCCACGGGTGTAAATGCCGGGTGGGAGGGGAGAGCGAGGGACGTACAAATATTCCGCCAATAGGCGACTGATGGTCAGTGCGCCCCTTTACACAATGTGTGCGGGTGCAAGGAGACGACAGCAAACAATTAAAGCAGCTCAGCTGATCGGAAGCACATTATATCCGCGAATTCTCTGAACGACGGCCTTGAGGTCTTTATAACGGTACAAGTACGTGCGATTATCTGCACATGCCTCCTGGCGTATACTGCGAATACAAATATAATTCTATGAGATCAGGTATCAAAGATGACTGAGTAGCGCACGTCCTGTCTGTTTTCTACTGCACCCCTTGTTTCACCCGCGTACGCGTTCTACCCGCCAGGCCACTTGCACTAACTGGCCCACCAGTCAGTCCACTCTTGCGACTAGGCCACGAAGTCGCCGCAGCGAACAAACACGTAAGGGGCGGCGAGTGCTGCCGCGGCATCAAGGTGTCCCCACGCACGTTCCTTCGCGCCATTCGTGATGTAGTGCACGCGAGGGGCGACGAAAAAAATGGAAAAGAGAAATGGGGCCGCCGCCACGTCTTTCGACTGGAGCGGCCCCATTGGGACCGATCACGGCGACCTGAGTGGCGGCCAGTCGCTCTGGGGTATTTCCACGCGATGCGACGCAGGCCGGCTGACCAGCGAAATGAAATCCTTCCTCGTCCGGCACACGCATTCCCAGTTCTCCAGGGTCTGCCATTCGCGGACTGTCTAGGCAAAGCTTCGATTGCGGCTACTGCATCGTTCGGGCAGCCATGCTGTCTTCATTTTGATTGTACTTAAATGCAGCAGCATTTACACCGGCAGCTGAATGCGCGACATTTTCAGCCCGCTGCACCTTACTTGACACAGTGTCAGTGCAAATCCAACAAAAGGAGCCAATGTTCGCTACAAACGATTGATTCTCTAGAATAGTTTTGCTGGATGTTACTCAGGAACGTTTCGTATATTGTGGGTGATGGGAAGCGCCAATGCTTTCTTCCAAAGCTGGGAAAGGTACAGAGCGGCAGCATATGCTAGAAACAATTCAGCTGCTTGCGCAGCTCCTCTGTCCCCACTCAGAGGCTGTCAACTTGTTGTAAACCTCGCTACGGTTGAGCAACGATGAAATGACAGTGTGCTCTCTAGACGCACGTATCACTATCCCAGGCGCGTAAACGCATATCATAATAACCTCGACGATTCACTTACGACGTTATCGCATTCAAGGTGTCTCCAGGAACAAGCGTATGATAGTGTTGAATCTAAGCAAAACTATGTCAGGTCTCGGCCCCAGCAACTTTATACTACATACTTGAAAGGTTCACGATAAGTTAAGCAAACAATGGTTTCAACTGTCATGCTTGTGTCACACGAACTCTGAATAATTCGTTATCGGTTTTATTTTACTCACGGTGGGCGCACGCCACGGTTTCAGGGAGTAATAGGAGGGAACAGGCATTAGGAAGGAAATCCACTCGTCTTCCTGCTTCCTTCATTTTGTCGCTAAGATATCGCAAGAGGTTGTCGTCCGTCACAGGGGAAAGTTTCCTCTTGATATCAGAAGCGATTCGCGCGCTCATTTTCTATGATTTCCGTACAGCATCAATGCGAAACTATTCGTGCTCACTCTGTAAAAGTGACAGGGATGATCAACTCAGTCGTCGTAAACAACACACGCGAGATTTTTTCTGCACATGTCTTTTGCATGACTGAAATGCACTGTCTGGGCCGTCGAAAATCAAATATACAGTCCCAGTGCATAGGGTGGGTGGTTACCTAAAGGCATATTCTATACACGATCAACTTGCTCATATCATAAAAAGAGACTGCCGAGTGCGAGTTGGTAAGCGAGCCAGCGCCCGTACGTTGATTTATGTGTGCTGTGTGTATGTAACTATAGTATATGTGCTCAATCTCGAACTCGGCGTTCACGCAGACAGTGCCATAATCTGGGGTCACGTGGGCTCTCCTGCAGAGGTAGAGTAGTTTGAGGTCTTGCTTCTCCAAATTTGAATTTATTCACCCGCTACCACAATAGGTAGATTCAGCTCTCCAACAAAAAAGTCTCCAAGTTTTCGCACTGGCGACTTTATCCCTCAGCACCACAGCAAAGCTGACGAATTCGTGGCTTTCGTGCCCACTCAAACCCTTCATAATCTCGGCTTAATCTCCCTCCTTATCCACAGGAGTTAAAAAACTCGATCCCCGAAAATCATAGTTACTATCGTATTTTTTTCAACATCATGTACGCTGCTCGTTATTTTGCCCTCATCCAAGCTAAACCTCACACTTTGGATGTTCCCCTCTGCCTCGCATCGCGTCCATAGCTTCCGGTCTCCCGTGTTACGCGTTCAATTACGTCGTCCATAGAGCAAAATTTCTTCACTATATCGACGAGGTAATTGACTTGGAATAACAAGGCTCAATGGAACCGGCTGATATTCTTCACCAGTGTCGCCATATTATAAATGTGTTACTTTACCTGGCCAATAACCTTTGACCTCTCTCTCCTACACTAACCCCATGGGATGACTCCATCGCTTCTTCATTGCCTCTCTTTCCTGCCTAGTGTCAACTTTGCCGTTCCCTGCTCGGCGCTAACAGCGCCAGCGAAGCCCATAGAGCCGCTTTCCTCCCTTCCCCCTGTTGTATGCACAACACAGCGCAACACAACATAGCGCGGATACTCGTTTCCGCTGTGGTCTCACAAGTGTACTGTTCTCACGCGCTTGTAAGCCCATCACAAACTTCGTTAAGCCATCACCTCGCGTCCGTAGCCTTCACAAAACAGTAATAATTAGTGAGATGCAGTACATATCCTCGGTCAGTGCGCGCGTGCCGGCCAGTTCGCGCGCTCTCCCGAAGTCCTCCGCAAGCGTGCCGCCTTGACGCTCGCATCGATCCGATATCCGCTGTAAGGTACCAGTGCTGAGCCAAGACGTAAGCGCCAGCGTGGCTTGATGAGCCGAAACGCGTGATAAACAGTTTGCCGCGCTCAAATTGGATTCCAATAGACGTCCAGAGCGTGCTTCAGCCACACAAGCAAAAGAGAGAGAATCGCCAAACGGAGGAGCAAGCAGCGTAGCACGGCTGATTAGCATCCCGGAGGAAGCTTTGTTTCGCGCCGAGGTAACGCAATGAACCTTGGCCGCCTTCGCAGCCTCTCCGCACGGCTCTTATCGCGGCAGTGCGCCGTGAAGGAACGCTGCTTTTCACCGCTTCGCCCGCGGCAGTGCTTATTTTCCACTCGGGGGCCACTTTCTCTGAGGCCTGCTTTCCGTCAAGGCGTTAGTAGGCCGTGAAAATCGCATTGCCTTCGAAGCCTATACACTCTTGTGGCAACATTGTTCCGCGGTCAGCGGTTTCTTTTTCCGCGCACTCATCTGCCGCCTTTTTCACTCTTGCTCTCGCTTAGTTTTCTTTCTGGTGAAGAGCGACAAATTGCCCGACTATACTTTCGTACGAGGAATTTTTTCAACATGTGCTTATCGATGCGGGCGTACGTGCGTGCGTGTGTGCGTGTCCGTGTGCGTGTTTGGTGCGTGTGTGTGCATGCGTGCGTGTCATGCTGCCATCTAAGAAAGCTTCCTGTCAGCTAGTGATTGCTTTATTCGAGGCTGCGGATTTAATAAACGGTTGCATAACGAAGTTTCCTGTTCTGTCGTCCGAGGACTGCTTTGAACCACGTGCCAAGCGTATAAACTCGCAAAGCGTAGCAACAATAAGAAAAGCGCACCTCGCTAACCACCAATTTGGCTCTGATTCACGAAACCAGCGGAGATTTGGAGCCACCGCCAGTGCTGACACACTCCAGCGGCTCATCGTCCCTCCGTCCAACGCTTTTTATTTGCGTTCTTGCGTTCGGGGTACCGAAGCTCCGCCCACAAGGAAATTCTGAGCGCGATATTTTTGGTGCGCTTTCCTTGTTTTTAAGGGGTGGAGTCGGTAGTGCGAAAATTGCGAACGACGACCATATACTATCGGGATGGAAAGAGACACGAACAGCGCGGCGCGTACGCTCTCCGCTGTTCGAATTTCTTTTGATCGCGCTTTTACCTGGGTGGTTAAAAAGGAAGACGTTAGAGTCGTATTATAATGCATCACGGGTGACTCCAGCGCCTTATTGTTACCACTCCTGTAAAAGTTTAATCGAAAGAAATGGGAACAGCGGAGCGCCTAGGCACCGCTCTGTTCGCGTTTCTTTCCATCGCCCCTGTACATAACGCAAAACACGGCTAATTTGAATTTCTTCCCAGGCCTATACAATTTTTACCGAAAGTGACAAGGCTATTAAAGCCGCAGGTGTAGCACTCGCTGAACATTAATGTTAAAATCCTCCGGCCTCTCTTGTCCGATATTTTCTGGAGCAGTGGAGCAGTGCACACGAACATTGCCACGTGGACAGGCGAGCGCTCTGTCCCCGCGCTAATGTTCTTGTGGGTACATACACCGTAAACCAAACATGCATGAGATGCAGGTATGCATCAGCGGCCGGCACCGACATCATACTACACAACATTTAAACATTTAACACGCCTCTGTGCGCAGGCATTCGCTAGTTCACTGAAATGAAAGTCGACTTGGTCGCGAAACTGAGTTAACAGTAACAAAGAATTTCGGCTTTAACAAGCGGTAAAAAAGCGAACGTGCCATCTATCATAACAAGACGTAATTAAATATCTCTTTTATGGGAATCGTATTAATCAACGCCTTCGTACTGCAAACACATCCCCTTCACAATCTACGTAAATAAGCATGCCGGCGTTGCACCAGGCCGGAATGGGTCTCGGCTCGGTGCACGTCACAACAATCTCCTTGCTAACCGGCCGGAGAAAGCTTCACCATAAGCTCACTTTCTGACGTGAGGACCACATGCTTATATTCTGATATGAGTATCAATAGAAAATAGCATACTTCACCAGGTCTTCTACAAAGCAAGAGCACGTTGAACGCCTCCTTTCCTCCAACCTCCCCTTATCTAGGCGAGAAAAATCAGAAGAAAAAAAAACGAGCATTGCTCTTTTGGTTCAAACTTAAATGGTTCAAGTTTATGTCACCTTTGACATCCTGTTAATTTGGTTTTGTTTTTGTTTTCCAGCTCCTGCCAAATGAAAGAGCGGGCGCGACCTTGGTGCGCACTGGTGCGCCACGTAGTCCTTCTTGTTTGCTTGTTTGTTTGTTTATTTGGGGGATGGGGGGGGGGGGGATTCCGCGAAGTTACAACTCCCTGGAAAGCAAGCGCTCCTCAAAGGCGTCTGTTTTGCGCTGCTGGTTATGAACGCATGTCCTGACGCTAACGCTACAGTGTAATCAGTGCCAATATGCGCATGGTACTGAACTTTGACCATAAGCTTTTCATTGCTAGCTCACAAAACGCAGTACTGAACTAGTGCATGCCGCATTCGTGAACTTTGCGCAGGGCGGTCAGTGTCGCGTCCTCGGATGCGTCGACTCGGCGCGCGTGTAGTAGCGTACCAAATTTCACCAGTGGCGAAGCTAGTGTTACGCGTTTTTCGTTCCCTTGCGCGTTCTGCGTGACCTTCACGCGTCACGCAAAATCAGCGTTGCGGGTTCCAGTGTTCAGTCGTAACGATATATGCGCCTGCTGCACAAGCCTCGATTCCGCGCGCGAACCCATTGATTGGGCGTGCCATTAGTCTGAGTGGTTTAGTCGACGCGGCTCGCGGTCTGTGGCGCAACGGTGACTTTTAGCTGTTATGGGACTCGCTCGAAAAGCCCCACTCCTGGACACGCCGATGTCCTCGATCACTCCACCTTTTAGTGTGCTTTCGGGGATCGAACTTTCTTAAAAAAAAGGAGAGAGGGCATAGACACACCCTCTACCTGGTGCGCTTCGAATTTAGAAAAAGATTCGCAAATAGTGAGGGCCGATGCAAAAACGGGTGCTCAAGAAATGCGGGCTCAAGAATCGACTAGTACTGCTCAACAGAAGGGCTCCACAACGCCACGCCATTTTCAGAGTTCATTGCACCGTATATGAGCGGTACCTAAGAAAGCTTGACGACTTCTTCGGCGTCGAATAAATTGGGCTCTTATGTTCCGCTTATCTCTTTCAGTATCTAAATTTCTCGCAAAACATTACAGTGCGTATTGTCTCACACGGATCTAACAGTACAGTTGATCATCGACTGGTGATAAGACTGGAAGACAAGTAGAGTGTTCTTCGGCGCATCTCATTAATACAATGAGTAGGCAAGCTGGAACCACCAGAGCGACCAATTTGTCGAACTCACTCTATATTACAAAGTTTTAGCGTAATTAATCGCTGAGGATGAAAATTATGGTGTTGCGCACGGGCAAAAACTGAGCTGCGCTATAGATCACCGCAGAAAGAAGATGTCCAATAATTGTAGGAATCAAGGCAACGGAAGGTCTCATTAGACAACGTGATCGGGTATTCATGCATAAAAAATCATGTCGCTCACTGCTGTAGAGTAGAGACTTACATGGCTGCGACTCTGCGCTCTCTTTATATATAGTACCTGCTTTATTCTGTATACGAATCGAAGACCGGAGCAGATCATTTGCAATAGTCCGCGCGAAAGCACAAAATATGATATTACATAAAATGAGAGCCCCGCCGCGGTGGCTCAGTGGTTAGGGCGCTCGACTACTGATCCGGAGTTCCCGGGCTCGCACCCGACCGCGGTGGCTGCGTTTTTATGGAGGAAAAACGCTAAGGCGCCCGTGTGCTGTGCGATGTCAGTGCACGTTAAAGATCCCCAGGTGGTCGAAATTATTCCGGAGCCCTCCACTACGTCACCTATTCTTCCTTTCTTCTTTCACTCCCTCCTTTATCCCTTCCCTTACGGCGCGGTTCAGGTGTCCAAAGATATATGAGACAGATACTGCGCCATTTCCTTTCCCCCCAAAAACCAATTATTTTTATTATCATAAAATGAGAACTGCAGCACAGGCACTGGGCGCTGCCATTGTCTGAGTGTGTCTTTTTCGCCTCTTAAACGGATCGAAGATGCACTGCTGCCACACATGTGCACCAGAGCAGCGAAATGAAAGCAGCCAATCAGGCTTGCAACTTGTACATGATGCAGTTTTAAGCTTGCTCCCTGTAATTTCTGATATGATCAGATATGGCTCCACTTCTGCTTCTTCTGCTCTTGCTTGACGCCGTAGGAAGACTGGGAATTAAATAACGGCTCAAGCCGATCTCCTTTCTTTGCAGATGATGTGAACTCAATATAAACCGTTAGATCACGAAGACATTAAGCGTTTCTCAGTTTTCTGCCTTCAATGTTCTGGAGATAGGTTTTTAAAGCTATAAAAAGTGCAGAGCGTCTGGAAACTTATTTCTTTTTCACTTAACGTTTTCCTGAGGAGCAAGCGCAGTGAAATTTCGCGTTTGATAGCAGTGGAGGCTGCGGTCGCACCGAATTATCTTGTTTACTTGGACTGAAATGAGACCGAAATCCTGTGGTAAGCTCAAAAGACGCGGAAGTCGCTACAAAACACAGCAGCACTATGCCTAAGCGGCTGCGATAAAGCAGCCAAGGACAAGAACTGTCGTCACTTTTCTAAAAGGCAGAAAAGGTCCCCCCCTCCGAGCCACCACAGGTCTCATTGTGTGCCAGAATGCATATGAGCATGGGGTCTCCCTTTCAAAAATTTTTTTAGACAGTCTATAGAGTGTCAACAGACTTTTTCTATAAAGTCTAAAGACATTATATAGACAAATTTTATACACCGGTCTATAGGCAATACAAATCTGATAGACAGTCTATAGAGAATATAAATCCGATAGACAGTCTATTGACAATCTGTAAATTTATGGCAATACATTTTTTAGCAGAATTTTTCCATAGACAGTCTAAGGCTATGTGCAGACAAAGGGCAACCTCTATAGTAAGTCAATATAGTGTATAAGAACTCTTTAGACAGTCTACAGACCATTTTTATATTGGGAGCTCACTCTCTCGTCTCGATTTGACTGATTTGGAGCTCGATGCGAGCGGCCATGTCACGCCGTGTACTGTATGGAGTGTCGTAGCCGACGGTCACGCTACTACTGCAGGTCAATCCATTTCGAGAACTGGGAGCTCTCTTGCGGTCAGCTTCTTCAAGCCTTTGTGGCGTCAACAAAGAATGCCAATCCGTTTGGAAGCCGGTGCCACGTCATCGAGTGAGAGTCATATGTGTCTCGAGTTCCGCCAACTTCGCTGTCTCGATGCTCAATCATCGAGTCAGCGAATATTAGAAAGGATATTGAGAATCATATTAGAAGGGGTATTGAGGACAACGCTATTCAATTTTTGTTCTTGGTAAAAATAGATGACATGGTTCTTTCTGGCGATGATGATAGATAATAATTAAAAATAAAAATTTTTACCCCGCACCAGGTTCAAATTCGTGACGTCAAGAGGGGAAAGAACTCCGTAATCACTGTTTAGAAATTAACAGTGATGTAGTCTTATTTCAGAGATCCGTGGCGAAAAATTGGTCGGTGATCGCGGTTTGATTGCTGAAACGGCCGGTGGTGCAATACATGTATTTCATTTTTCTTTTTATTTTAATTTTCTGGCTTATACAAGTGAGTCGAAGTAGCGTCTTTTTCACCAGAGCGCTTTTATATTTAGATACACGGCAACTTAAGTTTGCCTTCAGTGTCCCTTTCAAAAGGCTCATCATATTCGCTACTTGTACGCAAAAAGCTGCAGGCCTCCTACGTACAGGTGGATAGCCTCGCCTCAAAATTTCGCAGTGGGAGCAGGAGGGGCCAAGTGATAAAAAAAGAAAAAAGAACATAATGCTCCGACCGGAATGATTAACGATCGCGAAACATTACAGAACCGTGCGTTTCCTGTGTCCGTCATTTACGTTCCTCACCCTTATTTCATCCCTCTCTTTCCCTTTTGCATCTCTTTTTTTCTTCTTCGGTAGCCAACCGGAGTCTAAACTCCTCTCCTTTCATTTCTCTTCCTTTTTTTTTAACATATATAGAAACAGGCTGCTTTCGATGCACTGTCGAAGGTTCCTCATTGCCTCTCCGGCAGGCGACTTTCACTCGGCAGCATTTCCCCAGAAAAAGTCGCAGTGAACAAACCGGCGATTACGAGAGCTCAGAAGGCGCTTTCTTACGGTTTGCACCCTTGTCCGCCACGTGATAGTAAGAAAAAACTTTTTTTTTTGTAGCCAAACTGTTAGGCCGCTAGTAATTATTTCCACGTTTATTCGGCGCAGAGACTTCTTTTTGACTGGAAAACTCACAGTTGAACGAACTAACTATCATTTTCACTCAGGGTGGTAATCTTTCACCTCTTGACGTTAAGGGCGTCGTCAATAAATGGTTCGCCAAGACTGGGCCGGCTGCATTCTAAGCCACCACTGTACCCTCTTCTTATATATTCTGCTGCTTAGCATGCGTTCAAATCTGTGCTTCAAAGGAAAGTCGCTGTAAGGCAACAGGCGTTCTATGTTATCAAGAATTTACGGACCACCGACTATGCAGTTCCTCTTCTTAAGATTGTCATTGTCGTAGAGTGCGGAGATTTGCCCCACCGCATTACTAGTATGATCACACATACTCTGAGAAAATTATACCAACTGTTTCCTTACCACAACGATACTGTACCTCTACGGCATCTGCACCGATGCCTTCTGCCCAGCAGCTCCCCCTCTCTGTATGCCAGTCTAGAGCATTGCCTCTAGCATGCACTGTCCCGTCGCTGTCAGCTCCCCCGCCCCCCCCCCCCCCCTTTCCCCAACCCACCCACCAATAGGAAAACCGACAAGTTTTGGTGCTGTAAGCTGTGAACATTCTGGAAGCTTGGTATGCGTCCGAAATAAAGTGGTCCCTCTCCTGCTCATTGCAGTGCGGTAAAGCACGGACGCCGCAGGGGCCTTCTTGGGGTACCATGATAAAAAAAAAAACAACAGATAATGTCGCTATTTTATACCTTAAAGAATCCGCGCTTTTCTGATGCACATATTCACGTCCTTGAAAAGTAATCTTCCATATGACCGTAACTTCATATAAGAATTTTTATTCCCTTGAACGTTAGACACTCGACCATGCTTTGTTCATTTGGCGCACGTGTCCTTTTAAAGAGCAAACCGGGAACCCTATGCTGACGGAGGGCCTTCGCGAAATTTTCCCCTGCTCAGAGGCTCACCTCGGGCTCCGACACGTAAGGCGCGAACATGCAGTCACCAGTCGCTTATCCTAATGCATTAGTGTTACGTCGAAGGCGCGAAACAGCCCCTCCGGCACATGGATCGCACCCGACGCCGCCACGTTGGAAGTAGCGCCGAGGAAGTGCAGTCGTCGCTGCTACGGGGATTTTCCAGCGGTTTCTGCACACACTTCTGCAAAAAATAAAACACACCGGTTCCCGAAGGCATTGTTTGGATAGAGCCTCGTCCCTAGTCACTGTTGGAAACTGAGGAAACGCGCGCACGCAGTCATCAATAAGCGCTGCTGAACTTCCCGATCAAGGCAGCTTCCGACGACGCGTTACCGTCAGCGAGTCAGGAAAGCGGACTTTTACTGTGCATAAAGTCTATCTAAAAGCGGAAACTTACCTACTATGTCTTCGAAGAGGACGACTACCGGTACCCGAAGACATGTGTTGAGAGCACGTGATGCGGACTCGCTTATAGAGCGTTCTTTTGTTGGATATTTTTCCACATCATTTCGTCACAGCCTAAGGGGCTTCCCTTTCGGCTTCCTGTAATCAATTATTAGTAAGTGGGTTGCACTGATGGTAAGTGCTAATTAGCTTGGATATTGAGCAAACACTTTACAACACGGTCACTGCGCACAATAAACCGCATGTTGCAAGCAACGGACTAGATGCACTAATGTTCATGAGAGAAGGGAACAGTGTGGGCAAAGGATGACGAAGGCGAACGACACAGGCGCTGTGCCATTCACCTTCATCGTCCTGTGTCTCCACGTTGTTTCTTCCTGTCATGTCAGACCAACCAGCCCACAACATTGTCCTTAGGAATGTGTACATTGGACACACCGTACTAACTCCTTACACGAAGTGACAACTAAGTTCGCCTTCTTTCTCTCACATGCATATTCCGCACAAGATCTCTCATGGCACTCTTGGGTCACATTCTTTTTGCCAATGTCTATTCGACACCGCGTTCTGCTCATTCAGCAAAACTGAATGAGCAGAACGCGGTGTCGAATAGACATTGTAGACGCATCCTTTGAATGGTTTAACCTCTGTCGTCGCACCCATAGACTGTTACTTTCAAAGCACTTTATATATCTTATCTACTGAGATATTATCTTTATCTCATATACATTGACTAATGAGCTGATTAGCTGACGGAAGGTTAGCCATCAAATGCTTTCGCGAAGGCTGCGTGTCAAGCTTGCCAACACTGACTCACCACGCGTCGGGTTTAGCGCAACCAGCCGTATGCGCGTCTATAGATTTTGAGTGTGCTTGAGTAACCTGCTCATCAAGCTTGTACGTATATTACTATAAAAGCAAGATTTATTTGAACACCACCCTCATTCATTATCGGCCCGCTCGCCCGAAACTATAATGACCTGCGGCGAAGAGTCTTCTCAGCGGTCTGGCTTTGTATGATTTATTCGCACGCTCGACAAGTTGACGCACTCTTCCATTCTCCAGGCTTTGCGAGCTACAGCCACGCAACAGCGACTCAACGTGTCCGTCTCGTTGTTCGGTGGGACGGGGGGGCGCTAAAGCGTTCCCATACTGGTGCATCTAAATTTACCCGGTCCCATGCCTCGCGGCCTGTCCCGCAGTGCCGTGGCGTCATCGCCTAGCCTCAGTACAGTGCTGTCATACGGTCGTGACGTGACGCTACTGCGTGACGCGGAGCATGCGTGGGGAGCCCCTCGTGGGTGCAGCGAGTTGGGCGGGCGGCGGCCAATGGGATGACGCGGCGGCGACCCGTGGGCCGCCCCGGGTTCCGCCCCCGGGCCGACAAAAAGGGCCGCGCGTCGGACCACCGGCGCCGCAGCATCGAAGGACAGCGGAGCGCTGCACACCCGCACCCCGCGCCGAGACGCCCCGCGCTGTGCCGGACCCTCGGACAGCCTAGACGGTGAGGCGACGCTCCGGATCTCGTTGGGTGCATGCCTGTTGGCTTCCCGTAGAAACGACGGCCGCGGTTTTGGAAAACAGTGCGAGCGAATAATCTGCGGCCGGGTAAATTTCATGGTGTGACATTTTTCTACGCCTTCATGTCATTTCATTTCGGCAGGTTTACACCGAAGACTGTTTAAACAGACTGCTAGCGCTACCTGCCAGAGATGCTAGCTTATTGCGGATTGCAGAAATGGATGTCTGCCTCAGCGCAGCATGCCTTGCATATAGAGGGGGAGACAAATTGAACTTTATTGCAGCGGAAGACTAGGCGTCGAGTACACCTTGTGGTAGAGTCATAAACATTGCGTAATGATGCACATATTGCATCCTAATCAAACTGCCCAGCAGGGTGAACAATTATGCTGATGTCAGGCGCTTAACTAAGCTGAAGAATTTTAGAGGAAGTCGAAAAATACTAATCAATTCCATGTAGGAAGGCTTGTGTCGTGCGCCCGTCACTTGCGTTTTTAAGCTACCGACGGTTGAAAGATTTTTAAGGTGTTAAACTTTGTCTTAGCAGTAAACCCGATGCCACTTTTTGGTTTCCTCCAGCGCTCTGTCGCTTTTCTAGCTGTTTAGGAGGTTGGTTGTCATTTAAGAAACTTAAGAGTTATCTGCCTGCAACACGCGTTTGCTCTTCGTGCGAAACTGCCAACCGTTCAGTGGAGCTCAAATTTCAAGAGCAGGTGCACGTTGTAATTCACCTGCAGCTGCAGTGCAAACCCGAGTGGCACAACTAGCAAGGAGAGCGTTCGAAAAAGTGGAAGGCGAACACGTTATACCTTGTATACCTATGGCTTACCAAATGCCTCTTCTAGAATGTGTTTTTGTATTTCTTGATTAATTCGATCCCTAATCCCTAAGCACAATCTCTGACCATGGTTCTAATGTTCCTGTTTGAACAGTCGCAGCCGCAAATTAAAAGAAGAACAACGACTGGAATTATTCCATAATAATCTAAGGCTTGATGTGAGCGGTCGACTCTTTTTCACCAAAACGATTGGGTACATAGGAAAACTACCTATACCTAGCGCCCTCTCCTTGGGGAAGAGGCAACAGGTGCATCGCTCATTCTCAGGCCCACCTTCATCACATTCTTGGTATTCATCAGGTGGATGAATGGGTATTGGTTTAAGACGCAGTGCGACAGAGACGCTGTAAGTCTAGTGTTGTAACAGAGGACAGGGAGATTTAAGGGTCCGCTATTTCAACAGGACATCGGCGGTCAAGTTTTTGTCTCCTCTCCCTGAATGGAGCGATCCGGATATAGCTATTTTTTCCAGAGTCAATAGGATCGATCAGGACCGAGAGGAAATGGTGCGACATCTAAAGGGCCCTATCTGAAAGTACAATGCGTTCAATTGAGTCACTGTGTGCCATTGTATGTGTTCGTACTTACACTGCTTTTACGCCGGTCTCTCGAATGTGTTAATATTACTCCTGTTTGTAATGATAATCGTTCCGTGAATGTCAGTTTCAACATGCGGGTCACATTAAATAGGACAGCACGTTCGCGAAATCACTGATGAAACAAAAAAAGACAAAAGAGGTTAAGAATGATGGCGTATAGTTGCATGGCAGGCCAAATATCGTGGGCATATCTCGTGCTTTGATGAGCCCTGCCAGAGGCGGTGCTACCTGCAGTCAAGCGTTCTCAGATCCGCATGTCGTATAGGCACGGTATACTCCAAACTGCTCTGAACCACGCAACAGAAACGTGCTCACAAGAGACCAAAATCTCCCCTAACGGCTTCTCCTCTTTCAATGAGGGCTCCTCTTGTGATTTCTATATGTGCCCTCTACATGACAAATAATTTCCTGCCCACTTGAGCGAGCGACAACTTCCACATCGGCAAAGCTGCACAGTATGAAAGAAGCAGTCCTGTATACGAGTGACAGCCCGACGGTGGGCCTTATTTGCAGACTTTAATTCACAAAGCCTGTCTGAAGTGTTCAGAACGACTAATCACCTGCCAGTCTTCATTAACAGTGTATACCTGCATCACTTAGCCAGCTTCGCAGGCAGCTGCGTAATATTTCAATGAATTCGAGCACGTCACAGAATTTGGTGAAACGAAAAAGCTGATGAACCGGCCCAAAAAGGTCTTCAGTGGCGGAATTACGGGATGTATTTTTTTACTACAATATCTAGTTCATCACAAATTGATATATAAGGTTATGAAAAAAAAACGATGAGCTCTGGAGCTTACCGCCCAATCATTATGTGTTCTTACATTCTACTTACCCGCACTTAAAATCAAAACATCCGTAACGACATCATCGGCATCTGGAATCTCACTACTATCGATTTCGTCTGAGCACAGCATTTCCGAACAGCTATACCACTACCGCTTGGGACAATAAAATCAGTCCGAACTGGGATAGTTGCCGCTCAGTCGAAACTGTCGCACATTTTTTGGAATGGCTAGCTTAAACAAACAGGCAGACATGTTACAAGTTTAAAACGAAGACCATTAGGCAAATACCACTGACCGTGAAATGTATTTTAGGTTCCTTCGCATTGGAGCAGCGCCGCGCACTGAACTTCGAACTTTATTTCTCGACTAGGCTAGAGGAGGCAAGGTCCAAAGGCGCAAAAGGCCTCACAAATGTCCCAGCCCGCCACCATACTCAGTTACAACAGCGGTGATAATTCACTCTCAAAAACATTCGTATAGAAAGGTACTTAATTGCACGTCTGCCGGACATTGGACTTCTAAACAAGCTTAAGATGTTTTTTTTTAATCCCTCATGAGACTTATTCAAATTGAGTTTTCTGAACACATTTGTATTTTTCAATTTTCTACTTTAAATTATTTCCTCTATTCTACTGCTAGCACCCTCCTCTCCCTAATCCCCCTACCTAATGCCGAGTAGCACGCCTGCGGTTTTCGCATGCAGGCTAAAGTATTTCTTTCTCTCTTTGCCGAAAGGAAGGAAAGTAGGCGACAAGAGGTGTTTCTTCACCAAATTTTACACTATCATGGGTGAGCTACTCACTCCGTTCACTCCGTTCCGTTCCGTGCATTTATCCGTCAGCAGTTTACACCGTCATTCGCGCACACCGATGGCGGAGCGTTTCTTTTTTTATAATAAGGAAGTAATTACTCACTGACATCCATCCGAACACAGCCATACGTCTACAAAAGAAAGCTATACAGCTTTCTCAGAAACTTCGCAGTTAAAAAAAAAATTCGACCTGGTCCGGGGTTCGAACCCGGGACAACCGCTTCACCGCAGCAGTCGCTCTACCAACTGAGCTAACGAAGTGAGCTATTGTGAGCCACTCCGTATAATAAGCTGTTATTTATGGAGCAAAATCGATGCCATGCAAACAAGACATTTTCGAGGGTATTGCAAGAAACAACAACAACAACAACAACAACAACAAACAGAAAACGACGTCTTCCGAGCCAGTAACACGGAGCCTTCACGACAACGAAGGCTTCTGCAGTCGATGAAGAAAGCCAGGGGGCGGTCTCTTGTCGCCAGCTTGCGTGCGCACTGACGGAACGCACCTGCGATGCTGAGATAGAAGCGTGTAATTAGGTTTCGCCTGCGCCGGGCGGTCGGCGGATGCACGCTATCGGACGCTCGCCGAATGGATTGCGAAACCGCGCTTTCAGGCTATTCGAGAACTCCGGTTGATGCAGCAGAGAAATGAGAATGATTTCTTCTCGATAACAAATTGCTTGGCGCGCGCGATGCAGTTAATTTCGTGGAGCCAAGATTTCGGGTACGTGATGTTCGTTTGAAACTTCACGAATGTTCGGTTGTAAATATTGCCCTCACCGCCCCCCCCCCCCCCTCCCTCATAACAGTGTAGTCTGTCGAAAGGCGTACGGCACTTTACTTTCTGAATCACAGCGCAGGTTGTGTAGTGTGACAAATCAAAGATGTATTCAACTAAGGCGCTGAGAAACGCGTCAGGATCGCGCTAGTGTAAGTTGACTGCAGTCTACACTGCCTGTTAAATTAAAGGCAAATTCTTATCGAAGTTATCGCTCATCTAGGCGCCCGCTGTGCAAGTTGGAGGGAGGAGTTGGGCGAGCGGCTGTTGTGTAAGTTATCCTCTTCAGAACGCCCAACGCGCCACGAAAACTCCACAGCACATGATTTTCGTTGACTGCGTTGCACTAAACAACGTCTAATTAGACCTTTAAGAGTCATCACAGCAGCGGTGGAGGTATTTTGCGCTTCGTGATCGGTCCCAGGGACGTCGCGACTTCTGGTACACCAACCACATTGAATTACGTGAAAATACGGTTCCACAGCAGTAGCGTGACAGGTGTTGGCTTGCGTCTGGAATGACCCACTCCTCGAAGTTTCTCCGGGCACCCATCTTATAAAGGGGGCGGTCGAATGAGTATGGCCATCGCAGATGGTCGCTATTGGGCATGGTATCGTCAAGTCAGTATATAAGACCAGGAAATTTGCTGAAATAGTGTGACAACAGCTGGCGTAGGGCAGGAATAATTGGCAACCAATGGAAGAGGCTTTGTCATGCAGTGGATGTAGGCGGAGCTGATAGCGATGACGGTGGCATGCATTGCAGCATCTGACTTTCCGGTCGTTTCTGAAGATACTATGACGCAGTTATGGTATCCTAGCACTGCTATTGGTAGCCCGATGAAAGAAAGTCTGGGTCTTCCCACTCACTTAATTGCGATGCCACTGACAAATATTACTCGAGTGTGTTCGCTGATATTTGGCGTCGCCATTCTCAAGCTGTGAAGCATTATCTTTCGTTCACGTGTGCGAGCAGCGTACTTAATTTTCGCGGTGACAATTTTCACGCCATCTTTACTGGTGCTAAAGTAAACAATGTCTTTCCTCAGGATGGACAAATCGCTGTTTGCCACCGTGGACTGAGCGGTGCAACAAATCACTCTCCAGGCGCCTTGGTCATAGCGAACGACGAGAGTCGGAGCTGGTGAACAACGTCACACCCCATGTGACGAGTAAAAACTTATATTTCTGTGCAAATTTAAATTATATTCCGACTGTATCCAATTATGATTGTTATCGCCTTTCATCAGAAGCTCTGGCAAAGACACGCCCCATTATCTCTGGGATTACCCATTGAGTGCTGGGCACGACTAGAATGGTATAAAAACGAAGGGAAAGAAATATTATATATCAGGCTGGTGCGATCGCAAGGAAGTGACACGACGATAATAATAATTGGTTTTGGGGGAATGGAAATGGCGCAGTATCTGTCTCATACATCGTTGGACACCTGAACCGCGCCGTAAGGGAAGGGATAAAGGAGGGAGCGAAAGAAGAAAGGAAGAGGTGCCGTAGTGGAGGGCTCCGGAATAATTTCGACCACCTGGGGATCTTTAACGTGCACTGACATCGCACAGCACACGGGCGCCTCAGTGTTTTTCCTCCATAAAAACGCAGCCGCCGCGGTCGGGTTCGAACCCGGGAACTCACTCGTCAAAACCCGCCGAATTTACTTTCCGCCTTCAGATCGATATGAGCCGGGCACTTGCGGTGTGTATCAGATATTCGCTAATTGCCTTCGTCAATATTCGCACCCCAGAATTCGATTTTATTTTCCTGTTCAACTTTCGAATCCTCTGCTTTACTTTAAACTTGCACCGTGGTTTTGCACTATTAGCTAACCAAGAGAACCCTTCTTGGTGGAAAATAAAGCAGCAGTTCTTACAATCAGCGTTTGCGCCGTCCTTATTCTCGCCCTGCTTTCGCGCTTTCAAATTGGAGCTTAGAAGAACATTGAGGACAACTCCATCCACATTATCGTTCTCAGTAAAAGTTGATTCTATGACCTTTTCTGGTTGTGCTGAGGTTTGTTCGGCAGCCGAATACGCATTAAGCGGAGAAAATTGGATTCAAATAATCTTCCTGCCAATCGATCCAATTCTGTGACGTCCTTGCCGAAAAGGACGGGTTGCTGCTGTTTTGAGGTGAATGGCGTTGTAGCGTAGCCTCTTGGATCAGCATCCAAAAATCGTAGCCAACGAACGCATTTTACTTGCGAAATCGACCGGCGGTGGCGACACCTGCATTTCGTTTTTTGCCCTTTTCTAGCTTGCAAAGGGTCCATTTTCTGTAAGAGCGGTCTCGTCGTGATTAGAAAGCGGCACCCTATCAAAATAGGTGAACTTCGATTTGTCTTGGGTGTCCCTTTAAATAGTAACTGACCCGATTTCAACTAGCCCAACTAGCTCAACTAGCTCAACTAACAACCAGCCCAACTTGACATCCTACTAAAGCTCTATTCGCTCACTATATATAGTGACCTGTCGAGGAGTGTTCTCGTAGGTTTAGAACGGCAAATGGTTTGGAAAGGGTGAGCTGCCCGCTCAGTAGATTTAATAAAAAATAAAAAAGTATTTTTTTTTGTTTAGACAGAAGCAAGTGCGGTATATTACTGCATCATACCGGGCTGAACTCAAGCTTCAACCCGCCCATGTTTACAAGCAACCAGGACCTGCGACTCATATTAAATACTTCTCTCTTGCTCTCTACCACAGCGCTTTTAAAAAATAACGCTTGACCTTAAGTATCGCGTAAACAGTCCCGCTGGTGTCACGTACCCCACAGGACTGAAATAGAGCCGGCACCGAGTGGTGGATGACATTGCTGATAAATGTTTCTAGTTTCACAGCCGAAGTGATAGCTCAGCTGGTGGAGAATGGCAGACTTGTATACGGTCCCGTAGAGTTTTACACTGGAGAAAAAGCCTTGTGCTGTGACAATGCGTATGTATATGCAAAACGCGTGTTCTTGAAGAGAGAGGCGGGGCTTGCCGAACAGAAGCGGCAACGGCAGAGATAAAATATCTACATAAATCATGTCCGGGTCCACCGCCTTCGAGTTAAGGGTCAAATGTCTTACCCAACGATGGTGAGAACGGGGGTGACCAGTGAAGAAGTCGTTTTGTCCAGCTGCGCTACCCAGTTCTCCCATGTGATTTCGGAGCTGGGAAGTGGGTGACGTTGCGCTGCGCATAACTGTACTACAGTCTCAGTGTGGGGCATTCCTAGAGGTACAGTTCCAGTGTGTATGGTCCGAGTTTGGGTACACGGAGCCGCACATTTGCACTCGGATGTTTTGGAGCCCTTTCGCATTCTGTGTAAGTTTAAGACACTACGTAATCAATGAAGTAATTGTGGATGCGTCATCGGGACGGAGATACCTTACGTCAGTTTCTACAAGCACAGGCGCGCGCAGCCACGCAGGGCTTCGGAGTATATACGTGCTTGACCTCGCGTGCTTATTACACCTACGGTAGCAGTGATTCGCTCAGAAAACACCCAGTGGTTAGCATCGACTGCACCGTTTCCCTCTGTGCGCTCTTCATAGAATGAAAGTTAGCAGCCTAAATTGGGTGACCAGTTGGTCAAACATAAGATTGGATTCAAGACCGTAGCTTTAAAACATCACGTAGAAAATATGGAGACAAGACGGACTTCGCCTTTTCCACGTGGTGTTTCAAAGCGTCATTCTTCGTTCCTCATCGAACACACAAAAAAGTATCGAGCCCTCGGCAATTGCATTCTCCAATTTCCTGATGTGTTCCAGGAATGTAGGAGCTTGCGCCGACCGAAAGGTCTGCGCGAGTCTTCGATTGCAGCCACCGACCCGACATGCTCAAGAGAAAAAACTACGAGCTCGACATTGATTGACAGCTTGCGTCTTAGTTTCTTCGCATCTCGATATGCAGTTCGCGTGAGCTCACGTAGCCACACGATTCAGTCTTTCGCTCTGAAAGATGAAGACACCGCCGCGAAGCGCACTTCTCGATTTTACAGCGACAGCAGTCCAGGCGGGACTGATCACAGACATTCTAATTACCTCCAGGAAGAGAAGAGGCGCTTCGGTTGCTTATCTGCCATGGGTAGGCGCAAGAATGTTGGGAAGGGGACACTTCGAATAGGCTTGGCTGCAATGTTTGGCATAAAAAGTGTATTCAGTCCTAAGACAATACCACTTCTCTCAAGGAAGACCTGGAAGATAACATATGAACATATGTTTTATTATATATAGACACACATAAACAAAATGTTTTCATCCTGCAAGATATGCTGTGATACACTTTATACGAGCCTAGTACTAAAGAGTCACTTGCGTTAAGTTCATTAAAGAAGTGAAAAACTTAAAAAATTTAATCACCGCAGAGTAGGAATCATCGCGACGCAGCAGCGATTCCGCCTCTGAATCCACGTTGCCTCTAAATCGCGTTGCGGGGCTCTTCTATCATCCGTGGATGCTCTAAGGTTCGGGTGGTTGACGAGATTTATGCTCATCTTTAGGTTGTTTTGAAAGCTGTCGATGCAAAATGAGCAACGCTGCACTGTCCAGAAGCAAACACGGTGGACTGTATATTTTGCAAGAGTTTGTACATTATGTTTGAAGTTCCTTTAGTGTAGTCCCATCCTCGTTCCAAGTTTCGGAGCACTTTTTCTGATCAGTTCGTTTCCAATTGGGCTCAAGAAAAATGGGGACAACAACGTGAGCTAAGCTGCGGGTCAAACGCTACATCTTATGTCGGACAACTAAGTATCACGCGGGAATTTTAGGCTCACTATATCACTCGGGCTGTGTCAGTTGATCCATCCTCCATAGGTGAGAATGCCAGAGCAGCGGAAATGAAATTATTGAAATCATATATTAAACTGTGCTTGCGTTTTCAGCCATATGAATGAATGAATGAATGAATGAATGAATGAATGAATGAATGAATGAATGAATGAATGAATGAATGAAACACCCTGTCGAGCAAGCAATCCGTTAATTTGCCGAGATAAGAGTCGTATCGCCGTTATTTAGACACCTTGTGCAGTTAACATCGCCTCCAGGTGTATACATTCTAATGTGACGTCCTTGTGGCAATTGTGGCAGGTAGTGACCTAACTTTGTGTCTACCGCATGCGTGGATGGAAGCACCCGATGTTTTTTAAAAACCAATTTGACTACCCCTGGATACGCCTGATATTTGTTATTCCAGTTTCTTCAGGTTAACTACGAGGCCTTGAAGCCTATACGACAGCTGTTTGCTGTAAACCGAGTTAGAGTTCGGTAAAACCGCTTGAGCATGGTTTCAAAAGACGGGTAATGAAAAATCACTGATGGAGCTGTGCCGTTCGGTTCATTTGGGTGAACACTTATATAAGGATAACATTTGTTTCTTAACTTCTCCTGTTCTTGTTCAGTGCTTCGTCAACGTTCTCCAGAGACCGCTTTAGCTTATTCGTTAAAACTGTTTTGTGCGGTATGCCCAATCCGTATCGCCAACCCGTAGCGGAGTCCACGCTCCGCCACAAAGCTGCGAAAGACGCCGCTTCGTAGCTTGTCGATTGGTTATTGGTCATAGATATCGGGACTCCACAAATGACGCAGCCGGCGCTGTGGTGCCCGCGTTAAAGGCCCACTCTTCTAGGCTACATACTGCGCAGTATAATTAACACGCTTTTCAGGCGAAGCTTAAATGCTTAATTAATGATGTTCCTTCTCCACCCTTACAGAAACTCCTCGAAAAAAAAAAAGTGCGCGTGTTCACAGACGCACCGATACTGCATCGGAGCCTAGAAAGCATGTACCCGCAAACTTCCACTGTATGCAGAGCCCAACGGGATCGTGATATTACACTCACTAAGCTCGAGCTCGAAGGCAGTCTGCCAAGTCGCGCAAAGGCGACCTTATACGGCCGTCGTCATTTCTCGGGCGGAGTCCCCGCAGCTGTGACAGGCTCCTTGGCCGGCGCTTGCCGGAGGGTATCTTACGGTTTCGGCAGCGATCGACCAGTAACCCCCCCCCCCCCCCCCCCCCTCTTGCCATCCCCGTTTGCTCCCTTACAAGCCATGAGATTATCCCCCAAGCCGCGCCGTGGACACGGCGCCTGCAGGCTTGCCTCGTCTGGGCCCCGGTGATTTGCGACACCTGGCGGCACTTTTATGGGCTCAGGCGACGGCGGCCGCTGGCGTGTACGGCACGAAGACTTAAAATACCTACGTTTCCTACTGTTAGCGCCGGGGCCACGATTAGAATCAGACGGAGTATTTGGAGAGAGAGCATGTTGTGATCGAAAATGACGTTTTTGGTTGTCGATGCAACTAATCAACACGAATTCACACACGTATAATAGCCAATTCTCGTTTATTAGAGCTCGCTGAATTTGAGATTTCGGTTTATTCGAACTGATGCTTTAGTTATACAACCCCCACCTTCACCCATCTTAATTTCAACTCCGTATAGTTCGAAGAAATTTTCGTACTCCTTCGAATTCAGATTATCGAGATTCAACTGCATAACGTGACATATACATTTTCGTAGCGTTGCTCCCGACTGAGCAGTCTGTTTGAGTGTTTGTTTCCTTCCGATTCCAAGAGAAGGCAAGCGTTTCAGGGGCGGAAGGAAGTCAGTTCGGTAAATAAGGTTAAGAAGTTCGCGGGGATAAGGTGGCCGCTTCTGGCACAGGACCGGGCTAATTGGAGAGATATGGTGTCCGTAGTGGGCGCAATAAGGCTGATGCTGGTGATTGCAAATATGTCTTTTTTTTTACCGGAAACAAAGCTTTTTATAAGGCAGAAAATTGTGTAAAAGCGAAGTACACGCACGGATTCGCACAACTGTGGGCGGTGACGTGTTCATGCGCTTCCTCGAGGAATGCTATTTCGTCGTCAATGGGCAATAACCGCCGAAATACGAGGAGGGCAGCGCGGCAAGCGCAGCCAAGAATGCGAAGAGTGTCATCATTAAAGCAGCTCCAAACAGACGACGGATAGCAGGGCTAGACGCCAACAGTAACGCTGAATCTTTCGCCTCGCATTCTGTGCACTCATGCTGAGTTGGGTTGTTGTTTTTCGTTTCGGCTTCAATGAAACGCTGCGGCCGCGGTCGGGTTCGAACCCGGGTACTGCGGATCAGTAGCCGAGTGCCCTAACCACTGAGCCAACGCGGTGGGTCATGGGGTACCCCGCAGATGACGAATCTGTGGGGGATGTCTTTGTAGTTGGCTGCATTGACGTGGATGGAGTCTTGTAGTCTCTGCAAGTGTCGATGCGTACCTCTGGTTCTTGCCTCCTGCTGACCGTATTCGGTTTGCGGGTTTATGTTCTTGGGTAGAGGCCTTATTCGAATCTTTTTTTCGTATATGGCTAGGAACGGCGCCTGGGTGGTCCGCCTTAGGAACTTATCTGCGCAGTCGAAAGATGGATATGCTTTGAGATATGCTGAAAGATATCTGCCAAGTACCACTTCAGGCACTAACACCTTTAATTTGGCTCATTAAAGAAAAAGTTTCTCATTGTGAGCAATCATGCATGCAGTACGCGTGAGGCGCCGGCAGCCAAGGCTGGATATTAGTGCCTTTCATTCGATGTGCTCGTTCTTTACTGCGAAGCTGTAGCACACAAATGCGGCATGTAGCTAAATTGGTATTAACGGTACGCGCGCTAACGCGAGAAAACGTTCAACCAGGTGATGTGTGTTCGTCAAGACTTTACGTGTATTCCCCGCAGGCAGCTATGGCCGGCTGGTGGCAGCCTATGCAGTTGGGTGGAACATATTATTAGTCTTTTCCACTTACAACCGGCAGGAAACAATTCACGAACTTAGAAAACGCAACAACCTCAGCAGAGCCACTGACAATGGTCGTCTGCAATCATACTTGCTGCATGGTTAGTCAAAAAGTGGTAGGGTTTTAGCGTAGTTAAACCGAGTAGACGCGCGAAAGCGTATGTTTAAACTGGTTGGCTCATGGCTTTGCTTTGCTGGGTCGTCGGCACGTCTGGCGATGGTATTAGACTCAGGTTAAGCTCTGATCTGATTTGTTGGCGCCGGAGGCGGAACTTGACGAAGACGACTACGTGCAATGCACAGTGCGAGGGTGTGTTGCAGTTTACCACGAGGCGCGCTGGGCTGCGGTGATAGCCTAGTTTTCTCGTGCAGTGGCCAGTGAAGCTGTTTTCTTCGCGCCACCTCGGGTTCAAAACCCAGTCACGGCAATATTTATTTCATTTCTGCACCCTCCTGGTCAGGGACGTCTTAAAGCTACATTAGATTAGCTGAAAGTTTAGTTTCTCAACATAGTTTCGAAGTTTACTAGAAGGAGAAAAATAATCATGATAGTGACTGTCACATGGTGAAAAGAAAAAAAAATTAAAAGAACATTTCAAAATCATGACCCTAAATATATTTACTTGACGGCAAGCCGCTGAATACAGAATGGCTTGACAAATGGCTATGGCATGATCTAATGGCTGCGGGCCTGGCGCGAGCGCTCCGTGCCTCGCCACTGCCCCCTTCGTCTTCTTCTAGTTCTTGACAATATTAATGGATCATAGCACGCATTACAAAAACACAGCAACAAAAAGCAATAATATAGCCCACAATCCAAAGTCAATTAGCATTAAAAAACACGAAGCCAGAATATATAAGCACACTGTATGTTGTAGGTCCACAATGTAGCCGCCATTGTGAAGCTCTCAAGAGCGCTCGGGTTTCGCTCTCGGCGCATATATATATATATATATATATATATATATATATATATATATATATATATATATATATATATATATATATATATATATATATATATATATATATATATATATATATATATATATATATATATATATATATATATATATATATATATATATATATATATATAGTGGACCTATTAGGATCTTTAAAACGGGACGCTGGAATGTTTGGTTCAGCAGTGATTGCGACGAGACCGTATACGTTTGGATAGCCCGATTTAAGAGCTCTCACCCACGTGACGCACAGCGCCGATAGCGCAGGCAGCAATCACTCTGCTGCCGGCCACGTTAATGAAGTAGCTGCAGGCCCACCTGCGCCGCCCGATGCGGCGCTGTCGAAACCGCGAACTAACGTCAGTGACGGCCGATCCATTCTCGGCTCTCTGGCCGGAACGCTGGCGAAGCTGTGCACACGTTGCGCCTCTGTTCTGATACAGATGGGCTTGCATCGCCGACTCGCAGATCTGGATCATTTCTGTGCATGTGCATGGATCCGTCTACGGCTAGGAGTCAGTTTAACGCTCTGACGAACGCGAACATAAGTGAGCCTCCCATGAGCTAGACGATATTCGTTAGGGTACGAAAATCGAATACTCTTGCGACGGTGTGTACTGCTAATGGCCTCCGGCGTGTTATTTCGGCATGCGGTCTTAGTGGTCTTTGGCCGGCTCACTTTCGGAATTGTGCTGCCACAATTGAAGGGTAATTTCACATTTCCTAGTTAGGGACACAGGGACCTCACTAGTGAATCTAGAGCTCGCATTTGATGCACGTGATGTTGAAGTGCAGATTTTACGCAGTCCTGCAGGCAGACAGCATTTATGAAACGCTGGCGGCCTCGAAACAGGAGCAGCAAGGAAATATTGGAAGAGAAAACAATGTTAATGCAGAATTGCATTACTTCGCGCGCAAGGCAATATATGTGGCCTGTCTTGCACGGAACAAACTATAGGGCCGAAATTTCCTACGCATAATTTGGCTGCCATTGATTAGAATTAGGATTGCTACCGAGTAATTAACTTCCTGCATAGTATGTCAAGATGTCTGGAGGAAAATTTCGGTCGCGATGGAGCACACCTCCTTTTACTTTTTGGAAGCCAAAATATGCGAAAAACGCCCACGGTCATGCAGGTATACACAGTTCGAATACTAGACCACGTGACACTGCTCAAGCGGGCAGCCCTGGCTTTTAATGAGAACGAAAGCCTCTAAGACCACTGCGGTGGGCCTAGAGGCCGACTTAAGCGAGCGTTTCTCTATCGTGACTGGTATGTCACTAAATTAGGTTTTCTGCACCTCGCCTCCGTTGGAATGCGAGTATCGCCCCTAAAGAAAATTAGGCTGAAAGCTCTCTCGCGAATTAACCCCTGGCCAAAAACAGTAAAGTTGCAAAAAAAAAAACAACAAAGAACGTAGCTAAGGCGCAGAGGTGGGGTATGTGAGGTATGTCGGATTTAACGTCCAGAAGCGGTACTTCGGCTTGAGGTACTTCGCAGTAGAGTGCTCCGAATTAACAACGTCGGGTTCAGAGCTGCAAAAAGTAAGAAAAGAAGATTAAGTGACAGATTGTGTGTGACGAAGGAAAGAGGCTAAGTAATCAGAGACACAAAACACGTGCCACGGTTACCAAGCTTGCGGCAGAGTCGTTCGACGAAGGAAAGCCAGGCCCGGGCCTACCGATTCGCGTTTCGTTGGCAAGGCTGAGGATGTGACCGCGGATCAGGCAGTGTCTGCTGTAGGGGCTCTAATAGCCAGCGAGAGCTGGTTTGTTTATACGAGGGAACATGGACGGGTACACGGAACAGGCGGCACCGCGACTTCCGCCATTACGCTTTTCTCTTCCTTTCGTACCGGTTGTGTGCTCTTCATAACCCGATGTGTGAAGTGTTGTGCCCGATCGCGCCAAGGCCCGGCGTCGAACTCCAACGCACGCATCCCGAGTGTCGACTGCGAAGCAGTAAGGGGGCCGTGCAGTGAGGTAGAGAGGGCATCACATCAGTTCGCTGTGACCCTATACCCAATTCAAAACAGGGATACAAAGCATTGATGAAATGGAAGACCAGCAGACACGCTGCTCTGCAGCCGTCTAATCGCAGCCGCTTCAATGATCTCGCGCGTTGCTTGGCTCCCGTGTTTGCGAAGCATTCTAATTTTGCAATTTCTGAGTGACACATATGAAACTATGCGAAGTGTTGACAGAATGACAAAAAAAAACCTAAGATAAACTCGCTTGTGGCACAAAACACAATTCCCCGGACACAGAAACAGCTTCATAATGTGCACAGAGCCGTGGTTAATTGCCTACCATTGACAAATGGCAAATAAAAAAAAGGGGCGAGGGAATCGGAGAAGGCGGGCAGGTGGCTGTACGGAAGTTTAAAGGATACTCACATAATGTCGTCAAAGCTTTTACCAGGAACCCAGGCATTGATTGCCAGAACTGGCGAAGCACCCCAAGGTTAGTAAAAGGTAAAGTTCTTCGCAAATACCGTAGCCAAACATTGTGCGAGAACATTTAAGCGGCTGAGATTAGAGCGCTTGCTGCGTAGCGTAAATATACTGTCGACTGGGGCTAGTTGGTTCGTGGCGTTGGGAAAATGTTAATGGTGTTCGATTAAACATGACCAGTGTGTTAGCTGTCCTTCCATTTCATTTACAAACAAAAAGCCTCGATTTCCGTCGGCGAAATTATTGCGAATTTCCTTCGGGTCAGTTCACTTTTAAAAGGGGCGCATTTTCAAGTCTTCATGTTCAATTCTTTACTCACTTTGTTTAATCCTTTTCTTCTCACGCGTTTCAGACCGGTTTTGCTGCGCTGTTTTTTTTAATATTTTATGTTAACTATGCAACTGTTTGGTGATTTGAACCTAGATTTTTTTTCTCTTTTTCATTTATATTTGAATTAAAATTTTGTCACTTTTTGTTCGCATTGTACTTCAGCAGCTTCCTGTCTTTGCTCCAGCAAGTTAGGTTCATTTTGCCATTTACAGCCATGTTTATCATGTGTACATCATGCAGAAGTTCCTCGGTGTGGCGACAGTTTTTAGCGGCTGTAGAAGTTTCTTGGAAGGGGGTTACACACTTTCACAAACAGCTTTTGTGCGTCACGCTATGAACGGTCTGAGCGCTTATTATTCGACCGAAATAACGTGGTTCCTCCTTCTTATTTTGAAAACAATTTTCCTTGCATTAAAGTTGAAAGCGAGAGCCTGTGTCGTTACCTCTCTTTGCCCCGCCCTCTCCACCGTGCATTGAAACCATAACGTAAGATCACCTTTATAGGCTGTATTAAGAAGAGAAACAGCATCCTTGGCGTCATTCAGAGACCAGCCTTACTTTTAGGCCGGGCAGCTCTCCGTGGCCGGCCATCGTTATATCCGTTGTTGCCATTGTTGGTGGTGATGGTAATGATGATGATGGTGGATGGATGGATGGGTGGATACGGCTGAACCCTTTAAATCGGGCGGTTGCTCAAGCCACCTAGCCATGACTTATGAAATTTTACTCTTCTCTTGATTTTAGCCACCAATCGTATAACCTTCGCTTGGTCACTTCTACCCGCTTAAAATCTACTTTCCCTTCACTGTCCTTAAACACCAATGCCTTGGATAAATCAGCCCCGCTGCTTTCCACTGTAGGGTGAAGCCCTTTACAGAAAAGTATCAAGTGTTCAGCCGTTTCCTCCTCCTCTCCGCACGCAACGCACAACATGTCTATCTCGTGGTACCCGACTCTATATGTCTTAGTCCGCAAAACTCCCGTCCTGGCCTCAAACAACAAAGGGCTTCCCCTACAATTATCATAGATATTTTCTTTGGCAATTTCCTGCTTAAAAATCCTGTATGTTCCCAGCGCTGATTTCGTCAGCATCCCTGTTTTCCACAGAGCTCTCTCAGTTTCTTTAACCTTTTTCTTCACCGATAATTGCTGATCTGCCCCCCTACTGCTGTCCATGTACTTGCTTGTAAATGTTCTAGTTCGGTTTCTTCATTTCGTGTCAACATTCCTTATATACAGGTATCTGAAAACTTTCTTAGTCCACTGCTTTTCCCCCATTTTTCTCGATCGCTCCTCAAATGCTATCTTACTGCTAGCTTCTCTGCTCTCGAACGACGCCCATCCCATATCACCTTGTACCCCCCGATTTGGTGTATTGCCATGTGCTCCCAAAGCTAGCCTCCCTACGCCACGTTGTTTAATTTCTAACCTTGCTTGAACATCTGGTCTCATGCACAGGACCGCATTACCGAAATTCAGGCTAGGAACCATCACCCCTTTCCAAATACTCTTACCACTTCATACCTATTGTAATTTCACAGTGCCCTGTTTTTAATGACAGCTGCATTTCTACTAGCTTTATTCATTATATATTTTTCATGCTCTGTCAGATACTCAGCAACGTTATTTATCCACACCCCAAGATACTTGTACTCATCCACTACTTCTAGCGTGAACTGCTGTATTCTATGCTCGCCGCCCTCATCATTAAATACCATGACTGCAGATTTTTCCTTACCAAACTTGAAACCTAATCTATCTCCCTCTGTACCACATATGTCTATCAACTTCCAACTTCTGTAAATCTTCCTTGTTGTCAGCCATTAGCACTATATCATCAGCGTATATTAGTCCCTGTAATGACTGCTTAAATTATTCTCCTTGCTTGAAAAAAGAAAGGTTGAAGCCTAGTCCGTTCCTCTCTTGTTTGGCCTCTAACCCTTGCAAGTACAATATAAACAGCAAAGGAGACAGAAGACATCCTTGCCTAAGCCCCCGCTGTATCTCTACAGGCTCTGATACATTTTTTTTCCTATTTTATAAGCACTCTGTTACCTTTGTATATAGCTTTTAAAACTTTAATTACTCCATCTTCCACATCCAATGTGCCGAGTATGTCCCACAGATACTCTTAAATAACGTTGTAGTAGGCTCCCTTAATATCCAGAAATGCTAGCCATAGGGGCCTGTGTTCCTTTTCAGCAATCTCTATGCACTGCGTCAAGGAAAATAGATTGTCCTCCGACCTCCTTTGTTTCCGGAACCAATTTTGTATCTCACTTAGCAGCCCCTCGTCCTCCACCCACACCTGAAATGCTGTCCTTTATAATCTGCATCACCACCCTGTACACCACAGATGTCACTGTTATGGGACGGTAGTTACTTAGGTCAGCTTTGTTCCCCTTTCCCTTATATATCATGTTCATTCTACTTAATCGCCATTCATCGGGGACTTTCCCATCCACTATCATTTTATTCACTACCTGTATTAATGTTTGCTTGGATTTTGGTCCTAGCTTCTTTATTAACATAATCGGAATACCATCTGGCCCTGCTGATGTGCCACTAGGAACCTTCTTCTCTGCCCTTTCCCACTCTCTTTGCTCAAGTGAAGTTATTGCAGTAACCGGTTTATCCTCCTTCGATAAATTATGTGCAACATTTCTTTCTTTAAATTTTTCTGTCATCCTTGTTCCTATGTGTTGTATCGTTTCATCCCCTTCTAGTCGAATACCCTGATATGTAACAATAAACCTTTACTCTAGCCTAGTCTTATTACTCATTGTACTTAGATGTTTCCAGAATTTTTGAACTGCTTTTCTATCCTTTTTATTTACTTTTGACATCCATTGGGCACCCTTTCTTCTAATTTTCTCATTAATCAAATAGGATGCGTCCCTTCTACACTTTATGAAGGTATCCCATTTTCTGTCTACTTCGGGTTTTGGTTCCCCCCTCTTCTTGGAATATCTGTGTTCCCTGGACGCTTCCTGACGTTTCTCTATCGCCCTCTTGACCTCCTCATCCCACCAACTCTTGTGTTTGCGTTTTTTCCCTTTTAGCTTTACTCGCACCTTAGCTAGCTCTAGCTCCAGTAATCGAGTTAATTTGGTATAAGTCCATTCTGTTTCACTATCCTCAAAAATTACTTTCTCAATTTGTTTGGCTGCTGCTTCCAATTGCTTTTCTGAGTAAAAATTCCTCTCTGATTGTTCATCTCGCTTCAGTCCTACGTTGGTTTCTCTTCTGAAACTCAACTTGATACGCTTGGGGTCACTACCTAGACTTCTGGAACCATGTTCATCTATGCTCATTACCCCTAATCTATCATACATCCTCTGTGACATTAGTGCATAATCTATCGTCGAGTGCAGACTCTCTGCCTCCCATGTTATGAGCCCTTCACACTTCTCGGTACTGTTGCATACAACTAAATCATGCCTGTCACACATGTCCTGCAGCATGCTTCCTGTCGAATCTGTGTACCTATCCAGGTCTTCTATATGAAGACGTCCCATAGAAGTTGCGCCATCTGATGGCACACTTTTTCCCTAGGTAAAAAACCAGGTCACACCGAAAATTTGAAGAAAAAAATCAGGTTTAGCCATGAGATTTGCTTTTTCTTCATATGTAAATAAGTTTCGTCACAAGTGCCATTAAACCCGCTTGTTTTCGTTTTCCCAAACTTCAAGTTCCATCTTTCCTCGGCCCGAAGGCTCGGACACGCTAGCCAATGGAGCCCGGGTTCGGGTTAGCCTGTGCGCCACGACAAGGCAGGTAGAACGAATATTTGTCTTGCAACATAATCTACTGCTTCCGGTTAAACTACGTAGGAGGAGTACTGACAGAAATAGTCGTGATTTACGTACAATCATTACAGACTGACCAGTGTGGGGATCAATTACCTGAGCCAGGCCAATACACTTCCTCTGCACGGGTTTATTTTGAACCATTTATAAATTTTATAGTGGCAGTGTATTACTCAATCTTCCCTGGTTAATCCGATGACAGAGACCTTCCAGTCCAGGCCTCCTGACGTCCGACTTTACCCTGTCGACGTTCCGGACGGCATTAACGAAGCATTGGTTCAACGACAATAAAGCACCATTCACTCTTTTTTAGTTTTCCTTTTCTCCACAACCTTCGACGCATGCATCACACTTCGATATCTCAACGAGACAGAGTGCTTCTTAAACCCTGCTATACCGTGAGGCGTTAGACGGCGGGTTTGCCTCGTCATCTTGCAATATTGGAGCCGTGAGTGGCTGACATGATCGAAGAAATGAAGCATCCGCGGCTCTGGAAGACGCCATCATTCACCACACGCGCGGGTGCGAGCTCAAGTTTGGTGGGCGTAATGAAAGAGCAGCTTCGACGAAACATCGAGTGCGCGAAGAAAAGAAACGCGCTCTCGGTCTCGTTTCGGAGGCATCGAACATTTATGAAGAGAAACTTTTAAGCCGGATCTCATCAGGGACCCGGGATTAGACGTCAGCCGCTGTTGCTTTCTTGACGCGACGCCCGGCTGCGCGTTCGCCGCTGTCACGGCCGCTCCTTTTTCGCGATTGGCGAAGGCTCGGCGTCCCAGACGTCAGCATTCGGATGCCGGGCCGGTTCGGCCGACTGTCAGAGCCGCGCTTCGCACGTACGGAGGACCTTTAAGACATTCATGGAATGAGCTTCCGTGTGGGAAGTAAACGGGCATCTTTGTCCTCTCCGCAGTGTCTGTCGACGATCTTCATAGGAAAGGGTAAGGAAGGGTAAGGAAAGGGTAAGCTAAGTGCCTTTTTTTTTTCTGTCAACAGGACATTCGTATAACAGCACTCCGAGAACGGCTCAATACCTTCTAGATCTCGGAGACATCAATATATCAACAGCGACGCTCAATAAGAAACATTCGTACTGGAACGGCAGGGAACGTTCTTACTGGTAGCTTTGATTGTTGAATGCACATTTCGACTGCTTCGGCATTCAGGTCTTCTCGGAGTTTCGCGATAGTTTGTGAACAGGACTAAAAACGTTCCCGAGTTCTACACGAATATTTTGATGATGATAATTGTGAGTTTTTATCGCGCAAGGGCATTTGGGGCCAAAGAGCGCCATGAAACAAGGTATTTTTCGTCTTCTCAAGATGGGGTCAAAGACCCATTTCCCAAGCATTTCACCCTAAAGAAGCCGAGTATGAGGCCAGGGGAAAGCTTGTGCCCATTGTATCACTGTGGGTACCCGGCGGTACTGGGGATGGAACACCGCACCTCCCGCAGGCGAGGCGGATGCGCATACCGCTATAGGCCACCGCTGCGGTGGGGCACGAATATTTTTACTTTTTTCTACTCTCGCACTATTTCGCCCCTCCTCTTTCCCCAGTATGGATTACCCAAGAGGAAAAAAAAAGCTATCGTTCACCTATTTACTTTCGTTGCTATTAAGTTTGCAGTGCTGTTTGAACAGAATTTATCTGTTAAACCTGAAAATGTCACCGCCGTTGTTCGTCAACTTTTGCATGAAAATATTTCTCTAAACAATCTGGGCAGCATCGTCGTGACACGTTAGGTTCTTTGGTTCTTTGCATTTCGCTGCATTTAGTATACCTCGCAGTTCCTCGTAGGTAGCCACTTCGGGGCAAGCACACGAATCAGCAGACATTAATCAATTAAGAAGACTGGCAGGATGTCCAAGCAGAATACGATTCAGTCCCCTCTTCTGACCCGTCGCGGTGGCACGGTGGTTAAGGCGCTCATCTACTGAGCCGGAGTACCATGGTTCGAACCCGACCACGATAGAGGCGAAACGCAAAAGGCACCCGTGTGCTGTGTGATGTCAGTGCACGTTAAAGATCCTCAGGTTGTCGAGATTATTCCGGAGGCCTCCACTACGGCACCCCCTTTTTCCTTTCTTCTTTCACTCCCTCCTTTACTTCTTCACTACGGCGCGGTTCGGGTTTCCACCGAGACATGTGAGACAGTTACTACGTCATTCCCTTTCCTAAAAAAACAATTTTTCCCCTCTTCATCTTTGCTTTCATACCAGATTGTGTCCGACCTTACACAAAGGGCATAGCTCATTTCCTTTTTATCCGGTCCACGAAAAGCCAGCCTAAGCTTAAGATTAGTAACCTGTCAAAATCAGGAAGAACTAAGAGTTACATAGCAGTCGGCACTAGGCGAGTAAACGGGCCGTTATGGCCATTAGTCCTTGACAAGGCCACGCGTTACTCCCTCAAAGACTAATTCTGCAAAACAGACACTAGAACAGTTACCGTCCGCAAAAGTTCGCCGGGAGAACCAAATGCTGCAGTTAACATCATTTTGAGCGGTTCTAAGGTAGGTGCCTGTGCACCTTTGGGGCACATATATCATGCTTGGAGCCATACGTGGACCCCCAAAATGCGCCTGTTTGCTATGCACCTTGTGTTTGGCGCATCATAGCCCCAGTTGCTTTTGCGCCATTAAAATCAATATAACTAATTAACTGCCCGCAGTGCGCACCCGTCGAGCGTGTGCCCAACACCGACAGCCGCTGTCATGGACGCGTCTCGGAGCCTTCTGCTGAGCCTGGCCGCGCTGGCCCTGCTGGGGCCCTCGTTGGCATCCGCCTTCTACCGCGGCCGGCCGGGCAGCAGCCTGGCGCTGGCCAAGAGGCTCGAGACGGAGCTTGCCGAGGACGACGAGTACACCGCGCTGCCCGGTGAGCGCTTTTCCGCGGCCCTGGCGCTAGAAAGCATCGTCACGTATGCTGAGCCAACTGGCAGTCGAGTTTAGCACTGGTAGCGCTAAGACTCGGCCAATAAGCCGCTGGTGATGCCAGCTCGCCTTTTAGCGGAAGGGGCGAGACCCACTAGACTCCTCTCCCCGAGCATCTCTCTGTAAATATAGCCAAATACATGCTTTTCACCACCACCACCACCACCATCGCAGGGGCCTTGGAGGCATTCGAGTGGCGCTCGCGGTTCCCCCCGGCGACGGGCTCGGACATCAGCAGCTTCTACCCCTTCTTCCGGCCCGCGTCGCTGGCCAAGAAGAACAAGGACGCTCCGCACTCCATCGACCCGGCTGGAGCGAACCGCAAGTTCCAGACGCAGGGATGGAGGCGCTGATGACGAGCGCCGGACGTAATTAAAGTTCACCTTCCAACGTTCGCCATCATGTGTGTTGCGTCTTCCTTGCTGGGGCGGGAAGGGATTGAGCGCCGTCTACCAGCAGCTGTAGAAAGCCGTCCACCCAACATGAGCTGGACTACAAGGACCCTTACACATTTTTCCATGTATCGCTGAAGTCCATAAAACGGCATCTGCTTCCCTCAAAGATTCCCTGAAAGGGGCACTCAAGAAAGGTGCGATATTACTGGATGTTGAAGGACGCAGCTTCACCAATACCCATCAGCAAGAATTTTTGATCGCGTTTTGTGGAAGCTGAGTTACCTGTAGCCAAAATTTGAATTTCTGCGTCTTCGCGCCTTTTCCTCCCCTCTCGTCACTTTTTGCACGCTCAAAGGTAGCCGCAGCTCCACCGGCCTCATCGCGGGAATTCCCCGGAAGGCGGAACTTCCTGACACGCCGGAGCGTTGCTAAAAGGTTGAGGCCATGGTTGCTGCGTGAAGCCTGAAATAGTCTAACCAATGGCCATATCTGAGGAGGATTACGCAGGAGCATGCAGCGGAGGAGGGCGCGAGCATGAAAAAGTGGCCGGAAAGGACTCGCCAACTTTATCGCGCGGTTGTCGGTTCTCTGCTGTGTGTAAGAGTGCATTATTTGGCTCAGGTCTTCATGACGAGAACATGCAGAGATTGAGCCACTTTATGTGCTGTCCTCGGAAGGTGTTTCAGATCCTCTAACTCCACCCAGAATTCGACACGGAACAAGCGTCAGGTCTCCGCAGAGTAGACACTTCTAGTGGCGGGAAACAGGTTACCGCCCCAACTTTCCTGAGGTCAAGACAGATAGAAAAAAAAATCATGGGCATATGTAACACTGCCCTACCTCTCCCTATTTCCCACACTTTCTTCTCCTTTTGGAGTGCCTGGCTTCATATGAACTCAGAGGGCCACTTACAGACCCTATAGTGGATCAAGCACTCCTTTCCACAATGGGGCTTAGATTTCGCCATAGTAATGTTGATCCTGTTACTCCTTTTCTCAGACCGCTGATATCTTGAATCGTGCGGGAGCGGCACCCCGCCGTGGCACAATTACCGCTGTCTCTGGTGAGACACTGTAGGATGCTTATTATCGTGCACAAGCTTGTGCGGAAAATTAAAGCTGCTGCTTCACAAGGAGACGCGTGTGCTGGTTTCCAACCCGGAGGCATTGATAACTTGGGAATTTTACTCCCCAGTGGAGTTCGCTATCTTCCTTACGCAATGGCATGTGGAGAACCAGTTTTTTACCGGTCCCCGCTGACGCATTATGGTGTTATTAGTACGCCGCTTCTTTGCTGCTTGTATACATAATGTCGTTGTTAGACCGTGACCTCATACCGCTGCCTCTTGCCTAGCCACAAGATGGCTGCAACACTACACACGGCACCTTGGCAGAACACGTTTAATAGGCATTTATTACTCCTCTATTAGCTTATACTGAAAGTTGGAAAACGCTTCTTTATGGCACAACCTGGCGTAGTGGGTATGGAAGATGCAGGTGACCGGAAGAATGTCTCCGCTTTATCTGCAGCCTCACAGGATGGTGGTAACGTGTCAGCTCATGTTTCGCGTCGTGGAAACAACTTGGACAGACTCTCCAGATAAAAGGGCATCTAGTCACAGACTGAATCTGAGAGTACTCCCTCGTCCACTTACAGCAAGCCCTTCTCGCCGGGCGTCAACTTCTCGCGTACTTTATAACAACCTAAGCTCAGTCGATCGGTACTAGTCTTGCACATGTTACAGAAAATGAATAACCGATTACAATTACAACTACTTATTTTAACGATTACAGAGAAGTAACTGATTGCTATTCCGTTAGTTTCCATCCATCTCTCAACTGCATAGCGCAAATATACACGGACCGGAATGAGATGGTGCGGCTTGCTGGATCAATAATATGTCGCAATACATACATCGGTAGCTTCATCTGCAGTTGTTTTCTAAGTTTAGTTTTCTTCAGCATGTTTTCCACTCTTCCGCGTGAGGACATCAGCAGCAACCATGAAGAGTGTCTCGATGTGCGCCCCAGCTGGAAGTGCGCTGCTTTCAACAAACGAAGACCTTGCGCACCACCTCGAAGCCGCGCAAAGCGCCGTGCTTCGCTGTTCTTCGTGCTCTGAAGGGACGACGCTCAAGCTCACTAAACCTCACATAAGTCGTCGTCGTGAAATGCTAAGCCTGGGACGCGAGGCATGTAAAATGTATGCCGCTCGAGCTTGCATGTGCGGACATCATCACTCGCGCGGTAGGTAGGTAGGTAAACTCTTTTATTGCGCCCAAAAACAGGGGACCAGTCAAAGGACCGGTTGCGCTGACTTAGAGGAGGTCGGCGGGGATCCTTTGGGATGCCGCGGCCTCCACCGCGCGCTGGATAAGCCAGCGTTGGTCTGCTGGCTTGGAAGTACACAGGAGAGACTCCCACGTCTCTGGGGTGTTTGCGTTGTCTCTGTTGTAATGTGGACAAGTCCACACCATGTGTATGAGTGTGGCCGGAGTTGAGCAGTGTTTACACATGGGGGCTATCTGTTCCGGAAAGATCCTGCTGTATAAGAGGGGGTGTGGGAAGCTGCCAGTTTGTAGTTTGCGCCATTGGACGGCCTCGCGCCTTGTTAGATCGCGGTGTGCGGGAGGATATGTGCACCTTTGGAGTCTGTAGTGCTGGAGTATGTCCGTGTAAGTGGTGAGTAGAGATAGTGAAGCGCGTGGGATATTAGTGTCAGCGGAAGCAGGGTGGCTGATCATACTCTCGGCTCGGCAGCTGAGATCTCGAGCGAGAGTGTGTGCCTGGGCGTTTCCGCTGAGCGACTCGTGGGCTGGAGCCCAAAGAAGTAAGCGAGATGTGGAAGAGGGTGCTGTAGAACGTAGAATGTGTAACGCCTGGCAAGAGATACGGCCAGCATCGTAATTGCGAATAGCCTGTTGAGAGTCACTGATGACGACTTTGGTATTAGGGTCGGCTAGCGCGAGCGCAATGGCAACCTCCTCAGCTGCGGTGACTGTTTCTGCATTGCGAATGCTGCAGGCTGTGTACCAGCTGCGGTGAGGGGCGAGAGCTACCGCCACCATCGCTGGCCTCGATGGATGGTAAGAGGCGTCCGTATACGTGACGTCCGGACGTCCGCTGAAGCGTTTCTCGAACTGACGAGCCCGGTCGGCCCGTCTCTCGGCGTGGTGTTCCGGGTGCATCCGTTTGGGAATGGGAGGAATGCGGAGATTTAGGCGATATTCCGATGTAAGTTCAGCGTAACTTGGGGCCGATCTCGGCGGGGAGATCCCAACTTGCTGCAGTACCGCTCGGCCAGCGTGTGTGAGTGAGAGCCGCTCATACTGGGCGGTGAGGGTTGCTTCGATCAGTTCGCTCACGGTATTGGAGATTCCGAGAGCCATGAGCTTATGGGTAGCTGTGGACATGGGAAGACCTAGGGCCGTCTTGTATGCTTTTCGAAGTGACGCGTCTAGCCGTTCGCTTTCGGCACGAGTGAGACGTAAATAGGGTCCAGAGTAGGTGATGCGGGAGCAGACGAAAGCTTGAACGAGGCGCAGGAGGTTGGACTCTCGCATGCCATGATGCTTGTTGGAGATTCGCTTAAGGAGGCGTCCGATCTGCACAACCGACTGGTCGATGCGTTGGATCGTGATGTTGTTGCTGCCGTTGGCCTGTAGATGCAAGCCCAGGATCCTGATGTTGTCTGTTCGAGGAATCGGGTTTCCTTGCACCTGGAGGTTGATGTCCGGAAGTATCTTTGAAGGGCGTCGTCCCGGGGAAGGAATGATGATATACTCGGACTTTGTCGCCGAGCACGTGAGGCCAACTGTACTTAGATAATCTCCGATCCGTTCGATCGCGGTCTGTAAAGTCTCTTCAATCTGGCCGTCACTGCCGCGCGTGATCCAAAGTGTGAGGTCGTCAGCATAAATGCTGTGATGCAGGTGGGGGATGTCGGCCAGTAGCTTCGGCAGGCCTATCAGTGCGACGTTAAAAAGCATCGGCGAAAGTACGGCGCCTTGCGGCGTGCCACGGTTTCCCGGAGAGATGATGGAAGGATCTCCCGTGCCGGCTTTAAGTTGCACTGTGCGGTCGGTGAGAAAGTTTCGGATGTACGCATACATGCGATGTCCGACACCGAGAGCTTGAAGTTGTTGAAGAATCGCTTCATGGAGGACGTTGTCGAATGCCTTGGCAACATCGAGGCCGACGATGACTTTTGTGTCTAGTGTACGTCTCATGACTACCTGATGGTGGAGAAGAAGCATAATGTCCGGGGCTGCTAAATGAGGGCGGAAGCCGAACATAGTGTCTGGTAGAAGATGGTTGTCTTCAAGGTATCGTGAGAGTCTGGTCTGGATAACGTGTTCCATCAGCTTCCCAACGCAGGACGTGAGAGAGATGGGACGGAGGTTGGCCAAGGTTGGTGGTTTGCCTGGCTTGGGGATGAGGACTAGATTGGCGCATTTCCACTCTTGAGGGATGGTACCGCTGGCCCAACATTCTTGAAAATAGTCGGTAAGAGCATGAATGGATGCGTCGTCTAGATTCCTAAGCATTTTATTTGAAATGCGGTCAGGACCGGCCGCCGAAGTCGTCTTGAGGCGATTGAGTTCTGCTCGGACCTCCGCTAAAGTGATCGGAGCGTCTAGACAGAGATTTTCCGCGCCCTGATAGAAAGGGAGGTTGGTTGTTGGTTCAGGGCGGATGTAAGTATTTATAAGCTCTTGTTTAAGCTCGTCAGACGTGCCAGGATACTGGTGGAAGATTCGCTCGAGCTGTTGGCGTGTTTGGAGCTTGCCTCCTTCTGGGTCGAGTAAATGTCGAAGGAGGTTCCACGTCTTACGAGCGTTTGGAGTGTTGTTCATCTGGTCACATATGTTGTGCCAGCTCTGTCGAGTGAGTTCTATTGCATATTTCTCTATATTCGTATGTGCGCGCGCCAGTCTACGTCGGATATTGCGGTCCCATTTCCGAGTGGCAAGTAGAGCTTCGAGCGACTTCTTGCGCTCCCACAGATGGGCGTAGTAGCGGTCGCAGTGTGGGATACTGTCCTCTAACTCGACGGTTTGAGTGGCGTCGGCCACTTGTTTGACAATTTCGGTTGTCCACGCCTTGATATCAGTTATAGCGGGAGGTATGTCCTGCTGGTTCCTGTGCTTCCGGAAGGAGTCCCAGTCAATCACCTGAGCTGGCCGCGTACATTGCCTGGTGGGCTCGTGTATTACGATTTCGAGTATGAAGTGATCACTCCCAAAGTTTTCGTGGGTGTGACACCAAGTCGCTTTAACTCCGGAGGTCGTAAAGGCCAGATCCGGCGTTGTATCACGATGTAGGCCTGTACCGTGTCTAGTGGGGTAGGACACGTCCGTGATAAGAGTTAGCTGGTTCATATGCCAGTCATTCCAAAGGCGTCGACCTTTAGCGGAGTCATAGTGGTAGCCCCAAGCGCGGTGATGCGCATTAAAGTCACCGAGAATGAGGAGGGGTTGCCCCTGCGCCAGCTGCTGGGCTTTGAGGAAAAGCGGACCGAAAATATCCTTATGAGCTCGGGGAGGGCTGTAGACATTAATTATAAACAGACTAGTGCAACGTTTACGCGAGGGTCGGGGTAATATTTCTAAGAAAACGTATTCGGGGAAAGTTGGATCTAAATTGTGTTGGAGGACAGTGAGGTTACGTTTGACGAGAGTAGCTATTCGAGGTTTCGAGGTTTTACTCGTTCCGATAGGTATGTACTGTAACCGGCAAGTTTCGTGTTCTTGTCGCATTCCTGGAGAGCTATTAGTTCGGGGCGATCACTCGCGGCGAGGAACTGCTGGAGGACCGGACGCTTACGCGCGAACCCACGACAGTTCCACTGCCAGATGGTGGTGTTACCCGAGCTGCTCGCCATGATTAGGCGGGGATAGTTGTGGGGTTTGAACGGGTGTCGGCGCAGGGGCCGCGGGTACCACGGCAGCGAGGAGTTTGCCCTGTGCTTCTATAGCTTTGTTCAGCATGTCAAATTGTTGCGTGACTTGTGAGCCGATTGTGTGGAGTGAGCGTTCGATGTGTGCTTCTAAAGCTTTGATGCGAGTTTGACTGAGGTTGCAGCTTTCCTCAACTTTGGCAAAACGCGCCTGCCAACCCTCCGCGGGTGAGTCGGTGTCGGACGTTGCTTTGCGTTTTTGTGCGGATCGGTTGGGAGGAGCGATATCCATAGGTACTGATTCATATGATCCCTGCGGATGCGGGGGAGACGAAGGGAGTGTGGCCATTGGCTTTTCGAGAGCCTCTACTCTGAGTATAAGTTGTTGGATGACTGCTGTCAGTTCCATAATCGCTTTGTGTGTGTCTAGAGTAGTGGGAGTCCCTTCCTGCGTACTCACCGGTTCTTGACGTTCTCGTAGATCGGGTAGAGATGGTAGTGGCCCAGGTGGCTGCTGCAAAGGATGAGGAGAGTCCCCTGTCTGCTGGACGACTGCAGGTGGCCCGGGATTGGTCCGGGAGGTCCCCTGAGAACCCATCCGTGGAGCGGGAGACTTGAGCGGTGGAAAAGAGCTCGAGCGGTCTCGGAGCTGCCGCTGCTGGCTATCGGAGCGGTGCCGGTCCCATCGGCTGGTGCGCTGGAGTGTGATCCGCTTGGCGGTCTCTTGGGTCTTGAGTTTCTCTGCCTCAGCATTTAGAATTTTCTCCCACTTCCTGCGCTTGACTTCGTAAGGAATCCTGAAGATTTCCCTGCAGCGACTATCGCCCGTGAAATGTTCTTTACCGCACAGGCGGCAGACTGGTTTGCACGTGTGGTCGGTGGTAGGATTGGATAGTCCGCAACCTCTACACTTAGTAGTTGGGCTTGCACAAACATCGGCTCGATGACCGAGCTCGCCACAGCGATAGCACACCTCGTACTTCTTCTTGAATAAGTTGCATCTGTGGCGACTATTGCAAAAGTAGACCCAGGTAGGCACTTGGCGCTGAGCGAATGTGATGAGTACTGCGGTGGTGTTCCCGAGCCGCCGAAAGTCCAGAATGGGTGGGTTACGGTTGTCTTGTAACTCTGCTTGGATTGTATTTCGATCCAGTCGGAGGTCGACGCCGCGAATCACACCACGGCTCGAGCTATCATCTGGAGCGCAGTAGACGGATATCTCATACGCCTTGTTGTCAACGGTGATCTCTTTGAGTTGCATCATCCGTTCAGCTCTTTCGACGACTGGGGTGCAGTACGCGAAAGTATTCTGGATCAGGTTAGCTTGTATTAGGTCTTCGTGACAAACAGCGTCCCTGGGGAAGCGAGCAGCAGTGCAAATTGCTTCCAGTAGTTGGTAGGTTGTAATCTTGGAGAGTAGCAGTCCGCCCCGTGGGCGCACAATTAGCTTGAGAGCGTTGCTGGGTAAGCGAGGCTGGTTCGATGCTACAGATTTTTTGGCTAGTAAGCGTCCTCGTTGCCGAGGCGTGAGTTCAGCTTCCGTCTTCGCACGTAGCCCATTGTCGATTTGGGACGCTTGGTTCGGTCCCGCTTTGTCTCCAGGGAAAGCTGGCACGGCAGGCCCTGATGTTGTTCGCGCTTCCCGGAGCTTGTTAACTTTAGTCAACCAATCACTGGCTGCTAATTCTTCTCGAGAAAGTGGGATGTCTTCTACGGTGACCCTCATGGCGACCTACGGCGCGCGGGCACGGTCCACGGCGCAGCCCAGCTGGCGAACGCTGCTGCGACGCAGGTAGCGAACGCCACTGCGACGCAGAGCTCCGTATTCTTCGGCGCGGCGCAGTAGGCCTAGCGAGGCATCTGGCTTGGTCACGGGGAAAAGTTGACCTAAAATGGTCAAAACTTGTTGTACGTACTTCTGGTTGGTGTCCCTGGATTCCGCTCGTCTTCAGGAAACCGGTGATATCAACGGAAGTATTGTAGGGTCTCACTGTCTAGGGTAAAAAACACGAAATCAGCGGAGCTCACGTGGAGTTCGTCCGTTGTCGCTCGCGCTCGCAGCGCCCCCCTCCTCACTCGCGCGGCTTCTCCGCAGCTGATCTTTGTCGCTCTAACGCGAGGAAGTTCCGTGTTACAACAGTGTTTGCCATCGAGTTCCGGTTCTGGAAGTTATAGCTCTGGTTACAACTTTCTTTTTTTATTGCGACAGTGACATGGGGAAAAACAGGTTACTAGTAATCGATTCCTGAAAAGAGTAATTAGATCACCGAGAATGCTGCACCTTACTAAAAGTATAATCAATGTGTTACAAAATTACAAGATAATGTAATTTATTACAAGTAATCAATAACTTGTGACGCGTTACGTACAAGTCCGATCAGTACTCGCGGCCCTGATTTCAGCGACTGAAAGCTGGAAGGAACAAAAATAGCTGCTGTTATCTTTTGGCTGATGAATAAGGCTGATGAATTAGACAGCATATAGTAGACATGCAGTTGTGCAAAGAGCTTTGTGGCCTAGATAAAATGCGAGAAAATAGTTCTGCATCCAGCGCCGAACCAGCTTTCTGGAAGATAAATGACGCTGCGCAACTTAAGCAGGACGACTCCGTTGGACAGACTAGGCTAATCTGTAGCACGAGAGTTGTCGGAGGCAGCTTCCTAATTACGCACAGTGCGCTTACCGAAGAGCAGGCCAATGAGCGCAGGGTCCCGATCGGACCTTGCGGAATTTCATTAGCAAGTAAACGCATGGTGCTCGCGTATAGTATAGGCTACAGCACTGTGGGAGACGAAGCAAGATCGTACACCGCATTTGTGTTACTTCTTATATTACCTCCCGGGTTCGAACCAGACCGCGGCGGCTGCGTTTTTATGGAGGAAAAAACGCTAAGGTGCCCGCGTGCTGTGCGATGTCAGTGCACGTTAAAGATCCCCAGGTGGTCGAAATTATTCCGGAGCCCTCCACTACGGCACTTACCTCTTCCTTTCTTCTTTCACTCCCTCCTTTATCCCTTCCCTTACGGCGCGGTTCAGGTGTCCAACGATATATGAGGCAGATACTGCGGCATTTCCTTTCCCCTAAAAACCAATTATTATTATTATTATTATTGTTATTATTATTATTATTATTATTATTATTATTATTATTATTATTATTATTATTATTATTATTATTATATTACCTTCCGCCGCCCACCGCTCCACTCCTCTTCGCCGCCCCTGAACCTTTTTACTCTAAAAGAAAGAAAGAATTGTTTGCGTGTGCAGTTAGGCAAAGTCCTCTCGAAAACTTAGCGCAGAAGTCAGCGGAGTAATTTTAAGAAACGCCCAATGACACCACTATCGCTTGTAGGACAAGACGTGCGTCGGGAGGACCAGTTGGAGCTCAGTTCACAGGGCTTCCTCGTCCAGCCTCTACAAACTGCGTGATTTCAATTTTTTTGGCAAGGTCCTTGAAAAGCTGCTTCATTCTCGTGTCTGCTATATTTTTTTCTTTTTTGAATAGCAGCAACCTTCTGCATCTTTCCCAATTTGGTTTCACGAAATCCCAATCTGCTACTCAGTCTGTTTCAACGCTTTGACAGTGTCTTCTCCTTTTCCGGGCTTAGGGTATGACGACGTTGCTCACCTCTTTCTTTTGTCTCTTGCTTATGGGAGGAACTCCAGAATGTGAAAATGAGGGCTTCCTCGATCGTATGGCCGGCGAGTACGAATGACCGTGTGAGGACCGGAATAAATCGAGATGCCGACTCGAGTTGGGTTGTGTTTTTCTCATTTCGTTACTGTGCCTTACCTTACCCTGAGATGCACCTGGACTGAGATGCGTGACTAGTTTTGCATTGTTAGTCTTCTAATTCACTCGAAGGTGAAAAAAAAAACTGCTGTCCTCACTCCTCCGAAATTTCGGACTACCTCGGGTGGCAGAGCCCCAATACGCGGCTTAACGGCAAACCTCGCGGGCTGTATCGATTAACTCAGGCTGTTCGTTGGAAAAGCATGGCCCTTCGCTGGGTGATGGTGGAAGGGACGGCGTGTATAGAATAAAATACTTGTGGGGTCACAAACATACCCACAAGTACCACAGGATCTGACGAGATGTTTGTTCGTATACATGTCCCTCCAGATGATGGATGATTAAGGCCCTCGGAACCCGCCCTGTTCGGATCAGCCTTCATGTGCAAAAACACGCCTTAGTGGAGGGCGCCAGATTAATTTAGACAGCCTTTGGGTTTTTTGAACATACGTCGAAATCTAAGTACGCGATACTTTCTGTCTTTCACCTCCACCGAAATGAGGACACTGTGGCCACTAGTAACAAGGTACAGTCGCGAGTAAGAAATATTAGCACAAATCACTGGCGATCAGAATTTGTATATCTCACCTGCCTATCGGGCCGTTTCCATATTTGCAACATGGGGGGGGGGGGGGGGGGGGGACGGCAGGAAGTAAGCCTTATCAAGCGTGCCATGGCCCGAGCATCGAAGCGCCAACCCAAGGTGACTGTGCATGCGGCATTTATTTTGGCTTGGTTATCATGAGCAAAGGTGGCTTCTTTTTTATTAGTGTTTTTATGTCCGTGATAGTTTGTCAAAAGGAACTCGCTGGAGCAATAGATGAGAGCGCTGCTTTTAGCCAGTAAGTATTACACAAGCTCGAAAAACAGATAGAGTTAATTTTCCCGATGCAACTAATTCACACAAATCACTTTGTTGGGAAAGTTTTATGGGTTTATGGGGGTTTAACATCCCAAAGCGACTCAGGCTATGGCTATAAGGGACGCCGTAGTGGAGGGCTCCGGAAATTTCGACCACCTGGGGTTCTTTTACGTGCACTGTAACGTGCAGCGCACGGGCCTCTAGAATTTTGCCTCCATCGAAATTCGACCGCCGCGGCCGGGATCGAACCCGCGTCTTTCGGGCCGGCAGCCGAGCGCCATAACCACTCCGCCACCGCGGCGGCACTTTGTTGGGAAAGTGTAGAAACAATAATAACAGAAGCACTATCTCATCAATTCAGGAAAAGAAGTAAGGAGGATAGCCAGCTCGCTGTCGTGATGCTAGAGCAAACACGTCGTTGCACTAATGGCGTGCATAGGCCCCACCGACCCTCACAACGCTTTGATGGCGCTCAGGGAAGGAGTCAAACAGCTGCTTGCAAGTTCAGGAAGAGCCTGGAGCCTGCTCCATTCCTCTTGAACCGCCGCCCAAAGGATATCTGGCGATGACTCGTGCAGCTGCCTTTTAGCTAGTCGCTTTTTCATTATCCCCCATATATTTTCAATTATATTCAAATCTGCTCCCTTGGGAGGCCATGGCAGCTCCTGGTTGCAGAGATGTTCAAGCAGTTACCAAGCGCAGCGCGGCTGAGGCTGCTCGCAAAAATAACTGCCAAACAAGCAAAAAAAACACAGCTATCCTATTCTTCACCAGTTGCCTGAGGGAGTAAGGCTGCGTTAAAAAAAGAGAGAGGGCGAGACAGAAAAATAAATTTTGCTGGGCCGTGACAGTCCGCTGAACCACCCTAATACTGTTGAATGGGAACGGCCCGGCACTCTCGTTATCAGCCTCTTCGTCACCCGCAGCGCCACGCATTGTCATTCCGGCTCTCCAGTGTTTCGTCATGTGTGCTAATCTTTTTAACTCGCGACTGTACTGTAACTAGGTAAGAAGTGTTCGCACTGATAACTATAGGCCAAGTTATCAAGGCACATCCAGGTTAGAGGAGATAAATAAGCAGGCGATTACGAATGGTGGGGAATGCATCCGTCTGGTGCACCCAACTTCGCCATAGCAACTTACCTATATCCCCTGAACAAAATGCATAACCGACGTGTTTTAACAGTACGAGGCACTATGGGACTCGGATCATATAATCAGCTAAGAGGGCGAAACTTTGTGGCTCACAGAAATGCTGGAAATCAGGCTGCAAGAAGAGTGCAGCGAATTTTTACTGAAACAGCGCTACGGCACGAGGCCAAAAGAATGAAGAGACACCGCGCTGATCTGGCGTGCAAATAAGCAATGTTTTAAGTATGGTTTATAGATTTATATATAGTTCTAGTGATGCTGACGTGCATGTCAGTGGCACCCTGGATAAACTATCTGTTGTTAGTTCAGCGCTGTGTCTCCCTCCGTTTCCTCGCTTTGGCCTCGTGCACCTGAGTTGGACGGTTCACTAAGAATTGTCTGGCCAACTCGAACACCAGTTCATGATCTAGTGCAGCGAGCGACGGAGACGAACATGATGGGTTTGTGTATAACGTCAAGATATAGAGTGATATGAGATAAAGCGGGGCTTAGACTGGATTTTTAGCTGAAATTAAAAAGAAGACTTGGGCATGGGCAGGCCCCGCCGCGGTGGCTCAGCGGTTAGGGCGCTCGACTACTGAGCCGGAGTTCCCGGGTTCGAACCCGACCGCGGCGGCTGCGTTTTTATGGAGGAAAAACGCTAAGGCGCCCGTGTGCTGTGCGATGTCAGTGCACGTTAAAGATCCCCAGGTGGTCGAAATTATTCCGGAGCCCTCCACTACGGCACCTCTTCTTCCTTTCTTCTTTCACTCCCTCCCTTATCCCTTCCCTTACGGCGCGGTTCAGGTATACTGCGCCATTTCCTTTCCCAAAAAAACCAATTATTATTATTATTATGGGCAGCACACTAATACGCATACACGCCGCAAAAGGCAAGTATGCATGCCATGGCAAAATGACGCAGGGGGCTCTAATTGTGCCCCGTAGGCATAGTAAAACCTCCCCCCCCCCCCCCCCCGTATTTTATTTTCACTCTCTCCTGAGAGCCCCACGTGTTCTTTAGGTTTTGTGCAGGAAACAACCCGTATAACTGGACTTTGAGGACAGCATTTACTCCGTTTCAAAAGCTGATATGGAATCACCTGCCCCGTGGTTACGAACTCGCCATCGGCCCTAACCATCAGGTGTGCAAAATAAGTTGACAGCCCATTAATAAGAATAATTTTTTTATAAATAATGACGCCCGCTGTAGCTGACAGTTTTTTCCTGAAAATATTTAGTTATTCTTTCACCATATATTCAAGCTTTTTCAAGCAGCTTGCGGAAAAACCCATTATTACATTTAAGAGGAAGAAGCTTGGAAACTCCTGAAACACGATCACTGATAGTCCTTATATGATGACGCAAGCGTTTCCGGTGGTGGGGTTTTCACCACAGTTTTGCAATGTTATTTATCTTGTTTGCGTGCGATGGCTCGCCTCGGCGTCCTTGTTTGCTCCTACATTTATCGCGCCGTCGTATCGCACATCCCTCAGCTTTAGAAAGTTAGCCAAGCGCCCTGCTTGGCGCTCGCATGCCTTGCGTGGCTGTTTTTCAGCGTCGTTCAGTACTGTTAGCGTCACTATTTGCTGGTTGAATGACTGTTAATTAGCCGGTGATCCGAAGCTGGACCGCAAACCAATTATTAAGAAGAAATTACAAGCCGGAGGAGGCTTTCCAAGTCAGAGCCAGGCATGTGGGCAAATGGAAGCCCAAGGCTTGAACACGAGGGTGGAGCAGTCGCACTAGCTTCCAACCTGCATCGACAATTTCAAAGAGTTTCTATTTATAACAATCATTAGGCGAAACTCATTAAGGGTTTTGGATGGTCCTGTGGCATAGCAGTGAGTGATAAGCGGCGTGTTTTTCGAGACCTAATGTCTGCGTGTGAGCGTCTAATCGTTCATAATCTCTTTTGGGCTGCTAACATTACAAAAATTGCGGCAGGGTTCCCATTGTTTATAGCCTGCGTCAAATGCTGTGCCAAGCATTCCCTCAACTTTTTTTTTTTGCCTGAGGGTGGGGGAGGCACTGTTTTTTCTTCATATACCTCACTATACTGCTCAGATATATATTTTCGTGAAAACCGATGCAAATCCAACCACCTCTATAGCATAATTAAGGCACCCAAAAGCAGGAGCCTAATTCTGCTTTTTATCATGTCCCGCACGCCTAACAGTTTCAAAAAGTATTAGATCGCTGTCCTCTCCATCATAACGTCGTGCGTCGAGGAACGCCGAACGGACCTCGCGAACGAAATGACACGCGACGCAAATGCATACTTGCAGTATTCCCCTAGCTGGAGATCAAGCGGCTGGCGTGGGTGCGAAACTTGTTTGTGGAATACGCAGCCAGTCTGAATTCGCGCTCATCACGCATTCATGGAAAATAGCCGTGTCTTTGAATAGAACCATGCGTTTGCCTAGCAGCGTGTGCCGTCGCTTGACCAAACTCGTCACTCTCTGCTGTGATGTGAAGAGGGAAAAAAATCTTTAAGAGAAAAATCCGCCAAGCGCAACAAGCACGGTTCAGCGACTCCGCTTTGAGGAATCCGGCTGCTTTTTTCCAATCCGGGCTAGAGAAGAACAGATGCATGTGAATTGAATTCAGCGAGGACAAATAGAAGACTGGAAAGTGAAAAAACTGCCGAGCCACTGATATTGTTGCCACTTTTCAGGCCAACAACAAAGGGTGCGGGAAGGGGAAACCTGATTCGAATGAACCGACGCAAAGCTAGCGTCTTGTTCCGAACCTTACATCAGCGCAAAGAAAAAAAAAGGCGCTCTTTCTGTGGAACTAAAACACAATTTGCGGTGGCTCAGTGGTTAGGGCGCTCGACTACTGATCCGGAGTTCCCGGGTTCGAACCCGACAGCGGCGGCTGCGTTTTTATGGAGGAAAAAACGCTAAGGCGCCCGTGTGCTGTGCGATGTCAGTGCACGTTAAAGATCCCCAGGTGGTCGAAATTATTCCGGAGCCCTTCACTACGGCACCTTTTTCTTCCTTTATTCTTTCACTCCCTCCTTTATTCCTTCCCTTACGGCGCGGTTCAGGCGTCCGCCGATATATGAGACAGATACTGCGCCATTCCCTTTCCCCCAGAAAACAATAATTATTATTATTTGCCGTTTAATCACACGCGTAACCTGTACACATTTCTTATTGTGCAAATAGTTTGTGTATATTACCTCTCCCCCTATCATCTCTTCCTGTCCCCTCACCTCTTTCATTTCATTTCTCCATTCTGCCTGCTATCCTTTATTTCCAACCGCCGCGGTGGCTGAGTGGTTATGGCGCTCGGCTGCCGATCCGAAAGACGCGGGTTCGATCCCGGCCGCGGCGGTCGAATTTCGATGGAGGCGAAATTCTAGAGGCCCGTGTGCTGTGCGAGAACCCCAGGTGGTCGAAATTTCCGGAGCCCTTCACTACGGCGTCCCTCATAGCCTGAGTCGCTTTGGGACGTTAAATCCCCCATAAACCATAAACCAAACCTTTATTTCCGCTCCCCAGCTCAGGTGCTTCAGTATCGGTGACAGATGCAACGGCTAGCAAAAATCTTATCTTTCCTTTTTATTGTAATTTTTTAGTAAACCACTACAATAACAACACAACTTTGCCGCTGTATTGATAATAAATTCGATTTTTTTATTGGAGGGGAGGAAATGGCGCAGTATCTGTCTCATATACCGTTGGACACCTGAACCGCGCCGTAAGGGAAGGAATAAAGGAGGGACTGAGAGAAGAAAGGAAGAAAGAGGTGCCGTAGTGGAAGGCTCTGGAATAATTTCGACCACCTGGGGACCTTTAACGTGCACTGACATCGCACAGCACACGGGCGCCTTTTGCGTTTCGCTTCCATCGAAACGCAGCCGCCGGGGTCGGGTTCGAGCACGGGTACTCCGGATCAGTAGCCGAGCGCCCTAAACACTGAGGCACCGCGGCGGGGTTGCGTGGATCAGTTTTGCAAAATTTCGTCAATCTATGCCGCGGCACGACGTTCCCCTTGGAGTGGAGTCTACGAAATGCTACTGATATTTATAGTTGTCATTAGTTACAAGTATAACTTGTCACCACTGACTCATACTTGACCTGACACCAATACTTGACATACTTGACACCAATGACTTATAGTTGTTATTGGTGACAGAACGCATAACTTAATATCGATGCGAATGACGTTGCATTTCAGATCGTCGCAATTCCTTGTGACTATTTGAAAAAAATTGCTGATGGCCTAGCTCCGTTAGGCCAGGATAAACGTAGCGAAAGCGCGGCGATTTCTGCATCGGAAGAGTGCATTTACTAGATGCGCCTTTATTCATGGCTAAAGTTTGAGCCGTCGTGGCGGAGTGGTAGCGTCTCCGCCTTAAACGCCAATGACCCTGGTTCGATTTCGAGGCTCGGCACAGGTTTTTTTTTATTATTCAGTGAGTGTGCGGGGGGTTTCAGTGGATCCCATAGATGCCGCCACCGAATACGTTGGTTAACAGGTTAAGGCCAGGCTCTGTTAAGACGCGTTTATACTCCGACGTAACGCGCGCGCGCGCTCGCTGCAAGGCGACGTCACGTCGGCCAAAGCGAGACCCTCTATACTCCAACTGAGCTTGACCGCTGACTCGTTCGGCGGCTTCGGCACACTCTGATTGCACTGGCAGAGACTTGGAGCATGTCTCTATTTCGCGCCGAGTGCGCCAGCCGCCACCGGCCCGGCCAGACCGGTTCGGCTCCGCGGCAAGGCGCGCGTTGTGACGTCACGTGCCTCCTCGGAGCACCGCCGCGGCGAAATCGCAAGTTTGCGGCCAGTAAAGCTGTCGCTTTATAGCATCATGATTGCCGACTCATGACACGAGCATATAAAGATACATGAGAGAAACTAGCATAAGTTACATCTCGTAGTGACTCGTGAATGAGGAGACAATGTATAAATACAAATTTTTGCAGTGCACTTTGGACCGCTGCGATTTCAGCCACAAACAGCTGCTGAGCCTATAGCCTTTAACGTCGATTATTATCGTCGGCTGCATTCGCCATGCATTGTATCACAACCGTTGACTCCCTGTGCAGAGTGCAGCGAACGCTACTTTCCGACTCTTGGGACTGCGTCTCGCATCAAGCTCGAAACGCGGCATTTTCGGGGTTAAAAATAACTTCAGCCAAGCACACTCAACCATTCGAGGCCGCTGCATCGTCTCTGCAGGCTGTCCCGAAAACTGCGCGCGCGTCACAACACAATGTGCCAGACATTCCTTTCAACGTTGTCCGACGTATTGTGTCGCGACCTGGTGAAGACAAGAGCTTGGGCCTTCAAAAAGAAAGGGGCCAAAAGTCGCGCTCAGCGGGTGCAGCTGTGTTTGACCGCTCACTTCGCGCACAGCGACAGGGGGCCCAGAATACGTCTGCGCGCTGCTGATACCAGTGAGCCTGGCCCGCTGCGCGCTCATTATATATCCCTTCTTATTTTGCTCCGGGCCGGTGGCTGGATATAATCGCGCCCGACAGTACTCGCTTGCTGTTTCGTTGCGCGTGCGCGTCATTTTCATATAGCCTGCGATTTCAAGTCTGCGATCTTTTTTATTGTTTAATTGCTCACTTCGACAGTGACACTTCGTCGGACACAAAGAACAATAACGACGCCCGAGACTAAAATGTTGTTTTGCCTCATTATAAATCTGCTCATGGCAGGAGGAGGAGCGGGGGGCGAAAGCTTGTGCGTTGTTTCTCTTTATGAATGAGAAGCTTTGCTGCGCTCCATCACCTGTCCTTTAATCGATTTCCGGTTCATGAAAATTTCTGTTATACATGATAGTCCTGCTTTTTAGTCTCACGAGGAAAGCTGGTTTTGTAACGCAAAGGTGTGAAACGGAGCAGCTAATGGAGTAGCGTTTTGAATGCAAATATCTCCAAAACTTCAAGAAAGAATGACACGTAAGGAATTCGTGCTTTCTTACGCGTTATGACCGACACGCTCTTTGTTCGTTTCATAGGACCATATAATAAAGTTTTTATTCTTAATTCCAGGGCACATTTATTTGAACAGACACTTACGAACCATGACACTGCACAGAATATGTGCTCTCATTCCTTGTTGTGAACAGCTGCAAACAAATTCGGAGGCCCTTGCCTTATCACGCTGCAAAATGTAAACAGTCTCCAGATGTGCAACAACCACTACTTCGCCTTCCTTCCTCCGGATGCGTCATATGACTTCAAAAATTCAGATCACTTAAAACACCAGCAGAGCGTAAAAAAACTGTACGGTATTCCTAATTGTATCATAAAGCGAAGCGCAGTGCGCCCTGCAGCAGCCCTGTGCTGTTGCCTCTAAAACATAATGGCGCATGCCGACATAGTAGATTGGCCATGACACAAGCTGCGACTTTGTTTCCCAATAACTTCCCAATTTCCTAACATAAAGCATTTTAATGGAGGAAAAATGCTAAGGCGCACGTGTACTGTGCGATGTCAGTGCACGTTAAAGATCCCCAGGTGGTCGAAATTACTCCGGAGCCCTCCACTACGGTACCTCTCTCTTCCTTTCTTCTTTCACTCCCTCCTTTATCCATTCCCTTACGGCGCGGGTCAGGTGTCCAACGATATATGAGACAGATACCGCGCCATTTCCTCTCCCCAAAAATCAATTATTATTATTATTCTTTTATTTCTTCATCTTCCTCTTCTTCCAGCCTTACCTGATTAACATAACCTGTCTTATTCCCTGCGCGGCCATGCATACAGTGGACACTATACGCAGAGATGCACAAGTGAGTATAAACTTTAATATAGATATATTGGCGCCCTTTATCGATTTATCTAGGTGAGCTGTGTAGTGCGGACGCAGGGCTGATTCCGCGTAGTTTTGGTGTGCGAAGCTTGAAATCCGTTTCTGAATTAAAAATGAAAGAAATTCTGCAAGGCAATCTAATAATGCTCAGTGCGAGCAACCTGAACGAATGCCAGTGTTGAGGGATCTGGTAAACATTTTTAGGTTGCAGCGCAGCCTCAACTGCGGCTGCCACCTCGAATATTATTGTATTGCTGTTTTGTTCTGCTACCGCTGTAACCTTTTTATGATCGCGAACAGGAAATAAAGAAAAATATATCTCCGAGAAAAGACGAGCGAAATTGTTACAGTCCTTTTACGCGCAACAGAAAACACAGTCCCGGCTTTTTTTCTTCATCTTCTTTATCTCTCTAAATCAGTTTCTCCCGCGTTCCATTGAAGCAAACAGGAAAGAAGAAGTGGAGGAAGAACAGAAAAGGCCACGGTGTACCGACGTTTCGCCTATTCCGGTCGGATCCAACGTTCTCGAAAAGGTGAGTCTATACGAGAGCACTCGACATGCAGGCTGCCACAATGGGTTCTTCTCAGCATGCACGGCCAAAGGAGCTTCAGATCTTGCACTTCCTTCGTTTAATCTTTGATGGTGGTGGTGAAAAACATTTATAAGCAATAAATTTTTTACAGAAAGGTGATTGGGGTAGGACCCTATTGGCCCTTTCCCCTCACAGTACTAGGTGGAGCCCCTATTCCGGGGCCCCATTGGCAAGCAACGCTGCCCGCGTCCGTTGAACCAAGGCCTTTTGGCTCTTCAGGTCTTGACAGCCGAGCAGGGCCGCCTCCCAGTCCTCTCTGGTGGGGTTGGGGTTGGGGGGGATAGATGGGTTAGATTGACACGCCCAAACCATGTGGAAGGTGTCAGACACCTCCCCACAGAACTGGCACGTGCCATCAAAGGATGTATTGAAGTGTTTAAGCACCGCCGGGCACAGTACAGTGTTAGTGAGAATTTTGATGAGGAGGCGCTCGTCAGCGCGATCCAGACCCTTACAAGGGGCCGGGTAGCGCCGGTGCTCCTCCTTGTAGTAATCGGTGATTTGTTTGAATGTAATGGCCAGATTGTCTGATTGGGAGTACCCTTCCAAGGACAGGGAGATAGCCCGGGGAGAGAGTGCGCGGGCGGCCTGATCGGCCTGTTCGTTTCCCTGGAGGCCCTGGTGACCGGGGGCCCAAATCAGGTTGCGTGGAGTTGGATCTTCAGATCGACAGCGATATTCCAGTATGCGCCAGGCAAGCGGGGGAGCCCAGCCCAACTCGTAGTTCCGACAGGCCCCTCGCGAGTCGGTGATGATGTGTTTTGACTTGGGATTCGTGAGAGCCAGAGCAATGGCAATCTCCTCCGCGTGTGTTGCGCTGTAGGCTTTGAAAGTGAGCCCGTTAACTGTGTTTGTGTTGTGTACGACTGCGGCCGTGTACCACCCCCCGTGGTGTGGGCCGGCAACGTCTACGTAATACACATGTTCTTGGTTACCATAGTATCGCGCCAACGCTTCCGCGCGCGCCTGGCGACGACCGCTATGGTCTTCACTGGACATGTTGCGGGGAAGGGGTCGGACCCGGAGGGCGCGTCTCCAGGGTTCTGGCACTCTCTCCCTTTCCTCAATGTGGTAGTCGTGTTTGATGTGTAGCCGGTCCAAGAGGCGGCGACCGGACGTGGTCTGTGCAAGACGCGTGTATTGGTTGCATAAGTGGGCCTCTCGAAGCTCCCGAAATGTGTTCACCACGCCCAAGGCCAGAAGCCTCTGGTTGGACGTGGCGATCGGAAGATCGAGAGCCCGCTTGATGACTTTCCGCAGGATGACCTCCAGTTGGTCATCATCATGTTTGCGCAGGTGCAAGTAGGGAGTTGAGTAGAGGATTCTACTCGTTACGAAAGCATGGGCAAGCCGCAGTGCATCCTTGCTTCGTAATCCGCCCCGCTTGTTTGAGACCCGGCGGACCATTCGGCCCACCTGGTCTCCCACCGTGCGAAGTTTGGCTATGGTGGTGTCGACTCTGCGTTGGTGGTGTATGAAGAGGCCAAGGACGCGGATCTCCTTGGCCTCCCGGATCGGTCCCGAGGGGAGACTGATGCGAAGCGGAGTTGTGTCCCGGGGGGAGGGACGTAAGTGCACAAATTCTGATTTAGCTGGGGCGCACTGGAGTCCGCAGTAGGCCGCGTAGTCGTCGACTAGGGTCGCTGCTGCTTGCAGGCAGGACTCCATGTGGCCCAGGTTGCCTTGCGTGGCCCAGATTGTAATGTCATCCGCATAAAGAGCGTGATGTATCCCGGGCAGAGAAGACAATTTGGAGGGAAGGCGAAGCATTGCCAAATTGAAGAGCAGGGGAGACAGGACCGCGCCTTGAGGTGTTCCCCTCGAGCCGATGGTGTATGGCCCGTGTTCCGCATCTTGTATGCGTATATAGGCTTGACGGTCTGTAAGAAATTGACTTATGTAATGGAATGTTTTGTGGCCACAGTTGGTGTTACTGAGGTGGTCCAGGATTACTGCATGTTTGACGTTGTCGAATGCGCCTTTAAGATCCAAGGCCAGGACCACCTTGTCGTTTTGGGGACATTCGACAGGATCTAAGATGTCGTGGTGGAGCTGCAGAAGTATATCCTGTGCTGACTTGTGAGGACGAAAACCGAACATGGTGTCCGCGAAAATGTGCTGTGTTTCGAGATAATCGGAGAGTCTGTCGCGCACCATCGTCTCCATCAGCTTGCCGACACAAGACGTCAGAGAGATGGGGCGAAGGTTCTCCACATCGATAGGTTTGCCGGCCTTCGGAATGAAGGTCACGAGAGCCGATTTCCAATCGAGAGGGAGAGGAGTCTCTCCGTCCCAAATGCTATTGATGTATTTGAGGAGCGCGGTGTAGGCTGCGTCGGGAAGGTTGGCCAAAAGCTTGACCGTAACCTTGTCGCGCCCAGGTGCAGTGCCCCGCTTCATCTTGCTTAAGGCCGCCCGGAGGTCGTGGAGCTGGAACGGCTTGTCCAGCTCCGCGTTCTCTTCGCCTGCATACGAGTACGCCGCCTGCCGGGGGTCCTTAGTGGTACAAAGGTATCGATCCCTGAGCGTGTGCGCTAGCTGTGTTGTCGTTCCTGTAAAGTTGTGCAATGCCCTATGTAAGTGGCGTTGGGTTTCCGTGCGTGTTTGTATTGGATCGATGAGAGCGCGGAATAGGCGCCACGTGTTGCGGCCAGACATCTGGCGCGCAGCCGCGTTGCACCGGTCCACCCAGTTAGTGTCGGCTAGCTGAGTAGCATATTCCGCTGCTTGTTGTGTGAGTTCGAGGATGCGTTTCTTTAGGTGTCTGTTATGTTTCTGTTTCTTCCATCGTTTGGTGAGGCTGCGGCGGGCCTCCCAAAGGTGGAGCAAGTGGTTGTCCACGTCCGTTTGTGTTTCTGTGAGCTGTATCTGCTTCTCGTGTTGCGTGAGTGTAGACGTGAGCGATTTGGACCATGCGTCGTATCCCGACTGGAGGGGATCTACGATAGGTAGAGATGTGCGGAAAGTCGTCCAGTCCGGTACACGAGCTTGTGTTAGTGGGCGTTTCAGGGGACGCATGTAAATGGTGGTGTTGATTATACAGTGATCACTACCCAGAGTGTCCTCTGTATTCAGCCAGTCGGCATGGCGTATGTTGCGTGTAAATGTGAGGTCCGGGCAAGTATCTCGTTGAATCGAATTTCCGACTCGTGTTGGGTTGGCGGGATCAGTGTGTAAAGTAAGTCCAAGTGTGGAAAGAAGTTCCGCAAGCTTCCGCCCACGTCTGTCCTCCCGGGGGTAGCCCCATAGCCTGCTCGGGGCGTTGAAGTCGCCGACGATCAGAAGGGGATCCCTTCCCGCCACCTGCATTGCTTGGGTGAAAATTTCATTGAACGTGACGTTCTTAAGTTTAGGTGGGCAGTAAATGTTTAGAATGTGTACAGGTGGGTCAGACCGCTTTAGGGGCAGCACGGACACCATCGTGTATGGGAAAGGCGGTGTTGTGGGGAGCGTGACTTCCTGCGCAGTATACTGCTTGTGAACAAGTATACATGTCTGCGGGTTGTGTTGAAATGTAGTGTAGTTTGTGAGTTTGGCACCGGCGCCGGGTTCCTGAAGGGCAACCACGGCGACGAGAAACTCAAAGGTCTCAAGATAGATGCGCAGATGAGTCCGCTTCGTGCGGTTCTTGAGACCTCGGCAGTTCCACTGCGTTATTGTAAGCGGCTGAGTTGCTCTTGCTCGCGACTTAGGGTTGGGGGCCATGGTCGGAGGCAGAGGGTGGGGTTACGTTGTTAAGACTCCCCAGTCCGCTAGTGCCCGGCGCAGACGTGGAGGAGTCTTCCGAGAAGTCAAATTCATCGGGAATAACTCTGTTGAATTTGGAGGGGCGGTTATCGTCCCTGATGGGCCCTACGCGTTTAAGGACGCGCGGATTGTCTTTTATCCATTTTTGGATAATGTGAGTTACTGCTTGGGTCACCTGTGCGATGACACTCTCCACCTGACGCGCAATGGTATCGTGGATAATTTGGGGGAGGTCAGCCAATTGTGTTTCAATTGCGGTCACCCGGCTCTCCAGGGCCGCGGCGCGACTCTCCACATTAGTAGGAATCTCCCTGTCTGTGATATTTTCTTCCTCTTCGCTCGACGCGGGCTGAGTAGGGAATTTGGCTTTGAGCGAGTTAAGCTCGCTGGCTAGTTTTTCGTTTTGAGCTCGCAAGAGGGCGAGCTCGCGCTTGAGTTCTTGCGTCTCGGCGGTGCTGGTGGGGGAGGAGGGAGGAGGGGAAGAAGAGGAGGCGACCCTCGCCCAGCTGCCTACCTTGGGTTGGTTGCAGGCGGCTCCGCCAGGTGAAGCGCCGAGAGCTGGGAACTCCGCTGCTCCGGGTGGTGGCGTTACCGTTGCTGTCTTGCCTGGGGGAGGCATCACGCCACATCGTGGCGTCTTCTGGTTGTTTTGCTGCCGCCCTCCCCGTGTAGCGCCGGAATTGGCTCCCTTGGATGGCGTCCTGGGCCCTGGCTGCGGCAGCTTGATGAATTTGGCGGTGCATTCGCGGGAGCTGGTGAGGTGCGGGCCCCCGCAGATTAAGCACATAGGGTTGCAGACGTGGGGGGCCATCCCCTCAGTACCAAGCCCCACGTTTTGACCACAAAGGCCGCATCTTTCCTTGACCGGGGTGGGACAGTTGTCCACCCGGTGCCCCAGTGTGCCGCAACGGTAGCACGCTGGCACCGTTTTTTTATACTTCTTGACGGGAGTCAGTTCTGCATTATAATGGACGTAACGCGGAACGCTGCGTCCCTCGAAAGTCAACACAGCTACATTCGATTTTCCCAGCTTGCGCACATGGACTAAATCACCACCGCGCCACTGCACACTATGTTTCAAGGATTCGCTGGTTTCAAGGTTATGCACAGAAATCACACCACGACACACATCACCGGTGAGCTTGAGGTGTCCGTGAAGCGGGAGCGATCCTTTGCTGGTTGTAATTTGGATGTCCGTCAGAAGCTTTTGAGCTACCTCGGGGTTCTGCGTGCCGCAGACGATAATGTTTTGCTCCCAATTGGGAGAAATTGTAATCGCATTCATATGCTGTCTGCCGATGAGTTCCGAAATGGCAGCGCCGAGCTCACCTTGCTGGAATGCTGTCTTGAGGGCGACCGTACTGCGTGGCCGCAGCACGATCACGTAATCGTCAGGGTTCATCCTGACCGTCGGCTTCGGCGTTTACTTGGAGACTGGTGAAAATGACTTTTGTGGACCTTTAGAAGACGGAGCGCGAGCGTCTCCCGTTGCTGATTTGTCGAGAGGAGTCTTGGGCGTTGCAGCTCCTCGTGCGTTCTGCCGGCGGCGGCGCCGGCTTTCAACGACTTGAAAAAGGGCAGCTTGCTGCGCCGAAATGGTGGATGGGCCATCCTCTGGTTGGCTTGCAGGGACAGACGACCACGACAGAGTCGTGGGGTCGTATCCGCGTTGTTCAGGCAGAGCCATGTTGAGCGGTTGACCGGCGGGCGTCTCCGCAGCCAGCGGCGTGGGAGCCGAAGCCGTTAGGCTTAGCTCGACCGCTACGTGGTGATGCGGAGGGTTGCTCGAAATGGCCGAAAATTGGGCGTACCTGGGTCAGATCGGTGTCTCCAGGATCCTGCTGACTTCACAGATGCAGTCGCACAGGTTTGATAGGTGTTACACCAGATTGCCGCGGTTCCAGTCGAAAATCGACGGAGCCGATGTGCAACGCGTCCGATCGCTGCGTCTGCTGTCGCGTCTCCCTCTTAATCTTTGACGCCACGGTCTCCTCAGAAATGTGAACGCTCTAGCCACTGTGGTGTGGCACTCAAATGAAATATTTGAGGCGCCTCGGTGCGCCGCTGCTATTTCTACGCAGCATGCTGGTACAGATAGGTGCATACTTCATTTATTCGAAAGGCCTTTCACAATTTTATCATCCTCGACTTTTAAGTAAGCTTAACATTATGTGTGTCTCTCGTGGCAGTCGGTCCGACGCTCATAGTTAGCGCCTCTGCACTGGCATGTTCAAGAAATTTTAAAATTTGTTCCAACTTGGAACGAGGCTTTACAAGAATCGCGTGAGAGCGCATTCGGTGCAGGGGAGATTGCCCGCTGTGTGGACAGCGCAGCAGGCTGTTAGTTCCTTTGTTAGTAGCCAGAATTATCAGTGTCAGCATACTATAAGTATTAGCAAAGCGCGAAATATTTTTGCACTCATCATTATATAGCAAGACAGTTTTCATAGGGTACCACTGCCCGTCTATTGCTGCGACATGCTGAGCCACTATGTAGTAGAAAGCATGTTCGTGTGCAGTGGATCAACTTTTTGAAAATGTGATTGCATAATCACGCGTTTATATCATTTGTGTTACTTCACTCGGAAAGAAAACGACTCGAGCGTTAGTATGCACCACTCACTTTCACCCTGCTATGTCCTCTCAGCAACTTCGCGAATGCACTTTAGTGCATTATGATGATGATGATTTTTTTTATGGCACAAGGGCATCTGTTGCCAAAGAGCGCCATGACACATTTATGCTCAAGGTGGGATCACAGACCTATTTTCTAAACACGTTACCCGAAAGCCGAGCACCAGGCCAGCAGAAAGCTTGTACCCATTGTATCCCGGGTGGGTACTCGGCAGCATTGAGGATCGAACACCGCACCTCCCGCATGCGAGGCTGATGCTTAAACCACAAGTCCACCGCTGCGGTTCCGTATACTATATTGTCACGTAGTGGTGATGGCAGTCGAAGCAGCGATGAAGACGGACGAAAGGGTCTTGTAAAAGAACTGTTTATTGGGCTGACTTGCACCCAAAATGGACTGAATCACTCGGCGGCAGCGAAGCGACAAGCGTGCTCGGCGGTCGTCGAACAGAATGCCCGCCGCTGTCCGCCGTGCTCAATTTAAAGCTGATAGCGAACATTCGAGATAAAGGGCGCAAAGTTACTAGAACATTCCGGAACAACGTAGAATCAGCTTTGCCTGGCTGCGATCAATCGAGATAAATCTAGTCGCGTCTTGCGTCGCAAACAAAGCGATAAGGTGGTGTCGCGGCAGATTTGAAAAACGAACAAACACTGCAAATATTGGCGGCATTACTCCCCTCTCAAAGAAGCATCGACCCGATGCATTAAAACAAATAATGCGACTAGTAAGGGAAAAAAACAGATCTTGCGAAAATAGAGCATGGAAATGCAGCGGCCTTTAGCGCGCATAATACGGCTTCAGACGGACTACGTGGACAACTTCTGGCCGTACGCGGCGTCGCTGGGATGCAGTCATTGCGTCAGGGATGACTTCATAATCCAGTTCACCCAGCCGACGAAGAACCTTGTACGGGCCGAAATAGCGGCGCAAAAGCTTTTCACTCAATCCACGGCGGCGAATGGGCGTCCACACCCAGACTTGGTCTCCTGGCTTGTATTCCGCGTTGCGTCTTCGTAGGTTGTAGCGTCTGGCGTCGGACCGCTGCTGATCTTTGATCCGTAATCGGGCAAGCCTTCGAGCTGCTTCTGCGCGTTGAAGGTAGGCGGCAACGTCGACGTTCTCTTCCTCTGTAACGTTGGGCAGCATGGCGTCCAGCGTGGTCGTGGCCTCCCTGCCATGGACGAGCCTAAAATGCGTCATCTGGGTGGTCTCCTGCACTGCGGTGTTGTAGGCGAAGACGACGTAAGGCAGGATGACATCCCAGGTTTTATGTTCGGCATCGACATACATAACGAGCATATCGGCGATGGTTTTGTTCAGGCGCTCGGTCAGTCCGTTGGTCTGCGGATGGTATGCAGTTGTCCTCCGGTGGCTGGTTTGGCTGTAGCGCAGGATGGCTTGCGTTAGTTCCGCCGTAAATGCTGTTCCTCTGTCCGTGATGAGCACATCGGGGGCGCCGTGTCGAAGAAGAATGCACTCCACGAAAAATTTGGCCACTTCTGCTGCTGTTCCGTTCGGTAGGGCTTTCGCCTCGGCGTAGCGGGTCAGGTAGTCGGTCGCTATGATGATCCACTTATTTCCAGATGTTGACGTTGGAAAAGGGCCAAGCAAGTCCATGCCAATCTGCTGAAAGGGTCTTGAGGGAGGTTCAATGGGGTTCAGAAATCCTGCTGGTCGTGTGGGAGGAGTCTTTCGTCGCTGACAATCTCGGCATGTTTTCACATAGTGTGCGACATCGGCAGACAGTCGGGGCCAGTAATACTTGTCTTGAATGCGGCGGAGGGTGCGAGTAAACCCGAGATGTCCAGCTGTCGGCTCGTCGTGTGAAGCCTGTAGAACTTCTTCGCAAGGACCTCATTCTGCACACAGAAAGAAGACAGTCCTCGCTTGAATGAAGCGGGGGGTGAAGAAACCTTGCCTTCCAGGTACTCGATGAGGCCTTTTAGGTTGGGGTCCGAGCGTTGCTGCTGAGCAAAAGAGCTTGCGCTGATAGGTCCCAGGAAGGCGTCCTCATCGTCGTCCAGCGGCGGTGCATCTACAGGGGCTCGTGAGAGGCAATCGGCGTCAGTGTGCTTGCGTCCGGACTTGTAAACGACGGTGACGTCAAACTCCTGGAGACGCAGACTCCATCGAGCGAGTCGGCCAGAGGGATCCTTCAAATTGGCAAGCCAGCAGAGCGCGTGGTGGTCGCTGACCACCTTGAACGGCCGTCCGTAGAGGTAGGGGCGGAATTTCGACGTAGCCCAGATGATGGCAAGGCACTCCTTCTCAGAGGTCGAATAGTTAGCCTCGGCCTTGGAAAGGGAACGGCTAGCGTATGCGATGTGACATTCCTTGTGTGCTGCGAGGTTCCGCGTTCCACGGCGCGGCGTAGACGGAGACCCAGATGACAGCGGCATCATCAATTACCCAGCCATGCACTTTGAGTGACGACCAGAACGAAGGGACCCGCCGCCGTGACAGCGGCATCATCAATTACCCAGCCATGCTCTTTGAGTGACGACCAGAACAACCGGACCCGCCGCCGCCGCCGCGGGGAAACAGGCTTTATCCTCCCCAATTTGCGTGGCCGTTCCAGGTGCGGCGGCCCTCCCGGGCACATTCCAGGACAAGGGAGCTGTCAGCGGGCCAGAGCGCGCCGTACCACAGCCGACGCTATGCGCTACCGCGAAGACAACATTCTTTCCCTCCTTCCCCTTTCGACGTGGGCTATCGCCGGGAAGGCACCCACAGCTTCCCGCCGTGCCTCGTGAACAAAAGCGCATTCCCAGAAGGGCCGTGACGGACACCTGTCATGGCGGACAGGCAGTACTCGCCAAGAATGTGGAAAGACAGGCGCTAGTGAATTAGCTCCGAAGAGAGAGCCTGTGTATACTCTCACTTGAGAGAGAGTGGTGGCGTTTTTGTTGTTTATTTAGTTTGTATTGTTAACAGACTCTGGGTTCGAGGCTAAGCCCAACCCAAGGAGTTGTCCCCATCTCGCATGTTATTTTGGATTGGAGAATTGATGCTTTGGGCGGGCCACTGGAAATGACCGCCCTTAGTCCTTTGTTAATCAAGTGCTTAAAAGCACATGTAAACGGATGCAGTCCAGTCTGAGCTGGGGCTCCATGCTTAGCATGTAATGTGATGCTACTTAGGCACTAACCTGCCCGGTCGATGAGTAAAGTAGTGCAAAGTTTGTTCTTTTGTAAATTCAGTTCTGCTTTTTCCAGTTTAACTCTCTGTATATATATGTTGTAAAATTATGCTCTGCTGTCATCATCTACAAGCTCGCCTCCTGTTCATCTTCCAAGCCGAACGACACTAGAGGAAGGGTTTGTGAACCATCCTCGAAGAAACGGACGACTATTGAAATTCTACTGCATACACGCTCAGGACGACATCGTTCGCCAAGAGGGCCTTCAGCGCCGAAGCCCGTCGGCGTGCAGCTTCTGCCAGCAACCGCTCGAGCCCAACTCCGGAGCCACTCCATCGCCCCCATGAAGTCGTCGGCACGTAAGCTCGGACGCCCCAGCCTCTGATGTATAATCTTAATCATGTGTAATTATTGAATATACCTGTTTGTTTAAACTGAGCCATACGGTGTCTCTTTGCCTCTCCGTCCCGTGTGGACCTGCGCATTATGGGCGGTCATCACAGCGATGACCTTCTCCAGCCCGTCACTTTTTTGAACGAGAACGGTGCCTAGTCCCACGCTGCTTGCGTCGGTATGAACTTCAGTATCGGCGTTTTCATCAAAATGCGCAAGGATCGGTGGGGACTGTAAACGACGCTGAAGTTCCTTGAAGGCTTCTGCTTGCGGCGCTTCCCATTTAAACGGCACGTCTGCCTTCGTCAGTTGGGTCAGGGGCTCGGCGATGCGCGAAAAGTTTTTCACAAATCGTCGGTAATATGCGCATAGTCCGAGAAATCTGCGCACTGCTTTCTTATCGGCCGGCGGTTGAAACTGTTCAATAGCAGCTGTTTTCTGCGGGTCTGGGCGTACTCCTTCCTTGCTAACGATGTGGCCTAGAAACAGCAGCTCTTCGTAGGCAAAGTGGCATTTCTCTGCTTTCAAGGTTAGGCCAGACGACTTGATTGCGTCTAGTACTGTTCGAAGTCTTTTGAGGTGCTCTTCAAAGTTCGAGGCGAAGACAACGACGTCATCTAAATATACCAGACAAATCTGCCACTTCAGGCCTGCCAGCACTGTATCCATTACTCGCTGAAACGTCGCTGGTGCGGAACAGAGACCAAATGGCATCACCTTGAACTCAAACAGCCCATCCGGAGTTATGAATGCTGTCTTCTCGCGATCTCTTTCGTCGACCTCAATTTGCCAGTAGCCGCTCTTGAGGTCCATCGATGAGAAATATTTGGCGTTGCAGAGGCGGTCCAGTGTGTCGTCGATGCGGGGGAGGGGGGTAGACGTCCTTCTTTGTTATGTTGTTCAAGCGGCGGTAATCCACGCAGAATCGAAGTGCGCCGTCTTTCTTTCTCACTAGAACAACCGGTGCCGCCCATGGGCTGTTTGAAGGCTGGATGACGTCGTCGCGAAGCATTTCTTCGACTTGGTCCCGGATGGCTTGTCGTTCTCGCGGAGACACACGGTAGGGGCTTTGACGGAGAGGTCGGACGTGTTGATCCGTTATAATGCGATGCTTGGCAATTGGCGTCTGTCGCACCTTCGGCGATGTCGAAAAGCACTCACTGTAGTTTTGAAGCAGATTGCGGATCTGGTCTTGTCTGTTCCGGTGCAGGGCTGGGTTGATGTCGAAAGTGGGCGAGTTCTCTTGGTCAGGCGGATCTTCTGCGGAGGGGTCGGAGAGGGCGAAGGAATCTCGTACGTCAGATATTTCGTCGTAGAAAGCAATCGTCGTTCCTCTGTTAATATGCCGGTATTCTTCGCTGAAGTTAGTCAGCAGTACTTCGGCCTGGCCATTGCGGAAATGTTGATGCCTCTTGCGATGCTGATTCCTCGGTCTAGTAGCAACTGCATGTTCCCCTCGATGATGGCTTCAGTGTTTATGGCTTTCGAGGCGCCTACGGTCACGATAACGCTTGAACGGGGTGGGACGCTCACTTCTTCCTCCAGGACACTTAGGGCAACGTGATTTTCCCGAGTTTTCATCGAAGCGATGGCTTCGTCCGTCGAAAGCGTGATCAGCTTGGATCGCAGGTCGATGATCGCCTGATGCTCATTAAGGAAATCCATACCCAAGATCACTTCGCGGGAGCATTGCGGTAGCACAACAAAGGTCGCAGGATAGGTATGTCCTTTGACAGTCACTCGCGCTGTGCATCGTCCTGATGGCGTAATGAGGTGGCCCCCAGCGGTGCGAATTTGTGGGCCGTCCCAAGCCGTTGTGACTTTTCTGAGCTGCGCAGCGAATGTTCCATTCATCACCGAGTAATCGGCTCCTGTGTCGACTAGAGCGGTAACTTTCCTGCCGTCGATAGTCACTTCTAGGTCGGAGGTCCTGGCTCTTGCATTGCATGTCGCTCTCGGCGTCGGGTCACGGCTTCGTCGCGTATGCGAGTCACGGGTGGGGCGTGTGGTCGAAGCTCCTCTGGGTGGCAGCGTCGATTTCAAGGTAGCTTGTGTCGTGGTCGAGGTTCTCATTGTGTGCGGCGTCGGTGCAGCGAGTGTCGGTTCTTCATGCGGCGTCGCGGGTGCAGCGTCTTCATGGGGCGTGGTCGGTGGAGGTTCTTCGGCGTTTAGCTCGTGAGCAACCTCACCTCCAGAGGTTGCTGCCTTTAGTTTCCCCTACGGGGGCTGGGCGACCTTCCTCGTACCGCGGCTGCGTAGCTGCGGCGTGGCGACGCAAAGCGCGAGGTTGACGGCGATGGTGAGCGCGAAAAGCGGTTCGGCGTCTACTCTTCTCGACGCAGGTACTCGTCGATTTCGTGCGGATGTTGTCCGAAGCGTGGTCGTGGGGCGTTAACGGCAAATCCTCGAAGACCGATACGTCGGTACGGGCAGTGACGAAGAATATGGCCGGCCTCACCGCAATGGAAGCACAACGGCCGGTTGTCGGAAGTCCTCCAGGCGTCGCATTTCCTGGGGCTTGAGCGTCGGTCATAGGCTGGGCGGGTGGGGGCTGGGAGGCGGCGTTGTGGAACGATTGGCTCATCTCGGGGAGGACGTGGGGGTTGTCGCTGGGGCTGAGCAGTACTTACTGCAGCGGCGTAGGTCATGGCCTGGGGTTCTGTGGCCGTCGGGGTGCCAAGTGCCTGTTGCACTTCTTCCCGTACCACATCCATCAGAGTCGCTGCTTGTGGCTGTGGGGAAGATGGCAGTAATCGGCGTAGCTCCTCTCGTACGATTTCGCGGATAACTTCCCGCAAGCTGTCGCTGGTGGTGGCCGGCGTGTCCGAACGGATTGCACAGGCAGAGGAAGGGCGATTGTACTGCCGAGCTCGAACGTCGAGGGTATTCTCAATCGTGCAGGCTTCTTGCATAAACTCCTCGACTGTTTTTGGCGGCTGGCGGACGAGGCTTGCAAAGAGTTGTTCTTTTACGCCGCGCATTAAAAATTGAACTTTCTTTTCCTCGGTCATCCCGGGATCGGCGCGGCGAAATAGGCGCTTCATCTCCTCGACGTAACTGCGGACGGGCTCATTCGGAAGCTGGATCCTGGACTCGAGGAGTCGTTCGGCTCTTTCTTTCCTCACGACACTGGTGAATACCTTCAATAGTTCTCTCTTGAATAGCTCCCATGTCGTAAGGGACGACTCGTAGTTTTCGTACCACGTGCGTGCGGAGCCATCCAATGAGAAAAAAACGTGTCCAATCTTAGCCGCATCATCCCACTTGTTGAATGACGCCACGCGCTCAAATTGGTCCAACCATTCTTCAGGGTCTTCGACTAGGGATCCACTGAAAGTTGGCGGCACCCGCGGCTGCTGCAGTATGATCGGTGTCGACATCTTCGGCGAGGTTGCGGTGCTCGTAGCAGCGTCTTTTCGCTGTCTGGTGCGGTCCGGCAGTTTCCCAAACTCAGGCTCCTCACCCTGGAGACGTCGGCTGGCTCGCTGAGCTGCTGGTTCGTCCTCGGGTGTGAAGCGCTTAGGGCTGGGTTCACGACTTGAAGGGGGCGTCCGGAACATGGAAGGCTACCCAGCACCTCCACCAGATGTCACGTAGTGGTGACGGCAGTCGAAGCAGCGATGAAGACGGACGAAAGGGTCTTGTAAAAGAACTGTTTATTGGGCTGACTTGCACCCAAAATGGACTGAATCACTCGGCGGCGGCGAAGCGACAAGCGTGCTCGGCGGTCGTCGAACAGAATTCCCGCCGCTGTCGGCCGTGCTAATTTAAAGCTGATAGCGAACATTCGAGATAAAGGGCGCAAAGTTACTAGAACATTCCGGAACAACGTAGAATCAGCTTTGCCTGGCTGCGATCAATCGAGATAAATCTAGTCGCGTCTTGCGTCGTAAACAAAGCGATAAGGTGGTGTCGCGGCAGATTTGAAAAGCGAACAAACACTGCAAATATTGGCGGCAATATGCTCGCGAGCGCATGAGGCCAGCACACTTGTGAAAGCCGCTGTCTCTCGCTATGAGACAAAGAGCACAAGGTGTAGGCAGAGCCCTCGGTAAGCCACGAAGCACGGTAGTATTTGCCGAACTGCATCCCAGCGCACCCTGCGCAGGCCTCCGGGAAAGGGGTCGAGAATTGTGCACATGCGCCCACAACTGCTGGTGGCTATTCCAGTGCTTTGCATGCTTTCGTTTTGGCGCCGCGATTGACGTGGCGCTTTTCTAGGCGGCAGTGCCGTTGACCTCATGAGCGCTGACAGTGCAGTTTGCGATGGCGTCGTCTCGTCTGCGTCAATAATTGGCGCCACGGGAAGCAGGCGTCTCTTAACGCCCACCGATCCCAACACCACCGCCTACATCCTCAATATTAAGCAGCTTGCGTATACACCTCCCATTAGGAAAAAAAAAACAGCTATGGCTTTCCCTTGGCCAACCCAGTCATGTGTAATACAATACAGCATTGCGCCAATGTCTCTGTCCTTCAAACAAATGCCCATGCCGTATATATTTCTTCCCTCACGCACAAAATGGGCTCATCATTTCTTAATTATATGACAGACTAAGCATTCTAACCGATGCACAGAGCGCAAAAGCACAGTATATTGTAGTTCCATATCGTGTGGTCGGTACGTCTGCGTTATTTGCTAGACGGAGCTCAACATGTTTTCTTCATGCAGTGCAAAGCCATTCATATGAGTAGTGCTATCTAAGGTTAATGTTGAAATCATTCAAGACCAGCTTATAGGCATTTGGTGTTGTCCTGGGCATGGGATGAGTTCTGAATTTAGGTTCGAGTGGCAGCTTGCCTGATGAAGTCTAGTGCACCTAGTCAAAGACAACTAAAAAACGCATCTTTAAATCCTCCTCAAAAGAGGCCCTCCAGCCAATGGGGTCAATCGATCGTCAAGACGTGGCGGTTAATCTATTTGCACCTGCTAGCATTACAGCGCAGTGCAAGAAGATTAACAACATATTAACCACGGATTAACATAATTAGCCGTGATGCCATGGCAATCAGTCGACGCCACTGGCTGGAGGGCCTCCTTTGAAAGGCATCTGCTGCTGCGTTCTTGAGTTGTATTCGACTCAAGTTTAGCGCGGCCAGCTGTTGCACATGAAAGATTAGACGTGAGTCGTTTACCGCAAAGAGCAGCAGCCTCCCTGCTACGCCATGCTCTCACCGCTACCAATCTTTGTTATCTTCTGGCGACCATACCTTCTATCGTCCTTTTCGCGGTGCCATTGAGTAATCGTTAATAATAACACATTTTTTACTTAAACCGATAATATATGGCACCACTTTCACTGTAAAAGGTGAAATGAGGAGAACGTGTAGGTCGAGCTGGGTCCAATTAAAGTCCTCTCCGCCAGGTTTTCACCTTACCAGCTAAACAATTTTCGAACGTTTTCCGGGAGATAACAACGAAATGCGCTTTTGAAATAGTTTTAAACTCTGAGTAAACCACTGCTCACCAGTGCTGCGCTGAAGTAACATCAAAATGCTTCACCAAAAAGCCACAATGTCCATCCTGTTGTACCCTGTCGAGCGAAGCTTAAAGCGCGATGTACACTACAACATGCTGCCTACTCATTGGTACATGTTGATTCTCCAAAGTAGCGTAGCTTTCTAACGATTGAATAATTGTAATTAACATCCATTAGGGTATAGACATGCAGCAGAAATAAAGGGAAATTTCTGTAGAAAAGTGTGTTCCCTTTCATATCGATCACGACTGTACAGTATATACCTTTTCTTTCGTGGCCTTACACCTGTTCTCAGATGTTTGGTGGTTGCCAACTGCGCCACCTCTTGGCCATGCAGCACACGCCCCGCACTAACTGTCATTTTGCTTTTGTCCTATTTCAGGAGCCATGGCACACGTGGGCTGGGACGTGCTCAAGATGTCGGGCAGGAGGCGTTGGCTGCGCAAATTCAACACCTGCCTGGTGGGAAACACTAGTCGCGCGCATGCCCCGTTTCTTTTTCTGGCCGAGTTTGTCATTTCTTCATTTTGGAAGCGTTTGTCGGATACGGCCTGTCGTGCAGGAAAAAAAACTCAGGAGGGAGCGTACCGTGACAGTACTGAAACCTATTCATAAAAACTGCGAGGAAGAAAGTCGGCCCCACGTGACAGTCCATGGCGGGTTTTATTGGCCAAGGCCGAGTCTAAAGAAAATATGTAAAGGGAACGCCTTCTGATTTAACGCATGACTTAACGCCTCCTTCTGAGTTTTCTTTCCGCCATGCAATGTGTAGTCAGCAGGGTGAGAGAGCTGATTTCAACTACCACTTCTCCTATTCTCTTGACAACCAAGTGGCGGTGAAATATTGCACAGATTTATAGAACTCTAAGGTTGATAGATTTATAGAATTCAACAACCAAGTGGCGGTGAAATATTGCACAGATTTATAGAACTCTAAGGTTGATAGATTTATAGAATTCAAAGGTTGGTAAATGAAATGTCTTGTTTAATAATACAAGCGCAATAGAAAAGCACGAAGACAATTTAATCTCTTTATTGCGTAGTTTAGGTTCTCCCTTCAGTTTTTGTCCGCTGTTCTCTGTACATTTTAGAATGAGCTCACCGCGGATTGCTTCCCGTAGACAAGCTCAGCAAAGCCTTGTCACCCATTTCTGACTAAATTTTGTGATCATAGATGTAATATCTGCCTCCCATTACACTTTACGAAAGCTGTACCAGACAAGTGTCGGGGAGCGAACTAGTGTCAATAAAAAAAGTGTCGGGGAGCGAACTAGTGCCAATAAAAAAATTCAGCCGCCCACGCTTAGGGTACAATGGATGTGATAAGAGATGGTTACCACACTGATGACGTCATGTGTTGCAGCCACTGAACTGCCCCCCTCCCCCCCTTCACATCTCTCAAGCCTCGAATTTTTAGGCGCGCAGACTAATCGTGAACCAATTCATAGCTATAGGTTTGGTGTGTGGCAAAACGGAATCAAATCGCGACTATCGGCATAAACGCATACCAGTTCGGAATAAATTCAACAAGATAATGCCGCTCGGCGAAAACAGGGACGTCAGTTGTTTATAGGACACGACTGTTTACACAGCACCGCATCGATTGTCCTTCGAAGCCACTTTTCCTCAGAGCACTGCTGAGAACTACTGTTTCTTTGGATTCGATTTTGAAAAACCTTCGGAGCGTCGTCTCCGAGAAGCCTGTCATGCTTGAACACAGTGGAACTCTTTGGAAGTTATCCGCTCAGTGCTGAAAACGGGGAGTAAAGCGAAAGATAAACTATTCGTCGTGCTTCTAATTATTCCCGCAGGGTGGGCCCCGCCCCCTGTGGCCCGTGCTGGCACTGTCGCTGCTCCTGTCGCTGGCGTGGCTGTGCGGCGGGCGGCGCGACTGGTCCCGCGACCGCTGGGTGTCGCTGGCCCCCGGCCGGCTGCTGGTCTACTCGGCCTGGGCCGAGCCCCGCGGTGATGTGCACGAGGTGCGCGTCGTCTCCCTGATGGCGCCGCGAGGGGCGCTGCGGGGCCGCCTGCTCTGCACGCTCGCCTACCTCAACTACTCGCACGTGCAGGTGCGCATACACTGCCTGACAGGCGTCATCAGTTTCCACAGTTCACGGTCCATCTTGCCTGCCTGTTACGGTTATGTATAATTAATTAGTCTACAGATTGAGAAAATGCTCATCGGGGGGTCACGAGCTTCTATTGATCAAGGCAGAAATACAATAAACCATCGTAGGTGCTAAAAATAAAGCAGTCGTAGGGAAGGTGCAAAAGTGCTGAAGGCTTTTTATCGAATAAGGCGAACATTGTGAAGAAAGCTTTCCGCGGCGGGGCCGAAATGTCTTTGAACTTATAATTAATTAATTAATTAATTAATGGGTTGTTGATGCAGGATGTCTTTCTGCCATTATTATGCTCGACCAGAAAACTTTGCTTCAAACCCTCGTTTTCATTTCATCAGCTTCTCGTTTCCAACATTCTTGGACAAAAATTCTGAATATCGGAAAACTGTATATAAATCCTGAAGATAATTCACAATTCTTCCAAAATGTAGCAAAATCTCTTTTATAGCGCTTCCATCGCGCATCGAGCAGTTAGGACTTCCATAGAAAATCGACGGGGAACGCTTTTGAGGAGAGTGAAAACGTTAAAAACATAAAAAAAATGCAAGCCTGCATGCCCACAGGAGATCTGCGGGTATATTGATTGTTATACTGAAATCTTACAATATATAAAAAAATTGCGCTCATAAACCCTTTCACGTTAAAAAATGCATTTGTCCACAATTGTTGGGTATATTCACGTAAGAGTAACTATTTATGGACTGCCCTGAGCTCTCCTAAAGTATTCTCCAATGTCACAACCTTGCATAAGCTAGAGTGCAAGGTGTCGTATTACGTTCACTGAAATCGCTTTGGTCAGATGCGACACCCTTCTCCAGCGCACAAGTTGGTTGGTTCCACCCAAGCCTGCTCAAGTGTGTGATATACACTTGTACAGTCTTTGCCAAAAGTATACAGCCCAAAGGATTTGCTTCCAAGTCATGTAACGGGGCTCTTAAGCACATCTGACAATCCCTCCCGTCTTAGTGAGATTAGTGTCCCTGAGTATGCAGGAGGAGCCGCGCTGCTGAGCTCAGAAGACCACCCCTTGGACTGTATACTTTTGAAAAAGACTGTACATATGTCTCCCACTGCTCCTTCTTTCCGTTTTCAACTATTCCTTGCTTCCTTTCCGGCGTGGTTCCGGTGTCCACTGAGTTGAGTCATACGTCTACTTTCGTCATAGCATCCTCCTCATCGTCGTAGTGCTATCTCACCGATAGACTTCCTTTTACAGGAATGGAAAAGCAGTTCGAAGATTAACTATCTCAAATTTGCCCTTGTTTATGGGCATGCTATAATAGCACGCATCTTGGAACCGCGCAAAAAAGACAAGGGACGAGGAAGAAACTAGCAGGACAGAGCGCGGTTTTTTTTTTTTTGCGCGGTTTCAAGATGCATTCTACTAATAGTCACCAACTAGCCCGTCTCTCTCTTATAATAGCACGTCTGCTGGCGTATTACTGACCACTCTTGATGCATACACCTCTATTCACAATAGGCTTTCACAGAATATTTATAACTTTGTACTTTGTTCAAATTTGAAGTAAAATTGAACATTTTGCAATCAATTATTGAAGGGACCTGCATTTTAACAGTTGTCGCATTGGTTTACACGAGCGCTAAATTTACGACAAAATGCGGAACATATTGTCTTTGTCCTTACGCTACATGTTGTTTTGAACTCTCTGTCTTTTGAATCTAACTGGGGCCACCAGGTGGCAATATACACGCGAAAATCGAACGGAGAGCAAAGTAAAACGCAATATTTGTTCATTTAACTTGTTAAGCCAATGTGTCTGTACAGCATGCGCACTAGAGGTATCAAGCAAGGATCACATGGTATAGTGCGACGTCACATGAGACGAAAAAAAAAACTGACCTACCGAGAAATGTGGCGTAGAAAGACGCGAGGTGATGCAACGTGAGTGCTCAATATGCCCCGTGGCCCATCAAAGAATCCCTTTGTTAGTGATCTGTAGTGAGCTCCACTGTGCACCCTAATGAAGACGCTAGTTTGAGATGCACAGGGTCAGTAAAAGTTACAGCTGTGCATGCGGCCTGGCCCATTGCCTCTTCTATTTCCCTGCTGCTCAGCAGTTGGGTTCTTATCCCCCCTTCTCTATCCATGGCCACCTAGCTCGACTGGCTTGGCGCTCAAGGGGAAGAAGAACAGCGACGTCTGGTCGCCCAGGCGGTAGACATGCTCGGCCTGTAAATTATGGCCGAATAAAGATCTTGTACTACTACTACTACTACTACTACTACTACTACTACTACTACAACTACTAGAGGGGAGCACCTTCAGTATAGACTTCACTATACTATTAATTCTCTACTTCGCAGAGGAGGCGTTCACACACGCACACTCGTTGTCGTCCAAGCGGAAAAGTCAAACGAACGGTACTTGCTTTTTACATACGCGACGCAAGCACAACGGGAAGCGTCCAGAGGAGGAAGCTCTGGCCCAACACGGGGAAGTGTGGCGAGGTCATTGCACCTCCGCGGTATCGAACGCGCTGTAGAGGAGAATGCGCTTCGAGTGTCGAGCAGCGTGCGGCACTCAAGCGCTCCCGAAACGTTGTCTGCAGCAGATACGTCCGCTAAAATAAGGACGCGCTGTTCTTACTCTTCCTTCTGGATGTGTTCGTGACAGGAACTGTTTAATTTGAACGCGGTGTTCGTCTCTGGACTTCGCGGAAATGCGCCGGCTGGTCTTCTTGATGACGGCGACGACCCAGCGGACTGCTTGTGGTCCTTGTGCAGTATTCGCTCTGCTTCTTTTTTTTTTTGGTCGACTCTTTCGTACCGTCGTGAGCTAGCCTGCTGCACTCATCTCCTTACTTGAAGTAAAGCCTTGACTCCGGCTTGGGGGGGGGGGGGGTAGTACGTGGAGGTCATTGCAGGGGAGGGCATGCAAACACGCAATTGGTTGGCGCCCTAGATATCTCGGCGTTGGTCATCATGTTTGGACAGCTTACACCTGGGTGCAGGCCAGTCGCAAACCTTTACGTACGAACAGCAATTCTGTTCTTGTTTGGAGCATGATTTTCATCTGCTACCCTGCACCATTGTACGAAAACCCAGTGCAGAAAGAATGCACGTTACGCTGTACACGGTTTGCTAACTGCGTGCACTGGCACCATGTTGTTGTTGTTGTTTTTATAGGGAAGCGCGCATGCCTGCGCTCTGCCTCTGTGAAAGTAAGAACAAAAGAGCTTATTAGATGCGTGGCACGAAGAGCGCAGCTATGCCAAGCCTATGAGATATTACTTAGCCATTGTTGCTGGCTCTGTGGCACCAACTTCGCTAGGCACACCCTTAACCCGTAGCAGCGCGGTGCGAGGAGAAAGTACCCTCTGGAATCCTCATCGCAGGTGGTGGCCGCTCGCACGGATCCTCTGAACGCCACTGCGTTGACTGGCCACCGAGTGAGCCACACTCTGGAGCCGGGCTTCGTGTTCTGCCCGGGCGACCCGCAGCTGCAGGCCGACGAAGTGGGTCTCCGCCTAGTCGACACGAGCCGGGTCCACTGGATGCCCGTGGGACACGCACCGCCCAGAGCCGGCCTCGCAGCTGCGACCATCGCTGGGGCTCCGGCACCTTCGGACTCCTCGTCCAGGGTAGTGGTGTGCGCACTGGCCCGGCGCGAAGCTGCCACCGAGGAATCCCGGCTCGGCGAGTTCGTGGCCCACTACTTCGCCCTGGGCGCCTCGCAGTTCGTTTTCTACAACCAGACCCAGTCGCGACGAGCGCGCAAGTTCTTCGACACCCTAGGCTCGGTGAGATGATCGGCGTCGTTGATTGTGGAAGCCATTTTAGAGCTCAAGAAAATCGACAACGAACGAACGTCTGTATGCGCGAAAACGTTGCTTTGATGCTTTGTACGGGGAACAAGGGAACGTAGGTAGCTAGCGACCAAAGTTGTATTGTTACTCTATCTCCCCTCTTTTCTTGTGTGCCCCGTCTTCTGCATTACAGCAGCCTCATGCAAACTTGCCGATATCCAACCCAGTTTTGTTCGACGCTCTGTAAAACCATTTGAATGAATCAGATAGAACCACAAGCATCCTGGTAAAACGATGCCAGTGGTAAGATGTTCACTCGTCTCTTGTGTGTGCTGTTGTGCGACGAGCAGGTGGTCTCCGTGGAAGCTCGCTACCTGTCCTGGACTCGTCGGGACGCGCACGCTCTGATGGCGTACGAGTGTGCGCTGAGGATGCGCGGCCGCGCCGACGTCCTGGTGGCGGTGAACACTAACGAATTCCTGGTGCCATACAGCACAGCGGGTGCGGGTACAGGAAATCTAGCAAGCGGCACGAAAGACGCGACCGACTGGAGCTTGGCCGATGCCCGGGGTTCGGTGATGCAGCTGTCGCGGAAGACCTTCTGCCGACCGGCTGCCGGTGACTCCCAAGAGGGGCCGCTGCTCCTGTCACGCCTGCACAGGACAGAGGACGTTCGGCCGGCCGGAATCGTGGTCGCCAGCGTGGACGCGTTGCTCGACGGCACGGTGGCGTCGCACCACTCCAAGCAGGTGCACGTACACAGGTACGGCTTTCCCGTCTAATCGGACAGCCTGGACTGTGCAGTGCACCCTCTAACACGATACTCCAGCAGGTCTTTTCGACTATCTTCCACTTGCTTGGAGTAGTCGAGTAAAAGAGTCTAGTTGTTGCAATTCCGTGGTTTAGAATCAGTCCGACATTGTCGATAGCGGACATGCATTGCATATTTTTCAGATGCTGGCAGCGCTGCTCACTACATAGCCATACACGGTGGCTGCTCTCGTTTAAATCAAAGCACGACTGCATTCTGGATGCTATACGTGGTCGAAAATATTTGAGGCCATTGGCTTTTTTTTTACAAGGCAGCTGAATGAGTGACAGCGTTTAGTGTACGTCCAACTTGCATAGACAGACGCATCTTTCTTCATGGGTGTGGCTGCGGAGTCGTTATAGGCTTTTTGTATCCTTGAAGAAACCATATTTATAACATGGTAGGCGAAATTCGACATGAGAGATGTTACCACCCTTTCCCTTGACCCCACCTTCGACCACCGACAGTTCTCTAATATGTGGTTGGAACAGGCACGTGTGAGACCATCATAAAAGGACGCATTCTGTTTGGCGCAGGTACTCCGACGAAGATTGTCCGAGCGGGGGCATAGTGGTCGACAGGTCGGCAGCCACCGCCGAGCGCCGGATGTTGTCGTCGCAGGCCATGATCCAGTGGTCGGCCCTTTTCGACAGCTGACGCGCGGAACTCCCCAAGCAGGGTTCTTTTCGCGTTCGATGCTGTGCACACTGGACGGCGCTAAGAGACGCTCCTTGTCGGTGTACTCGCTCAACGAACATGCGTGCGTGCGCTCTCCCGGCATTTCTGTGTATAGCGCACTCTGCTTCGTGCACCGCCAAACATGTGCCCGAACGCTAGCTTTCCCATACTCATCTCGCACGTCTATCATTTCCCCTTTATTTAGAACAAAACTGGGTTAACTCTTTGGCTCCGATCACTTCGGTTGTTTTCGACCGTTCAGGTACGTACGCTCATCCGTTTTTCTTTTGTAGCAGTCTGTCGCTAGTAAGGCGCTTTATGGGAGGCAAGAGGTACAGGCAAACAGCATACAAGAATTGAAGCAAAAAAAAAAAAGAAGAGAAGCTGAATGCAGGCATTGCCAGGTACGTGACTGAATCCTTAAGATGCCGGCGCTGTAAGCTCAACTGCGAGTGTCGGCAGCCACTTAACGTCGCGTCACCCTTTGAAACGACTCCGAGTCCAACACTAGCAGTGTCTTGTTCCGATGTTGAAAACCGCTAGCATTTCCTTAAGTAACTCGATTGAACTAAATTTAATATTTGCCGAGGCACGCAGTGAAAAAAGAAGTCATCCGAGGATAAAAACTCAAGAGCCATTTGACCAGCAACACGGTGTTCCATGAATTACTTGCTAGACTCCACGTAGCTAAACGGGCGTCTGCAGCAGCATTCAAACAGCTGTTTATATAACAGTGTGCAAATTCCGTCACTAGCATAGTACTAAAACATCAGTGAAACCAACTGTGACAGAACACTAAAACACTTGTGCCAGTCCAATGCGAACACTGCGAAACGCAATCTTAACTCCGGTCAGATATGTCAAGAGGCAAACAAAATGTAAAAGAGGAAAAAGTGTGCTTACACATAATTACGGAGTAATCAGTAATTGAATGCTCAAGCTCTGTTCTCTTTCGTACTGGAGGGACCTGTACAGTCTACGGATATTGTACAATGCATAGGCGCCGGACACTACACCCATTACACGCTTGAGACGAATGGGGTTCTTGGAGCTACCTACCTCGCCCTCCTCTCCACTTCCTCCCGCTTGTTCTCGAGCGTTCGGGTGAAATGCAAGCCCGTCTCGGCAGAAAAAAAAACTGACGAATGTTCTCAGACCTAAATGATGAGTTCGTGCAGCCCACAAAGGTCAAGCTTACTTTACCTCAGCGGCATGTTTCACTTAGGCTCTAAAGAGCAGTTAAAAGATGTGGTGTATGTTTTCTCGCTGTACACGCTTCCGATGACCGGCCCGGTAACAACCCGAAACCTATATAAAAACAAAAACAAAATATTGCGAGAACCATTAGAAGGCGCAAAACCAAAAAAAAAACACCACAGGGAACTTTATAACCGTACTTTGAATACGCATGTGACCAAGACCATGGATCCGCACGGACAAGCTCGGATGCAGGTCTGGTATAAACCATGAGAGGGCGACAGGGAAACCAAACAATCTCACTTTTTACTACCTTTTTACAATTTACAAAAACGTTTGTTGCCGAACAGGCGCAACACGTGACCTTCGTGACTGACTGTCCACAACGCGATAAGCGATGCCGAGCGAACTTTTTCGCTTCAGGAATCGGCCCACTTTTATGTATATATAGGACGGAATCCGCGACGCTCCCTTGAAGAGCTGCAAAGAGCTTTGTGAAGTAATACGCGCCGCGGTGCATGAAGAGGTGAAAAGGAATGCTGGGCGAAAAGTTACGTTCCGCACATGCAGGAGTTGACCGGGAAGGGTGAGATTGATGTCCTTCGTCAGCTGCTATTTCACCGCCAGTTAACCCTGTAGTAACTATAAGCAGCATCGCAGAAAGCGAAAAAGCTGCAACTCCTTCGAACCTTCTGTTAAAAGGCCTGCCTGGAAAGTGTGTCAACTCATTTTGTACATCATCCTTGACCAGATATATTTGTGCCGAAGAGCACGGCTGTTCGCGGCGTAAATTTTAAGGCATGCATGGGGAATACTCGCATAATACGGTGAACCAGCACCAACATTATTTCTGTCCATCGCTTTGAACAAATTGCTTTTAAGGATAGTTTCCAACATCTGTATTTTCTTGTGTCTACAGTATTAGTGCTAAATGCTTTTAAAAGCTCGACGAACGGGAAACGGCCATCCATAATTTTTTATTGCTCTCCCCGTTGATTCGTTTCACAGTTCCGGGAGAAGCATTAAAGGTAGACAAGAAAAAGAACAGTATAGCAGCTAGTGATTCTTTGCTCTGTGACTTCACCGTACGGTCGAAAATAAATCTCCCCCCCAGATGCCCTCTCGATCGCAGTGTTCAGGTGCTCGTCAGGTTAGTCTAGGTTCGCACTTCCAGTCGCAACTGGCGCGGCTTTAATTAAGTAGTCACATCCGAATGTGTACTGGCCAACAGGAACCCTTGCACCGTAGCCCACTACGACTGCATTCGACCGTAGCCCTAGGAGCGGTGAGAATAGCTGAGTCTTAAGCGAATAAACTTGGACTGCATCGATTGAAGTCCATGGGTAATGATGACGTCACGAGCAAGGTATCGAGCGATTGGGGTGGTGGAAGATGAGGAGCCTAGTTGCGCTTGTTCGTGCGGGCGTCGAGGCCGCCGATGCCGGAGTCGTCTCCGGGTCCCAGCCCTTGCAGCGAGGGCGCGGGGCCGAAGCACTCCTCGAACTGGGCCCAGTAGTCGGTGTTGTCCACCCACGAGGCGGCCGAGCAGCCCGTGCGGCCAGCCTTGTGCATGCGCGCGTAGTCGTAGCACGTGACCGTGCCGTCCCCGTCGCAGTCAGTGCCCCACTTGTTCATGTAGTTGACCACCGCGGTCTCGGCGCAACGCTGGTCCTTCAGGCACTTCTCGAAGTCTGCGTAGCACAGAGCCAGTGCGACAAGATCACCGCGTGCCACAAGGCGTAGGCAAAAACCACTGCGGATATGCGTCTATATTTGACACAAGCTTAGAGAAAAGACTACTTTTATCAAATCAAATCAAATCTTTATTTAGAGAAACGTGGTACAGTTCTCTAGGGGGCTGGCAAAAAGGCATAGACATGCCCGACAAGTGTCAGTCCCCATCTCCCCATTTGGCACAGCTCTCGGTATATCAGCGTACAAAAAAGCAAAACCCAAGTACAGAAACTAATGCACAACCTGAACGTGAAACCATATATATAAAGCAAGGAGTTCATACAACCGCGCAGGATGAAAGCACTGATTAAGCAATACAAACAGAAGTTGACCGTACGGCTCCAACTACATGTCTTGGAGCAACAATAAATATACAAAAAAAACATTCTAAAAGACTGAAGTGAAACACTTTCCTTGAGCACGATGAATACAGCAGGGTGATTGTTTAGAAAGTCATAATTTGATGTTAGCTTCTGTGTGCCATAAGATGTACTGTTAAACGAACACCTATGTCTTTTACATAAAAAAAATACATTCTTGTCGTCAGCGTACTGAGTGACTTTTTCTATATGGGGCACATGGATGATGCCGTTTATGTATATGGGAATCAACACCGGACCAAGTATGGATCCCTAGGGCACGCTATATTTTATATGGTCTATGCTTGGCTTAGCCCGGTTGATACATGTATACTGAACCCTGTTTGTTAAATAACTGTTGAATAATTTAAGTGTCATTCCTGTAACTCCATAATCAGGTAATTGTCGCAACAAAATATTATGCTCAATAGAAGCAAATGAATTCTTGAAATCGAGAAATACCCCCTTCCTGCATATGACTATTCTTCGAAATTTTCCAATTATTTTATCTTCTGCATTTAACAGCACCATTTGCGTACTTTTTTCTTGTTTTGGAGACCATACCGCTGAGCCTTAACAATGCGATTTTTATCGCCGAAATTTATGAGTCGCGCATTGATAACTTGTTCTAATACCTTAGAGATAATCGGTAAAATAGAAATGGGCTTATAATCACCTAAGTCATTTTTATCGCCACCTTCGTGAATGAGATATTTTTGCGATTTTTTGGTTTGTCTGCAAATATTGGTTGACTGATTACATGGGAAATATGACTTTATGGGCCCCGATCTGATTCCGTCCTCCACACACGCACTGCTGTTCTTCAGATTGAGTAAGAGGCTTCTGATTTCAGATTCCGTGGTAAGGAACCAAAAGAGCGAATTTGTGATTTTCGACATTACGTACGTGCTGCGATCGTAACCACAGCGTTAGTACGGCCTCCGGAGGAACATGCAAATAGTGTATAAACGACTAGAACAATTCCCTGCATCGAGGAGCTCTGCGGCAGCGCCTTACCAATCTTAAGGTTGTCGTGGGACGCGTTTTGTAGAGCAGGCATGCAAAACAGTTGCAAGCACAACTGTCGTCGTGCCAGGACCCGCGCATATTTTCCTTTTATTTTTATTTTCTCATTGATGCGATTTTTTTTTATACAGGGGATATATTGAAGGAAAGCTTAAAAGTCGCTGTACTTCATTAATGAAAGTTTGGCCTACTAATATAAACGCTTGCAGGGACGCAGCAACGATTACAAAAACCAGGCAAATGAGAGAGCTGTAGGTACGTAGTCCATTTAACATTACTGGTGAGTGCGTGAAAAAGAGAGGAAGGAAGAAAGGTGACTCACGGTCAAAGTTCCCGGGCTTTCCGGCGTCGACCCAGTATGCGTACGAGATCTGGTAGGGCCCGCAGAAGTACGAGTTGGGGCCGCCGTTGGTGCAGCCGATTTGCGTGTTGCACTTGGTGCTAGCCTGTATGTTTAATTGGGGAAGGGTTCGAGGAACGGCGAGTGAGAACTCAAGCCGGATTCGCTTCGTACACAAGAGCCGCAAGTTGCTCGACTCGTTCGTGCTTGCCACGATTATGCAGCGAATAAGGGCTGCTGGTCACGGAACGATGCGGCTCGCACACGAAGCACAAAAGACGCCACTAGACTGCAGACTGCGCTCATGAGAATTAAACGCCAGAGGTCGCATGTGGCGCGACATGAGCGCACAAACACGTCAACCGCATTACAAAACGATGTTGCCCGTATAACCTGGCGCCTCGCAGCTTACGCCGGCTTATATACTTGCCGGTAATTTTAAATTCTGCTACAGTTGCGAGAGACCACCAGTTTTATTAACGAGCGAGTTTAGCAACGTACAGTCGTTCACATTAAGCTATAACTCAAAGACAACGCAATAAGGAAAGAATACATGTGCACCTAACAGGTGATTTAACTCGTCTCAGTTTTAAAATGGTCTTCGGAATACAACGCAGAATTATAAACGGCAATCAAAACTTTGCTCCATTTCGGTGGCATACATGATACTGGTTAAAAAAAAAACATCTTGAAAGGATTCCAGTTCTTTCACGAAGTTCAGAAAAAAAAGGATGTTGAAGAAATCTCTGGCTTTCTTACTCTATTAACAACTTCTACAGCGCAAATGTGTGCAGCTATAAGGAGATCCAAGAATTCGAAACAAACTAATCGATCGTAACGAATAACATTCGTGAGTTCCGTCAACGCTGGGCGTTTTGTAGCGATAGCTACGTTAGGGTAGCATTTCGAGCCTTCAGCGTGGTGGTGACACGTGACCGTGCGGGCGGCACGTGACGGTGGCGGCGCCGCCACCGCCACGTGGTCACGTGGTTGGTCACGTAACCAGCCACGTGGTGCGGACCAGCGAAACCGAGCTGCAACAGCTGTGCGCATGCGCCGTGTCAAGTGGGACGAAGATGAAGAAGGAACGCCCAGCGAAACGGAGCGGCGAAAGACTGACTTTGATGTCAGTGCACGTTAAAGATCCCCAGGTGGTCGAAATTATTCCGGAGCCCTCCACTACGGCACCTCCTTCTTCCTTTCTTCTTTCACTCCCTCCCTTATCCCTTCCCTAACGGCGCGGTTCAGGTGTCCAACGATATATGAGACAGATACTGCGTCATTTCCTTTCCCCAAAAAACCAATAATTATTCAACTGAGCAAGTTCCACTCGGCCAGCTGTAGCTAACGCGTTACTCCAGGCTTAACCAGAGCTAAACCACCGCCAGTTTTTTTTTTTTTCAGCCTGGTTAACTGCAGCGGGTCCACTCATTCAAGCACACGCAGGCAAAATATGGAATACTGTATTTTCCAGCCTTTTTATGGCGCTGCCCCTTTAGAGTAAAATCACTCAGTCTGGCTACTTCTTTCACCTACTCTTTATTCGATGTGCATGTATGACTTTTCATGGCTACTGTGCTTTAAAACTGTGTTTTCTAACCTGTAAAACGGGTTTTGCGGTTGTCTCTACAACTCGCTTTCACGTCAGTTAAACAACTGGGGCGGTTGCCACGCAAGAAATTTCAACTGGGCACAGTATATGTACACTATGCACGTATGAATACATTGGGAGCAGCTTAATTGTTATCGAAGCTGTGAACTCTGGTGTCATGGCTGAGTCAATGGGATGCATTTTCTCTAAGTTACAGTCCTTCGTCATAGGTTTTGCGCAGCTGCAGCCACAATGAGCATATGCAGGTGTCAACAATTTTAACGTTTGTTTCACGTCTATTCAGTATGGAATATCAGATATTTAAGAAACTTTCATAGAAAGGCAGCCAAAGTCACCAGCGAAGTTTCGCTTATCCCAGGGTTTCAAATCAGTTTTGCTCGAATGCAGTGAACTGCACACTGCGTGAGAATGTGGATGGTGTTCAGTTTTTCCCGCACGAGCCCACATACATGGCTTGTGCACTGGCCTTGCATCCGAAATGCTCTCTTATCCCACTGTGATACGAAGAGCACACTGACGCGTTGTTTGGTGTTGTCAATGCATATCAAGGCCTCTGTCTCGTGCGCCAGCCTGTCTTGATAAACGAAGCCTTGGCCATGGACGACAACAAAGTGAACTGCATCAACATCTATATCAGAGTGCCCTTCTGTCACGGTGTGATAAGGAGAAAGCGCTTTCCCCGGAGGGCCAAAATGCCACGGGTTGGGACACAAACCAGTATTGCCTTTACAATTTACCCTACCGACATGAACTTAACAGCCCTTCACGGTTTACACTGCTGGTTCTCTAAACATAGGAAGGGCAGCTTACTGTGTCCTAGATTAGGATTTTTGCCCGAAATGGGTTCGCGAAATATTGATAAATGAAGTGGCGTGCTTAAGATGTCAGTGTGGTAAAACTGGCGTTAATATGCTATATAACAAAAGATAGGACCATGTAGACCGGGTAGCCAACGGTGTTGTATTTATGCGTCTTCTAAGCACATTTCGCCCGTTTATGCGAAATGCGCAAACTTGTATACCACAGGCATTCAGTCGCTATGAATCTTGTGTTTATGCAGCGGTAAAGATGCATTTAGCGTTATTCCAGTGCCGGCAACTTTTTTTACGCGGAATTTATTTGCGCACCGTAAATTCAATAGTTTCACTATAGTAGCCAATTTCCTGAAAATGTTAGGGCAGCCCCCAGTTATGCATACTGGAAGAATTCGTAAAAGCCGGGGCGATGAACGGGAACTGCCGGTCTTTTATGTCCTCTGCTGACGTGAAGACGTGCCAGCTAGCTGGGCTTAAAACGTTAATTCAGTTACGTATTCGGCTAGACCCAGCGAAGACGGTACTTACGTAGCATATACAGTTGAGGCACTTGCGTGTGGCGTCAGTACCCTGTGCATTGGCACCTGCGCGGATGAAGGAGAAGTCAACCACAGTGAAGCACAGAAAATAAAAAAGAAACTCTTCGTTTTCACGTATCCATAACCGCGCAAACCATCTCACTAAGAGCGTGCCACGTTTAGGAACCCGGAGAAAGCGTTAGCAGAACAGGAAGCCTGGCGTCAAACCAATGTACTGCGCTTATCCGCTGCCCTGTACGGGTGAACACGCGACGTCTGATCTTCACAGTAGTAGCACGTCGACGCAGAGAAAACGCAGATGGAAAAAGGAAGCGATTCGCCAATTTAGGAGATCGTCAACAACTTCTACAAGCGTCTACGAAACATGGCGCAACTTTCTGTCACCTTCTCACCTCAAACTGAACCATCCACAGATTAATATGGTAGGGCAGAATACGCAAACAGACGCTGCAAAGCGGACCTTGGAAAGACACGCATAAATACGGTGCGTTATTAAAGCGAGCAAACGCACATGACTAACTTTCAGTGTCCAAATATATGTGTGGTGTGCACGCTATTCAGGTATGCCGGAGAAGGACTGTCAGCTATCATAATGGGGGCTCGTCCGGAGGCTCCAGTTTCTTTCTGTGCTACGAATTTTTCAGTTCAATGGTTATAACTACGCGCTGATCTTTCAATGACAGCGCCGAGTTTCAAGATTTGAACATGACCTGGAAGCCGGTGGCGGAATGGCATCACCACCTATAAGCTGCCAAGTCATGAAGGAAGGTACGCATTCTAGCTCGCACATACGCCATCTAACAAATAAAAATTCCGGCCAACCGGAACTCTCACTCGTAGCCTCATATCTGGCTCGCATTACTGTGGATAAAAAACGCGTCCCTAAACACGGTGCAGCCAAAGAGTATAATATTAATCGTGAAACCGCACGGTGAACTTGGGAGCCCTGGGAACGATCACAAATATCGCTTTCAATGACCTTGCAGCCGCGTCCAGCGCGATGGCGCGAGCACGTGGCTTCAGAAACGACCGCCCTTATCACAACGCCCTGCAGTGTCAAAGCAACGCTATCTGGCTCACCGTACATTACTACAGGTGTTTACTGGCTTCGATAGGAAATTTACAGGCACTAGGTTTTGTACGGTGCGTGACGCGCGCACAGCGCTGTCGGCCGATGACGCCCCTCGTAGCGGCAGATATAATCTCGTTCGACGTTCGCTGAAGCCGCCGTCACGGACTGGCCCCGCGTACACGCTCGAAATAGAACTAGGCCCGCAATCTCTGCGGCTTCTGTGCCGCCACGTTCGGTGGGTGCCTTGCACAGTTTTCCTCTCGCGATCGGTACTTTTTTTCTGCTCCTTCGTTCCTTCAAATGTCCCACTCTCGTGAAGAAGACTACAAAAAAATTGCTGATTCCGGTGCAACAAAATGGCGTTAAATCCTGCAAGACTCTTGTGTCTGCGAACGAGCTGAAAAAAGATTTTACCAACGTCGTGGAACTACGCGTGACTAACAACAGTTAGCCTCTTCAGTGGCATCATTCTTAAATGTCTCGGTGGGCCTGCTCTGTCAGCGTTGTTTGCAAGGCGTCGTTCCCCCATGTTGAATCAATGTCTGTGTTTCAGCTTCTGCTTCACGAAAAGTGAGGCTCAAGTCGAAGTCCTGTGCGTGCCAATAAAGCTCAGGAACCGCTACCTACGGAACTGCCGAAGTGTGCGACACAGAGCTGTGATGAAGCGAAAATGTAGTAGTATTGTATGTGGGATTTAACCTCTCGAAGTTGCAGATGCATTACCTACAGTAAACAACTGAAAAGCAAAAACTGCCGAAGCCGTCACAGCTTGTTATATGCATGAAACAATATTCTATCAGCGCCCTGTTAGGCGGCTGTTCTCTCGACCGTAACTGTCCACGCGCAGACAGGGCGCTAGACGGGAAACTACAGCGCCGCAAACCAAGATGGGCTATGGAAAGTCCACACGTGTTGTGCACGCCCCGGATAGGCCCATGGCAGTTGCAGACATTCCAGCAATAACAGCGGGTCATCGTGAAACTCAGCTACTGATTGGATTCCGTCCTTTCTCTGTCTTCGTATATTACGCGCACACGTATTTCAAACATGGTGGTGTCGATTTGTTAGCCAGGCCTCAATCGGCGAACGTTGTTCCTCCTACAATGCTCATTCCAAGCGCCCCTGGTCACATCCCGTCTCGTAACGCGAGAGTAGACTTTCCGCCAGCTGAGCGGCATATTTATTCTCAAAGCGCGTTTGCCAAAATGTAGCGAGCTACGAATCGCATCGTGGCGAAGTCATGCAGTGATGCGGTATAGACAGCCCGCCGTTCTTTCTATAAAAATCAAATATAACTTGCAGCAAACCGAAACCGCAGTCCGCATGAAGCACTCAATTCCACAAAAACATGGCCAATTCTGCCGTTAAGAGTCGAACAGCCGACCTCCCGAACAGAGTAGATCTAGATGTGCTTCCAAAGCCAATAAGGAACAGCGGCTGGTTTCGAAGGGAACAGCGCTCGTTCCGAAAGACCTACGCCTGGTATATATAGCATAGCAGCTCCGCAGGAACCTATGTGGGCGCTTTCTACGTCGCCCCTGCAGCACCATGCTGCGCAGCCAAGGAGAAATTGACAGCGGGTGCCGCGCCGGCGTCCGCACTCACCGGTCGTGAAGGCGCAGAGCGCCAGGCAGGCGAGGACCACACTTCTCGGCGACATGCTCGGTGCGCGAGCTTCCGTTGCTCTGGATACTCCTCCGCGAGCGGGAACTTGTGTCTGCGGCGGCAGCCGGAAGTGTTCGGCCTTCACCCACAAACCAGTCGCGCGAACGCGCATGCGTCCCCAGCGGGCCGGCCGGCCAGACTTCTCCAAGGTGAGCAGCTACGCGCCTCTTCTTCCGTTGCTCTCACTCGCAGCCACGGCAGAGACGCGTCAAACGGGGCGGTGCGGCCGAAGAGCCGGTCAACACTGAGACAATGACTCACTGACGCCCCCTCCCTTCAACCGCTCTTCCACTTCGGGAAGCAAGAAGAAGAGAAAATATTTGATAGGATATGCGGCACCCCGTGCTTCGCGAAACTCCGCTTGGGCATAGTCCACGCGTCGGAGACCAGTGCCAAGGACACGTCGCGACGATCCGGTTGCGTCAGTGGCGATGGCACGCGCATCGCGTCGATCGCCGTTTATTGCAGCTTCGAAGAAGCCGTTGCTGGCGCAATTCTGAAGAACGCCTGTCGCCGACACTGCGGCCGGTTCCGGTTCAATGTTTTGCTTGGACTTCATCTCGCTCGCTCTCTTCGCCTCGGTGAATTCTAAAGCACTCACGGATACCGAAGCCGTGGCATGAATAAATACCGAACCGGAGGCCTGTGAAACGGACGGCAGGGGGACGTTGCGCATGATCTCATGACCAGGAGCGGAGGTCGGCTGTCAGGAAAGCGAGACGCACGTTCGAATAGCACCGGGTAGGCAGGCCTGCGGCGCGCACCTCCTCGTACATGGAGCACAGCTCATTTGAATGGCTGGCGAGTGCCACAGACTGCGGCGTCTGTCTCGAAGCCGCTAGGTCACTGGCCTTGTCGCGCAATGCCATCCACGCAAACGTTCCAGTCGTTGTCCTGGTCAGGTCGAGGCTGCACTCATCGCGAATATCCAAGTCGCAAACCTGACAAGACAGAACAATGCGACGTGGAAACGCTGAGGAGGGTTACCTCTGCTTCCTACCATGGTCGGGGGAAAAAGAGTAAGGAGGGCGGGGTGCCGGCGAGAGTGGGCGAGGAAATCTGGTCGCAGCGTGACCTGGATTCGTGCAAGGATCTCGAGGGTGCCGTGCTTTCACGTATACCTACTTCGCAGAGGTTCCAATGCTCGCAGAACGGCCTCAGGGAGACTATGAGCATCTTCCGTTGGTAACTGTCGGCATGGAGTTTTACCGAAAGGGCAGTAAAAGATAACCTCTTCTCCGCTTATCCAATCGGAAATCAGTTCCGCAAAGCTCTTTTTTGGGGACATGTTTACTTAGAGGAGTAGACCAGCGGAGACGAGTAAGCGCTCGGAAGAAGTAGGCAAATACGAAACGCAGAGTTGGCGCAATCGCCCAGCTATTTGCGCCACGGGCTGCTCCCGCCTCTAAAAAAAACCTTACCTTCTTCGTCTGGGTCCTGTGACGTCACTGCAGCGCAACTTGCCGCACACTGACAAACAAGGCTCTAGACTAGAGCACTGTAGATCTTTTAGTGATCTTGGAATTACAAGAAATTTTGGGTGATTATATGGGGTGTATTATTTCCGGCTTCTTCGAGCCAATGTTGAATTCTCTGTTTTCTGCCAATCTAGGCAAGGGCTTAGGATGTGAAGAAATCCTCCGAGCAACAAATATCCGTGTCCCCATGCAGAAAAGTTGCGAAGTTGTTTCCTGTTAAGCAGCGTCACATTTTATCGTGGAAAGCCCGTACCATCCAGTGCAACGCCGTCTGCTGCATGCTAAAGCTTTCAGGCCGCCTTCCGCAAGAAACCGGCGCTTGTTAGTGCCTCACAGTAGGCTTCAGCCTTTCATTTACGGAGACAGCAAAACATAAGAAGTATTAATTGATCGCTACACAAGAGCAATTTTCAATTTTAAGCCCCCCGAGAAGAGCACGAGCTCATACCTCTATAACAGTGTGAGGAATATTGGTAATCAATGCTCAAGTGTCTGTCGTACTTCAACATCAAGCACACTTAATTGATAAAGACATAAGGTGAGGTTCTTTGACGAGGAGCTGGTATACAGAGACTTTTGCTGCTTGAAAAAAGCGGCGACAGACTTCTCCGCGTTTAGGAGGCGCTTTAGAGAAAGAGAGGTCCAAGGAACTACAGGGATATGACACCGTAGATAATATAAGACGTCATAACGAACATTACTGTCATGAAATGTAATATTGAAACAGTTCGTATGGTGGTTCAAAAAGATTGTGATGTCTTTTAAGTGAAGTTAACGTTCCAGACAACGAAGAGAACTTCTCAAGAGTTCCGCTTCCCTTACTGTACACAGAGCCAGGCATTCCGCAGGTATGGGTTCCCTTCCGCTTGCGTAATGCTTGGTTACCCAGAAGTAGCTCGTTCACTAGTATTTTCTTACCCTGAACAATGCTTAATCAGTCCGATCCAAACTAATGCACCGCACTTCATGCAACCAGACCAGCGACGCACTCCAGGACAGTCGTGTGGCAAACGTTATCTTCATGAGCCATGCAGCATAATATTTTTACAGCGAGAGCTGTTAATGAGACATCTACCACCGCCGATCATGCGTAGCTCCCCCTGATCATGCATACCTCCCGCCGACCACGCGTAACTCCCGCCGACCACACGTAGCTTCCGCTGATGACGCGCAACTATCTCCGATCACGCCTAGCTATCCCCCGATTAGCTGACTACCCCTTGCACGCAGCGCTAATTTTGTTTCGCCCTCCTGATATCCGCGAGGTAAGAAGACAAAGACGCCATTTTTTTTGTGCTCTGTATCATGTTCATATCTGTGCAGCAAAGTTTGCATAGAGTGCAGCTATTCTGTCACTGCCAAACCTACCATTGTTATATACCGATACCGACGGAGAAATCTGACAGACTTTGCAATCGGGCAACAATAAGCGGTTAAGTTTGAAACTACAAGCCATTATATTTATCAGCGTTCTAGACACTGGGGCCACTAGCGACGTATAGGGCAGGCAGCACTGCAGAACCTCGTAACGCTACCGTTTCTCTGCCTTCTAACCTTTACTATATCAAACCATCTACTGTTATCCAAATGTACTATAACGTACTATGATGTTTATCTCTCGCTATAATAAACTTAAGCATTCTTTTTCCTACAGAAATATACAATTTTATGGAATAAACTGTCATACTACAGACGCATTACCGCAAAGATGAAAATATTTTTGGTCACTGTCGCGAGAAAAAAAAAATGTTTATGGCTGGTGGCTACAAACGCTGCATGCTGCTGGAAAGTATTTTACAGCCCAGATGCGTGATGTTTATTCTGTCCTGTTAGATTTTTAACAATTCGTTATGTTCGTTATTTTTTCCTGCTTCTGTAAGAACCTCTCAAGGCTTAGAGACTTTTAAAGTATTATTAAATGGCAAAAACAGCACCTAATTCGGTGATAATATAAATTATCACTGATAAATTTCCGCATGTGCAAGTATGTACAATGATTAGTGCCATTGTCTGGTTAAACGTCGTTGTTAGAGATTTGGTGCGATAGGTCTTTGCCTGGTCGCCTGACTGCGGATCTCACGGCGTCACAGGGCTTAAAGAAAAAAAAACGTTGGTGTCATCATTGTTCTGCTGCTTCTAAACGCTGAAAATGCTCTGATTTTAACGCGACAACGCTAAAGGCCCCGTAACCCAGAAAATCCATTGTCGGCGTTGGCGTTTTGGGCGAAAAAGTACGAGCATGACTCTGGCCCAGAGAGCAACCTAGGAGGCCGATGGGCCACCTAGATCACGCGACCTTGCGGCGTCATCACAACTTGCCCATTGTGGCCGGTGGAAGTTAAGTTAAAGTATTGGTTCGTCGCTCGGGAAGATCAACCTAGGCCGCACAAGGCCCACCGATGGGAGCAATTGCCATCGCAGGAGGGTTATGAGGACTCCGAGGGATATATGAATGTAAAAAAAGACAATGACATTCTGCATATACGGGAATTAACCCATTACGCTACCGCGTCATGCCCTTAAAACGGAGCTTAAGTACCCCCCCCCCCCCCCAATTTTCTTCCTCATCTTTTAATTTTTCTTTTCCTCGAGAAGAGGGAAGAGTGCTTTCAAGCTGTCGCAAATAGAGCATATACTGAAAGTGTATGGTTAAATGTTAGCGATAGCTTTGCCATGGTCAGCCCCATACACAGGCTCCTGTCCCATTTCCGCAATTCCGCGAGCAGCCTATGGCGGGACACACTTTCGTGTGAGAAATATAGCAACCTCCGACAGTAACTCTCTGGACTCTTGTGCTTAAACGCTGGTAGCGAAATAGAATTTTGATTATGAAAATCCACTAGTGCGGGCACTCCCCCGGTGTGCCACAATGCAGCACCTCTCTCTCTCCAGAAGTCGTGCGTACTGAGCGCGAGTCCGCTGTTTACTTGTTTCGAGCCGCAAGGTCCGCAATCGCATCGCAGCAATTTTCGCGCACGTGCGCTCTGGCAGGGTGTCAGGATGCCGGAAGTTCCCGTCGCTTCGTTGCTTAGCGTACGCGGCAACCTTGCGTCGAGTGCCTTGACTGTAGCCGCGTGGTATAGCTTCACAGGCACCACCGTTCTTGGCGCGTGCGACGTGGTGAGCTTTTGTTTGTTCGTTTTCGATTTGCTCTCAAGGGCTACGAACAAGACAGCAGGCTGGCAGTTTGCCACATGGCAAACAAGGCTCTTCCCACAATGCTTTCAATCCAGCACCTGCTTGCAGCTAAAAGGCTGCAGCTGCCCGTAAACTGGCGAAGCGACATTGTAAAAGGTACAACCTCGTAAAGAGAAAGCCGCAGCGTGTGAAGTGGTCGGAAATTGCGAATCATGTGCACATATATATACAGGCTGGTAATTGATGATTAGAGCGTCTCATTTTTTTTTGTACCTTGGGTTCACGAAGTGCTTTAATGCTCTGCCTTTAAAACCTTCTGCCTGAAGGAATATTCTGAACGAAGCGTCCGTCATGCGCTCATCATGCATGTTTGTGATAACATGCGGGGCGTTATACAGTACATCCTGAAGCAACGCGCTTAATGACTTTTTCGTTCAAATTTTTACATCTTTTTCACGCTGCATGGGGCAGGAGTGCACCAGTCCGAGCTAATTGTAAAGTGGCATTCTTTTTTGTTTCGCCACAATGCCGCCCCCCCCTTTCCCTTCTCCCAGTCAGTAATTCTACATGCTGTAATAGAAAATTTATTCTCCCAAAAAATCCCTGTTTTGGGTACATTTTCCCCCTTTCTTCTTTCACTCCCTTCTTTATCCCTTTCCTTACGGCGCGGTTCAGGTGTCCAACGATATATGAGACAGATACTGCGCCATTTCCTTTCCCCCCAAAAAAACCAATTATTATTTTCCCCGCAGCTTTGGAAAATTGGAAAGTCACTGCATATTCCCGTGTGTTGTTTTCGTACCACTTTTTTTTTCATTTCTCATCGCTTTTTATCGGCATTAACGGAGGCCAAGCGCAAGGATGTACTAACCACTAGCCGTTGCACACGTGCATGTTATCTTTTCCGCCCTCTTCTGTTTTCGCGCGGTGGCCCGCAAGAAAAGTTGGCCTCCATCACTGCCTTATAAGGTCCGTGCCAAGAGAAAGAATGAAGGACAATTGAGCGTGGTTAGGACAAATGCTAATTAGGTGCGCTAGCACTTCGGTTTTCAACTCGGTTTCGAGCATATAGAGGCTCGGTTTTCAAGGTCAAGCAGGCACTATAGAAAGGTCAGCGAAATTTTTCTAGCGCACTAGAACTGGAAAGGGCACTTAAGCTCCGCCTTAAGGGTATGACGCCATATATCGTTAATGGGTTAATCCTCATATATTCAGAATTGGTCATTCTCTACTTTACATTCATATACCCCTGGGAGTCCCTATACTCCTCCTGGCGCTTGTTAACGGTCCGGTGGGCAGGTTGTGCTGGCGTCATAAGGTCACGTGACTTATAGGTGGCCACGTGCCCCCCAGTCGGGTGGTACTCAGCCGCCCAGCTCTTCAAGGTCGCAGAGGGACCGCACAGGCAAGGCTAAGCGCCGTAGTGGAAGCTCTAGTGCTAGCGGACTAAAAAGTGGTTGGGAATCCAGTTGCAAGCTTCATTAAACTGGAATGCAATTTCTAATAGTACCATTCAAGCGTGTCAGCTCGACATGACTACCGTATTTACTCCCAAACTGGTCGATCTGTCAAGTAGATCCACACCTATACACACTAAACAGAAAGGAGTAAGAATGGAGTAAGCTGTTAGTTCCTTATTACTCTCGTATAGGCGTATTCGTGTTTACAGTGTATCTTAGGGGTCTGGTAAAAGTGAAGTTGAGATTGGAATGTCGCATAAGTCGCCCAGAGGAAGCCCTGAACCGTCAGCATGAGATTACGGGCGCCGGAACAGCGTATCGCATATCGCTGATGCAACGGCACCGTGAGAAACGCGTATTCGGAGCCGTCGGTGTATTTTGCCTGCAGAGCAAAGACGAGCGCCAATACGTGAGATGTAACCGGCTTCAGACAACCTTAACATCCTCAGCGTTGCGGATGTCGTGCACGAAAGGCAGTAACTTATCTAACGACGAGGCAACAATAGCACAAACGCGCAAACGGCGACGCGATGGAACTGTGGGGCTGTGTTTTTGACGAAATTGGTCTTATCTCGACATCTTTTTCGCGTCTCTGTTGAAAATGGGGGGCGCGTGGAACGATTTCGCACCAGCAGTAACAGCAACCAACGCATTTTTCGGAAAGCTCGAGACGACCGTTAAGGAAGGCTTTTCTCAGTGGCGTCCACTACGTTGTTCTGTCCCTTCCTTTTCTCCATGTTTAACAAGGTTCGAGCCTCACTCTGGCCGTTATATTTATCTTTAGCCGAATAGATTTCCCTGCTACTTCTTAAAATTTAATGAAAACTCGTGAAGATTCTCTTTCCCGTTAAGCCAAATTTGAGCCAGAAAATTTCTGGAAAAATAAAAATCTACTGAATGTTACATCCCTTATAGAATGGTCTATAGATATTCTATAGACTTCTTATAAACTCTGTTGCCTTCCTATAGGTGTTTATTTTTGCCTGTTCATAGTCGATAGACTGTCACCCGCCGCGGTGGCTCAGTGGTTAGGGCCCTCGGCTACTGATCCAGAGTTCCCGGGTTCGAACCCGACCGCGGCGGCTGCGTTTTTATGGAGGAAAAACGCTAAGGCGCCCGTGTGCTGTGCGATGTCAGAGCACGTTAAAGATCCCCAGGTGGTCGAAATTATTCCGGAGCCCTCCACTACGGCACCTCTCTCTTCCTTTCTTCTTTCACTCCCTCCTTTATCCCTTACCTTACGGCGCGGTTCAGGTGTCCAACGATTTCCTTTCCCCAAAAGCCAATTATTATTATTATTATTAGAATGTCTATAGATAAAAGTACACTAAAAGTTTTTGGCCATAAATCTATGGGTTGCCTATAGACTGTCCATAGAATTTGTGTTGCCTATCATAGAATTTGTGTTGCCTATAGGCTATTCTATAACATCTGTCCATAGACAGTCTATAGCCATTGTAGACAGAAATCTATGGACTGTCTAAAGAAATCTTTTTAAGTGTTCACTGCTCCCCTTCTGATGCCTTCGGCGCTGTAGGTTTTGAAAGTACAAAATTGAAAACCCGCAAAAATACGACCGAACCTTGCCACTGTTTTACTGCAAAAAGTGGACAGATAGCTCGACAACTCGAGCATTGCCTTCGTCGCCACTCCGTCTGTTTACTATGTTGGCGCCTCCAGGAAACCAACCGTCTGGCCACTGCCCTCTGACTCCGTTTCCACATTCTGCGAAAAAAAGAGCCCCCCCCCCCCCCCCCCTTTTTTTGTTTTCCGCTGTTGGGAAAGAACAGACGCATAGACGAAACGCGTTCTTTCAGCAATCGGTCAGTCACGCCCGCCCTATTACCGGAGAGCCCTGTCGTCATTGAGCCTGCGCTGTTCAAGCTCTGGCGTGGCCTCGCCCGCGCCGTGACCTCGCAGCCACGCGTGGTGCATCCGCTTCGGTACACACGCTGCCTCATCAAAAGCGTGCAGCCTAGCGGAAGCTACTGAGGCGACGTGAGCGAATCGGAAATAAAATGGACTTGCAACTACGCCGAGTAGTGCTCCTTCGCGACGTAAGAACCCAGGTCCATGACCTACCACTCCGGGAAAAGAAGCAAAGCACGTCGCTACACACGCGCAACTTCAACTCTACTGACAATTCTCTTACATGATTTATTAATCAGCTCGTCCTATGTAGTTTATATGATTGGAGGTCGAGCTGGCAGACCGAAAAATGTTGATAATGTAACTTGAAAAGAGACATCACAGAAAGTCCTGCAGATTGTCAATTGTACAGCCTTTGTTAAAAGTAAAAAGCCGAATCGATGTAATTCCTTCAGGGCCATGTTTTGCGCGACATGTTGTGCACCGCCAACATTCCAGACATTTCACCCTCTCCCCTCGAACTCTCATTCTCTCCCGTCCGAACGATAGGAATTCCATGAATGCTACGAAAGCCCCACTACAATGCTATAGGAAACAAATCACTTGGGATCTTTAATCTTGAAAAAGGTTTTACATTGTCTGCAGTCCAAAGTGTATAATATTGTTTACTTTTCTACTTTTGCACTTTTTACTATCTCTATCTCTAGTTTTCATGATACTGTAACCCCCCCTCACATAATGTTCCGAGTGTGGAACCTGCGCGGTACATAAATATATAAATATATAAATACGAAAGAACTAATAGCAAGGAGATCTTTCCCTATGTTAAAAAAAATCTCTATATAGTATTCTAGATAAGGTTTCAGAGAATGTTAGCTTCTTTAATGCGTGTATATATATATCCCAACCAGCCGTCCATATTTCGTGTTTCTGTCTGTCCCTAGTTAAATGTACAATTGCACATCGACATCCTCGGAAAAGAGAAAGCAGAAGCAGCGGCAAAACCCCGCCCTTGAAAGATCCGTATACAGCGCATGTCTAAAGCATTTGGTCAGGTTTCCCAAGTTAAGTTTTCCGAACCATGATTCTGTTTCTTTTTCTTTCGCGCTAGTCGGTCACCCGCTTCGCGGATCTCGTCGTTGCTTGCACAACGGTGCACAGTTATAGAGACGGAAGAATGCGTGTACGCCTCGGCGAGGGATTGCGAGCCCCGTTTCTCTGACGTCGGTTGCCGTCATGATGTCGTTTTGCACGTGTCGGCGCTTGGCCAAACAGGCTTTCGCACCGTTCGGCAACCGCTCTACAGGGAGATTATATCACTTGCGTGTCAGATCATTTGCGTGATATGCGAGTCCTTGTCTTCCTAACCTGTGGTGCTGCCTCTCACGGGTAGTTGCTGTCGTTCCTGGCGGGGCCATTGTTACAATAAAGCGAATGTTGACGAGAACAATTTCCGGTATAGCGAAGGCAGCGAAGTGCTATAAAAGCAATACGGAAGACGAGGACTTTTCTAAAGCGTAGAGTCGGGATCGGTATTTTTGTCATTTGAAAGCACGTCACGCATTGCTGTGTTTCACGATTAGCAGACGCCAAAAACTCAAAATGACGCCGAGAAACAATGGTGTGCGTCGTCGGGTGGCACTGGGAGAAAATGTGGCCTCGCAGGTTTGAGTGAACAGCACAGGAACAGGGCCAATCCTCTAGATGGCTATGCGCGAGACTTGGTGCCTTCCTTCCTTGCTTTCTTTATATCATTGTTTATTTCCTCTCTCATTCCTTGTTTTTGAAGGGAGTGGAGGCAGAGATGGGAGAAATATAGACGGCATGAAGAAAAAAAAAACTTCAACTTGCAGCTGGGAGCCCTTCACACGCGTTTACTGATCCGAGGTATACCGGGTTAGAGCCCGACAGCGGCGGCAGCGTTTCGATGGAGGAAAAACGCTAAGGCGCCCGTGTGCTGTGCGATGTCAGTGCACGTTAAAGATCCGCAGGTGGTCGAAATTATTCCGGTGCCCTCCACTATGGCACTTCTTTCTTCCTTTCTTCTCTCAGTCCCTCCTTTATCCCTTCCCTTACGGAGCGGTTCAGGTGTCGGCCGAGATGTGACAGATAGTGCGCCATTTCCTTTCACCAACAACCAATTTTTTCACCTATAGGTTACCAAACAAGATTGTCCATTCACGTCGATGTATCCGACAGACGGGTATAACGCTCGCCACAGAGAGGGTAAACATTATAGACTGTATTTATGTCAATAAGTATTTATCTCTGCAAACGTCGTTGCTCTTTTCGGCCAGCCAGAAATCCCCTCGAGACTGATGTCACACCAGCCTCATGACGCCGCGAAGCAGGATTTCATGCAATGGAGAACAGCACCGGAGGCCGCACCGAGGCGCGAGAATGGGAATTTTTGGAAATTTGCGGATTATCGGCTCGCGCTATTGATGACTTGTACGCGGCATGACCACTCAATAACCTTTGCTCCACGTAAGGCATTCATTCGGTAGCCACCTTCAAAACCGCTGCATGGACCCGTTAATTTATTGGTTCAGAAAGGGCAGAAAACCGATGTTATGCCCCAGCAAAGTGATATTATAGCATTTCTGGTTTACCTGCGTCACTAGTTGCTCTAGCAGCTTCTATCTACATTAGCAACTGGGAACGTGCAAATAAACTAGTACTGCTAGGGCCAACAGGATACCAGTTGCAGATTTTCGCATTGGGTGCGATGTCAGTGCTCGCCAAAGAACCCCAGGTGGTCGAGATTACCCCAAGACCCACCAGTCCAGAGCTTTTGTCTTCTCCTCAAAATAAACATACCTTGACTTCTTCTTCACCTCAAGTCACTAACTCATTTGCTTCTTTCACTTCTTCCTCTTAACTCTTCTCACGGCGCGGTTGAGGTATCCACATAGAAGTGAGTTACAGTGCCTTTCCTTTCCTGAAAGCCAGTTTCTTAGCAGCGTAGACCCGCCGCGGTGGCTCAGTGGTCAGGGCGCTCAGCTACTGATCCGGAGTTCCCGGGTTCGAACCCGACCGCGGCGGCTGCGTTTTTACGGAGGCAGAATGCTAAGACGCCCGTGTGCTGTGCGATGTCAGTGCACGTTAAAGATCCCCAGGTGGTCGAAATTATTCTGGAGCCCTCCACTACGGCACCACTTTCTTCCTTTCTTCTTTCACTCCCTCCTTTATCCCTTCCCTTATGGCGCGATTCAGGTGTCTAACGATATATATTGTCACGCGTGAATGCGGCGATCACTGAACACAGGAACGCAGGATGCGACGAACGTCTGCACCACAGCTCAAGATCGCTGACACCTCCGCTTCCTCTTCTTCGAGACGGCGCGTGCTTCAGGTCAGCGCTAAGCGAAAATGCGGAATGCACTGTCACTGGCCCCCGTAAAAAAAAAAAGAGCATCGTCCCGATGTGTAGCCGGTGTGGTGAAAAAAAAAAAGTTCACCAAGGGAAGTTCGCGTGTTGTGCGGCCGTAAGTACAGCTCTAGCGCTACCGCTCGTAGTAAGGCTTGAGGCGGACAACGTGTACCACCTCAGGGTGCTGGGAGTGCTGAGTCTTCTGAAAGCCGCCAGGAACGACCTCATAGTTCACGTCTCCAAGTGGCCTGATGACTTTGTAAGGTCCAAAATACCGGCAGAGGAGCTTTTCGCTAAGTCCGCGTCGGCGAACGGGAAACCAGACCCACACACGGTCTCCTGATGAGTACCGAGCATCACGGCGTCGGAGGTTATAGTGTTGGGCATCTCGGCATTGTTGGTCGAGAATCCTCACCCTGGTCAGCTGACGAGCCTCTTCAGCGAGGTGCAGGAAGGTGTGAAGATCCGCATTCGGGTCGATGTCGTCTACATGCGGTAACATGGCGTCTAGCATCGTGGTCACGTCGCGGCCGTAAACGATGGTTAATCGTGATGTGCACGTGCCAGCTGGGGTGATCAAATGACCCCCGGCAGTACGAAGCTGTGGGCCCGTCCAAGGTGTGGTCACCTTTTTCAGAGTCGCGGCAAAAGGTCCACTGATTACCGAGTAGTCGGCGCCGGTGTCCACAAGTGCGGTGACGTCGGTACCGTCGATTGAAATGTTCAGATCAGCAGTTGTAGTCGTAGGTGTACGGGAACATCGCGGAGTCCGCTCACGGCTGCGGTGCGGCACCAGGCGGTTGCGTTGCGGCGAAGAATTGATGTTGCGAGGCGTGTTATCGGGCTGGTGATCGTCGGTGCGTCGTATAAGCGGTCGGTCATGTTTGTGCAGCAGTGGAGGATCTTGGACATGTCGCAGGTGAGCAACCTTGCCCCCAAAGGTTGCCGCTTCTAGTTTTCCCGACGGGGACTAGGAGACCTTCCACGCGAAATGTCGGCGGAAAAACGTCGCGGAGACGAGAAACGACGTGGAGACGGAGACCAGGCATAGCAGTGTGGTGCTTCGGGTGTCGCGGCCAGGTAATCGCTTATTTCTGGAGGCCATTCACCACGCTGCGGTCGGGGCGCATCGACACGATATCCCTGCAGACCCATACGTCGGTAACGACAGTTGCGGTAGACGTGACCGGGCCCGCCGCAGTGATAGCACAGAGGGCGATTATCGGCGGTACGCCAGACGTCGCTCTTCCGAGGGAGAACCTGAGAAGGGTGAGGTGGGTGTGGTTGGCGGTGAATGTGGCCAGGTGTATCCGGGCGACTTGGGGGCGGCGGTGGACGGCAAACGGCTGCGGCGTATGTTATCATCTGGGGTGTTGTGTTCGGGTGAAGAGGGGCTGGCGGCGTGAACGCCTGTTGGACCTCTTCACGAATAATGTCCGAAATGAAAGAAACTTGCGGCGACTCCGGGGCTGGAAAGAGCTTTTGAAGCTCTTCGCGTACGACGGTCCGGATGGTTTCCCGAAGGATGTCGTGGCTAGAAGCATTGACACCGCTGGTAGACATCAGCGACGGCGGACGCTCGTACTGTCTGGATCTCATGTCGAGCATCTTTTCCATCATAGTGGCTTCGGAAACAAATTCGGCGACCGTTTTGGGCAGGCTTCGAGCTAACCCAGCGAAGATCTGCTCCTTGATGCCCCTCATAAGAAAACGCAGCTTCTTCTCTTCGGACATGTTGGGATCAGCCCGGCGGAAGAGCTTCGCCATGTCCTCGGAGTAAAAGAGGACGGTCTCGTTTGGTAGTTGGACGCGTGTCTGGAGAAGCAGCTCGGTACATTCTTTCCTGAGGACGGTGGTAAAAGCCTGCAAAAACTGAGTCTTGAAGGAGCCCCATGTTATTGTGGCTTCTCGGTTCTCAAACCAAATACGAGCTGCACCCTCCAGTGAAAAAAACACGTGCTGCAGCTTCGAGTCGTCAGCCCACCTGTTGTATTGGGCTATGCGCTCGAACTTCTCGAGCCAGTCCTCCGGGTCCTCACCTGGGAAACCTTGAAAGGTGGGTGGTTCGCGTGGCTGCTGCAGCACGACATACGGCAAAGGGATGGCATCCGGCATGCTGACGGAGGTGTTTGTGGGCACTGATGGTCGCGCTGAGGTCAGTTTCCTGGCGGTCGGACGAGACTGCAGAGGCCCGAACTCTGGTTGAAGTCCTTGCAGCCGCCGGCTACTTTGATGGGTGGGCGTAACTTCGACTCTCAAGGTGTCAAGCGGGCTAAATTCCCGGCTTCTTGGAGGGGTCCTGAGCATGGGGTGCACTACCCAGCCCCTCCACCAAAATGTCACGCGTGAATGCGGTGATCACTGAACACAGGAACGCAGGATCCGACGGACGTCTGCACTACAGCTCAAGATCGCTGACACCTCCGCTTCCTCTTCTTCGAGACGGCGCGTGCTTCAGGTCAGCGCTAAGCGAAAATGCGGAATGCACTGTGTCAATATGATACAGATACTGCGCCATTTCCTTTCCCCGAAAAACCAATTATTTTTATTAGCAGCGTAGTACATTTGGCATTAAAAATGGAAATAAAATAACAAGAAACAAAACGAAAATGAAAATAAAAATTAAGTAACAAATAAAAGTATAAAAAAGATACAAACAAATAAATTAAAAAGACAGGAAAAGAATACAATGGCTACAGGAATCGTGGAAAAAAAACGCGTTCTATAATCATGATAATTGGTTTTGGTGAAAAGGAAAGGGCGCAGTATCTGTCTCATGTCATTGGACACCTGAACCGCGCTGCGCCCTAAGGGAAGGGATAAAGGAGGGAGTGAAAGAAGAAAGGAAGTGCCGCAGTGGAGGGCTCCGGAATAATTTCGACCACCTGGGGATCTTTAACGTGATCTGACATCGCACAGCACACAGGCGCCTTAGCGTTTTTCCTCCATAAAAACGAATCCGCCGCGGTCGGGTTCGAACCCAGGAACTCAGGCTCAATAGCCGAGCGCCTAACCACTGAGCCACCGCGGTGGGTTGCGTTCTGTAGACCAGAATCCAGAGCCGCTCTCGGGCGCGGCCATTTTCCGCCGACTGGCGCGCCGCACTGCGGGCGTTTCACTAGGGACTGCGGATCTGCGGCAGCTCCGCGGGTCGCGCCTGCAGGTGCTATAAAAACCTTGCCCAGCATACTTCCACAGCGTGGTTGTATTGCAGGAAGTGTTTGCGTTATCAAAAGGTTAAAAATTGATGACATTTAGTTCGGCATTGACGATAATTGTGCCGGCGCTTAGCACGAGCTCGCACTTATATCGCTACCGCCTTGGTGCTCCATCGCAGAGAAAACTTTTTTTGGTCAGTATCAAGCATTATGTGCACAGCTAGCATGCAATTTCAGCTCTCATGCGCTCTTAATTCTTCCTGCCGGCCATAAAGCACCCACCACAAGTAGGGCTTTCTTCTCGCCAGCTACGTGATTCGCCAGTTACATCAGCTATTTATTGTGAGCTCAACTGAGTGGCAGGGCAAACAGAAAACAGTTTTAGTCACAATTTATGCTATCTGGCGCACAAAAACGTAGTTTGAATCAATATTTTATCAATTGAATCAATATTGAAAGACTGAATCAATATCGCTCGGCTACTGATCCGGAGTTCCCGGGTTCGAACCCGACCGCGGCGGCTACGCTTTTATGGAGGCAGAACGCTAAGGCACCCGTGTGCTATGTGATGTCAGTGCACGTTAAAGATCCCCAGGTGGTCGAAACTATTCCGGAGCCCTCCACTACGGCACCTCTTTCTTCCCTTCTTTCACTCTCTCCTTTATCCCTTACGGCGCGGTTCAGGTGTCCAACGATACGAGACAGATACTGCACAATTTCCTTTCCCCAAAAACCAATTATTATTATTACTATTATTATTATTAATCAATATCGGCAGGGAGGCAACTTTCACTAATTCTTCGGCCTGAAGTCACGTTAATTTTATTCGGATGCTCTCGGCGCGTGTGACAGCGTCGCGTAGCCGCTTGGCCAAGTGTAACAGCATGTAATAAAATCGTGCATATATTGCTCTGATTCAAGCAGGTACCAACAGCAGAGAGATACTACGTCAGCCCCTTACCCACCTATCCCTCTGAGATAGGCGTGGAAATAGCACCTTAAATTGGTAACGGTCGTGCTTACATCCCCGTGCACGAAATGTGTTTAACGGGAACAAGAGCTAGCTCAGCGCACGGATGTTGAAGACGTACTGCTGATCGAAAACCCGCACTTCGCCTGGACAACCTTCGGTCTGCAGCTGGCCGATCCTGTTAAAGCTTGCACATCACTGCACCATCGAGTCAAATCAATAAATATACATCCTGATGCATAAATTTATCATGGTAGCATAAGTAAAAGACGGCAACAAACGACACGCCAGCGCAAAATGTGCTTGTAAGTACCTGTTTTGAATCCGCACCCTACCTGTGTGTAACAAAGTGTGTCAGATAACTATAGAACGGCCTGGGAAAATCTGAGTAGTGATGCACAGCACACACCCACATACCTTAGGTGATAGAGCGCATCAGCGACAGAAGCGAAGAACATGTAAACCCGCAATCTACGCACTGCCGGCGCAGTTCGTGCACTGTGCCAGTGCACTGTGCTATGTCAGTGTACGTTTTTTTTCGAGCCCTCCACTACGGCTCCTCTCTCTTCCCTCAGTCCCTCCTTTACCCCTTCCCTTACCACACCATTCAAGTGTCCCCTGATAAGTCAGACAGATACTGCGCCATTTCCTTTCCCCCAAAACCAATTTTCATTTCAATTTCGTGACCAATGGAAAGGAAAACGGTATTGCAGAGATGTCACCAAGGCAACAACAACAACAACAAAACGAAGCACATGAAGCACATGGCTGCAACAGATACGACTCTGTCATGGGCACATTATGCGTAGTGGGCCGTCAGCAAGCCCTACCACCGACATAAGGGCGCGGCCTTTAATTAGGTGCTTTAGGTGGCTGCCTAGTGTACGCATGAGTATATATGCACTTTCTAATTAATTCGCCATGATGGCCAAAATAGTGAAGCGCTCTCGAAAAAACACAAAAGTTTCAACCGCCTTTGTTCATATCTCTCTGATAATTCAAAGTTGCGTATGTACGAGTTCCCTACTTATCCCTACTTATAAACTGTGATGAATGCTTGGAAGCTGTGAATTTGCGAGAGTTCTTAACAAAAACAATTTCGTTTAATTAAGCCAACTGAGTGGCCAGAAGACACTAAGGAGCTATTGCATCTTTGCAGGTATACAATTGCCACAATGGCACGAGGTATTCACCATATACCTCGGGTATATTATATACTGAGGTGATCGCAGTAATAACTTTTGTTCCGGCAAAAGACTGCCACGGACAGGGCTGCCGGTGTCATGGACCGCAGGAACATAAACGTTTGAGAGTAGTGGGGTTGCGCCGAACTCCTCTGTTTGAATAAAAAAGTATCACTACTTGTGAATTTTGAAAAAAAAACAAACAAAGCAGCCCTCCTTATCTCACAGCGGACACCCTACATTGTTCCGAACATACTGAGTGACTCAAGCCAGCCGGGTCTCTTCTTGCATTGCACTTTTTATTGCATAACGGATTCATTTCTCAAGATGCAATGTACAGCTAATAGCACGAAAGTGCATTCTTCAGCGTGCGCGTTCTTCAGTAAGTAAAAGTACATGAAGGAACTTTGGTTTCTTTATCGCGGGAGCAAGTTAATTTCCAAACTGGTTTATTGAACCGGTTTCGCGTTCCCATGACACGCATGCAATCGCGCCAGCCATTTAAGGGGCTTTGAAACACCTTCCGAGGAGAGGACATCGACTCACTCAATCACTGCATTGTGTTGTCATGAACACCTGAGCCAAATACGCACCTACGTGCAGCTTCGAACCCACAATCAGACGCAGAAGTTGGCGAGCCCTTCCCGGCGACTTTTTTGTGCACGCACCCTCCTCCGTCGCTCGCATCTACTATTGGTTAGATTCTTCCAGACGTCAGGCAGCTACCAAGGCCGTGGCCAATAATCCGCGTAGCTCCGGCGGGTCAGGCCCTCCCCCGGAGGTGGGGCCTGTGGACCACCGCGGACCTTCCAATGTGCAAAAAAAAAGTGCCGGAGGAGAAAGGCGCGAAAAAATGAAAATAATAATAGGTAATTGTTTTTGGGGGAAAAGAAATGGAGCAGTATCTGTCTCATATATTGTTGGACACCTGAACTGCCCGTAAGGGAAGGGATAAAGGAGGGAGTGAAAGAAGAAAGAGGTGGGGCAGTGGAGGGCTCCACTATCGAAATTATTCCAGAGCCCTCCACTACGGCACCTATCCCTTCCTTTCTTCTTTAATTCCCTCCTTTATCCCTTCCCTTATGGCTCAGTTCAGGTGTCCAACAATATATGAGACAGATACTGCGCCATTTCCTTTCCCCCAAAAAACCAATTATTATAAACCAACACCCTGTGGCGGTGGCTCAGTGGTTAGGTGGCTCAGTGGTTAGGGCGCTCGACTACTGATCCGGAGTTCCAGGGTTCGAACCCGACCGCAGCGGCTGCGTTTTTATGGAGGAAAAACGCTAAGGCGCCCGTGTGCTGTGCGATGTCAGTGCACATTAAAGATCCCCATGTGGTCCAAATTATTCCGGAGCCCTCCACTACAGCACCTCCTTCTTCCCTTCTTCTTTCACTCCCTTCCCTTACGGCATGGTTCAGGTGTCCAACGATATATGAGACAGATACTGCGCTATTTTCCTTTCCCCCAAAACCAATTATTATTATAAACCAACACTGGCGCCTTAGCGTTTTGCCTCCATCAAAAATTAAAATGAAAATTGGTTTTTGGGGAAAGGAAATGGGCAGTATTTGTCTCCCATATCTGGAACAGCTGAACGGCACCATAAGGGAGCAGAAGTACTTGCTGTTGGGTTAGTTAGTTCATCTTAAAGTTGAATGGCACTAGGTAAGGAACACAGTGTTGGTTACCTTGCTCCATTCAACTTTCCGCAGTAAGGGAAGATATAAGGAGGGACTGAGGAAAGAAAGGGAAAGGTGCCGTAGTGGAGGGCTCCGGAATAATTTGGACCACCTGGGGATATTTAAAGGGGCTGTGAAGGCGGCTCTAGTAAAGTTGCGGCATGCCTGGGATATTGAAGCACGCCGCTTCACGAATAGTGTCCAGCAAGAATTTTTTAAATGCGCTTTGTAGAAGCTGAGTTATCTGTAGTTAAAATTTGAATTTCAGCGTCTTCGCGCCTTTCCCTCTCCTCTCGTCACTTTTTGCATGCTAGAAGGTAGGCGCTCCTTCGCGGACCCCCCTTCTGGGAGCGGAGCTTCCCGACCCGCCGGAGCTAAGCGGCTTATTGGCCGCGGCCACGGTAGCTGCCTGACGTCTGAAAGAATCTAACCAATGGCCACCTCTCACCTTGTCTACACAGATGTGGGGGACGGAGGAAGGCGCGAGCATGAAAAAGTCGCTGGGAAGGGCTCGCCAAATTTGACGCGTGATTGCGGGTCGTCTGCTGCGTGTAGAAGAATATTATTTGGCTCTGGTTTTCATGGCAACAGAGTGCAGTGATTAAGTGAGTTAATGTGCTCTCCTCGGAAGGCGTTTCAGAGCCCCTTTAACGTGTGCCTCAGCGTTTCGCCTCCATCGAAACGCAGCCGCCGCGTCGGGTTCGAACCCGGGTACTCCGGATCAGTAGCCAAGCACCCTAACCACTGAGCCACCGCGGTGAAGACGCTGAAATTCAAATTTTGACTACAGACAACTGTTTCTACAAAGCGCATTAAAAATTCTTCCTGGTCAATATTCGTGAAGCGGCGTGCTTTAACATCTCAGGCATACCGCAACTTTATTAGAGCCCCTTTAAACAGGTAATGATTCAACCACCCCACTGTTGTTTTTTTTTAAGGAAAAGAAATGGGGCAGTATCTGTTGTATCTGTCTCGTATATCTTTGGACACCTGAACCCTGTAGTAAGGGAAGGAATAAAGGAGCGAGTGAAAGAAGAAAGGAAGAAAGAGGTGCCATAGTGGAGGGCTCCGGAATAATTTCGACCACCTGGGGATCTTTAACATGCACTGACATCCCACAGCACACCAGCGCCTTAGCATTTGGTTTCACATGCTGTGCAGTGCATATTAAAGATCCCCAAAAGGTCGAAATTATTGATTAGGCAAAATGTAAAAATGCCTGTGTGCTCCGCGATGTCAATGCACGTTAAAGAACAGCAGCAGGAGGTTGCAATTAATCCGAAGCTCTACACCGAGTCTCCCATAGCCTACGTACAGCTTCGACAAGTTAAACTTCACATTCATGTCTAAAGCATCTTAAAACAGGTGCGTCCATATACTCCACCTCTATGCTTTGGGGACGTTACAACTGCACGCTGCCAAAACTAGTGCTTCAGCGAGTGTCACTTTGAGGATATGTTTGAAGAGACCTGTTGAAACATGTACATGTCTATGCCGGTCCATGGGTTTGCAAGCACTCGTCTGAGGATGCAACTAAAGACTCTCTAGAGACTAGAATGACTGGAACACCAGTAAATATGTAAAATGAGCGTATCTTCATTCGACCCGCCGCGGTGGTTCAGTGATTAGGGAGCTCAGCTACTGATCACCCGGGTTCCAACCCGACTGCGGCGGCCGCGTTTCGATGGAGGTGAAACCGGAGGTGAAACGCTAAAGCGCCCTTGTGCTGTGGGATGTCAGTGCACGTGCACTGGGTCCAAATTATTCCAGAGTCCTCAACTACAGCACCTCTTTCTTCCTTTCTTCTCTCAGTCCCCCCTTTATCCCTTCCCTTAGGGCTCAGTTCAGGGGTCCACTGAGATGCCACACAGATACTGCGCCATTTCCTTTCCCCAAAAAGCAATTTTCAATTTTTCAAACTTTGGAGAACGCTTAAGCTTCCTAATTAAGGGTAGAACGCCAGTGCATTATCTGGATATATGCAGTGCATTATCCGGGCTGCCGCTTATCAGCAGCCTCAATCTGCTGCAACGTGTTGGGAGTGGCGGGGGAGGAGGTGTCGGTTTGCTGCTTATAGACAGCCACCATTGGCCGCCGCGCATGGGGAGGGGGTGCTGGTTCTGCATGTTGACATGGCAGCTGCTCAAGGTCAGCACCAAGAGTGATGTGATGGAGCGGCACAGCATAAATGTGAGCAGGCTGTAACATGCGTGATACCTCCTTTGTCGCGCCTTTATTTATGGCGCCATGCTTTGGTTTTGATTGTAAGTCGACCCCCATCTTAGGATTTTCGTGCAAATACGGTACCATGCAGTCAGTTTGTACCAGTTTTCGATGCTTCTAGGCAGTGTGCAGTAGCGACTGCCCATGTACTACTAAATTAAGACACACAGACAGTTAAGAAGACGGCACCAATCATTTATGTAAAGTCAACATTACAAAGCTTCGAATCCTACTGCACAACAAAAGGAAGCACTTCAGATAGCAGCCGCTATGGGAAAGCCCGTGGTTATGGAAGCACCGGAAACTTTAATCATTCTGTCCTGTCAGCAGCAACAACTGGAGAGATCATGCAGAACGCATTGTGTGAACACATTTTGTCGTAAATATGAAAGACAAGTGCAGTTCTGCAATACCCTGAAAATACTTTTGGCTATGCATAAGACTCTAGGGTGGTGCTCAGACTAGTATGCTGCAGACAGCAGAATATAAGGTCACACCCTTTTGTCGCTCTATACGAAGTTCTGACAGAAGTAATCATTGTTCTTAGCTCTGTAATTTCTTCTTTTTATAAGATAAATATTGTAAAAAATGTTCACAAACACCAACAATTACTAAAGCTAATATAAGCGTGCTAGCTTGGCGGAGAGCAATTTGATATATTCTTAATATCCCACTAGCTACACAACACCTAATGCTTCATTATACCCTGCAGCAAGTTTTCATTAATACTGATACCAGTAAACATAACATTTTGCAAGGACACATTGCACGCAACATACTAAGGCTTATATAACATAAGTATGCTATATAAGCTACAACATATGTGTTTATATAAATACTTTTTACTCAGGCACACCCCGCTACATTCTAAAGGGGAATCCTATAGAATAACTCTTGCTCTAGAACATGTGTTACAGCTGTGTCACAGCAAACCATGTCGCCAACAGTAACTGCACAATTTTAAGCTTGAAGCCTCTCTCCAATACAACCAGTCCTACAGCAGACATCAATGAAGAAAGAATACACATGCTTAGCCATGGAGCAGCCATACATCATGATGAAAGTCAATGACTTCCTGAGTAAATAACACTGCAACAAGAAAGACAATGCAAGGAGAGCAATGGGACAAGTGCTTTTTTGAGCAGTGTCTCATTGCCTCTAATATAAGTTTTGTTGTTGCATTGTTCTTTGCTCTGGCAATGTGCTAATTCTCACTCCCCACCCACCATTCCCTTCCTGCAATATGCTTATGTGGTGATGAGTTAGTGCAGCCTCCTGATGTATCTTTATAGGCCTGGGGATGAAGTGGAAGTTATGCTCGTAGAATGACTGGAAGATTCAGGGGTATCACCCCCGCAGCTAAGAACAGTTAGGAGGAAGGAGGCTCATGGTATAGGTAGAACCCGTCTCATCGTTCAGGTCACGAAGATGCAATAGTCATGTGGACACAACAGCTGCTGGTTCAGCCTGAAGCTGAGCATGGCGTCTCCTCAGGTCCGAGCGAATTAGTGCTGCAAAAAACAAAAGATGTGCTCAATACACAAACTAAAAAATGCACGACATGCCGCAGCAAGCACGTGTCTTGAAATGAACAAAGGGCACAAACCAAAAGGATACAATGCCTGTGCAAGTGTACAAATTAACACTTAATATGAATATTCTTAAGCTAGTCAATAAATTTTCAGATGTGGGTCTGACAGAAATAGTACCCCACTAGCTATTTCTTAGGTACACTGCTATGGTTTCTCATGGAATTAATTCAAAATGATGGCCAGACCACTTGCAATCACCCCAATTGGAAAACATCACTGAGGTTTCCAAAGATCAAAAAGACTGCAGAGAACCATCATCATCATCATCAGCCTGACTACACTTACTGCAGGGCAAAGGCCTCTCTCATGTCTCTCCAATTAACCCTGCCGTTTGCATGTCGCGGCCTGCAAACTTCTTAATCTCGTCCGCCTACCTAACTTTCTCCCGCCCCCTGCTACATTTGCCTTACTGCTTTAATATTGTTACCACCATAGTTCAAATGGAAAAATATCAACTTTCAAAACCAACAAAAATGTTCACTGTTTTTGTGTTCTGGGAAAAAGAAAAAAGTACTCATCTCCTCAGGTTCTATTCCAAAAGAAATATGAGCTGTTCCTTTCAGTTATGCAACAGAGGTAACAAATAAAAAAAAACATAAATTAGGAAAACCAGCATTTAAATTAACAGCTTAACCTAACTAACTTAAATATGGCAGCCCAAACAACTCAGACTGCAGAGTAGTTCACAGAGAAGATTGTTTCGTGGAGCTCATGGAGAAGTCATTTAGAACAGTTCCCAGAGAAAAAGCAAATCCTTGTTCTAGGTACAGTTAAAACCAGAAGATCAAATTTTCTGTAGCAGGATACAAATCCACTAACCAATCAGAACAGAGAACGAAATCACCTTGCTGATGTTTGATTAGTATGTAAAAGAAACCAGAGGCATTAATATTCTTATGCTGATAATTTCATCTACTGATCAGCTTTTTGTTTAGGTAGCAAGACAAGCTTTAACAGTAACTACTTTTTGTCACGGTCACTGCAGAGTTCAGTTGTATCTGACTATAGCTGCTTTGCAACAAAAATAGCAGCCCTTTTTGGCCTGTGCCAATACAGAAAAAAACCGGATAAGCTGGAATTCAAACGGGATTGCAAAATAGTTTGACATATCGATAATTTGATATATAAGTAAATGGCAAATTATTAGCTAATCTGCAACCTAGAAGCAAAAATACATTGCACCCACGCTAGTTGTGCACTTCTTGCAACGACGTGCTGGCAGCGCACCACTCTCTAGGCAGTGCACTAAACCTAACCTGCTTCTCATCGAAACTGCTGCGGACAATGCTTTTAGCCACTGCCTATTATAAGAGGTCTGATCGTGCTAACAGTTCACTACAAATAATTTAATTAAAATTAAGGTACAGTTGGTCTCAGCAATGCCAGTGACAGTGAAGCACACCAGCAATGACAGTGAAGCACACCAAGCAAAGGCAGCCGCTAGGCTTTAGTTAGGTTGGCTTGACCATATGACAGCGATGTGGCATGAAAAATGAGTACAAGAGATCGAAGACCACTCTAAAGCACTCCCCACGTTCATCTCATTATGTGGCTTCACAGCGGTAGCGCTGCCGGCAGGTGCCCAAGGCTGTGCATCTGACCCATCTCCACATGCAAGAAGTGATTGAACAGTGCTGTTATGAAGCACCCCTTGCAGAGGCACGGTGCACTGCTAAATATATCAAACGTTCTGCTAAACAGCAGTACAATAAACGCGAATGGTGCTATGCTTTTGCATGGGATTTTCAAGAGGACGTTCTGATTCTCTGAAATAAAAAATAATTCAATATATAAAGATTCGACTACATCTGGCTGGAATGGCTACTGTTTTCAGCTGGATTATGGAACCAAAAATCACATCAACCTGGAAAATTTCTGCTTATAGCTAGCTCCAGCTGGAATACCTTCCCTTTCCAGCTAAAAGTGGAAATGCAAATGCCATTTCCAGCCACTCCAGCTGGAAATGCAGCTGGAAAAGTGCTTTTGCAGATGGAATTTGTGTCTCCATTATCTTGGGAATAAAAATGCGATCAGCAGACAGACAAGGACCATCAGTTAGAGTCACAGAGCATAGCAAAGTACGAAAGATGCAAAAGAATTCAGCAGAGGATGAGGTAGAGTGGTGAAATAAGAAATTTCTCCGGAATAGCATGGCTGCAATTCAAGCAAGGCAGGGCTATTTTGAAAACAGTGGCCTTTGTCCTACAGTAGAGACTGGCAATGACAGTAATGAGAACAACAGCGATGATGACCTTGACGGTGATGCAATATGATGCATGGTCTGAATGGCTACTTTATGAGAACGGTGGGATTGCAAGCTACATACGCGCAATACTGCATGACTTCATGCAAGGCTACACCATGTATGGGCCACACCCTCTATTTTGAACTAAGTAATTGAAAAAAAATTTACAGTTACACGTTTCTTTTTTTCAATTCGTGTATAAGCTGCACCTTCAAAATTCACACCCGAATTTACAAATAAAGTGCAGCCCCTACATGAATTTGTACGGTAGTATCACTGGAAACTAAAATGGCATAAAACAAAGAAAAGGTGAGGCACTAAAAAGCTACTGGCAATAAGAATGAGTGTAGATATTCAATTTTTTTTCTTCTTGTGATTTCAATACAAGATGTAACTAAGAAGGAAATTCTGGGTTGCTTGACGTACTGCTTTAACTACAACCAACCTGACCATGCAAATCTGAAGCCAAAAACTTTGCAACACAGCAAGAATGAACAGGGCCTGCTACAATGAATGTCTCTCTCTTTCTCTCTGCACTGTGAATGCTAAAATAATGCATACGATGGAGAAGCTTTTTGCTGCCCATAGTCGGAAAACAATATTTTAGCATTAACAATCATCACCAGTAAAATTATGTAGCTATACACTTTACATTCTCCACAGAAGAGGTCTACTGTGATACATTTGGCTACGGCTGTAAAGTGTGGTGTGGCAAGACCCCACCTCATTGAACCCACCTGCCTACCTGCTCACTTGATCCCATCTGCCACTTTGGCCACCGAGTTGGTAACTGGCAACAGTTCTCAAGTTCATCCTCCCCAGGAGAAGCAAGCCATTTTTTTATTAAGTTCACACATTCATGCGTCCCTTAGAAGCAATGCAACACAGCTTTGGCAGACATCTGAATGGATCGCTGCAGGCAAGGTTTGGTGCTGGCAAACTGCATTTTATAAACACAACATATGTGTATGTGGTCCAGCTATAGATGATACCATGGATGGTTTCAGCAGAGTGAGCAATCTTTGCTGGGCTGAAAGGTACATACCTGTGAGTATGGAGCCGATGAGCAAAGCACCTGATAGGGAAAAGTTGGTAGTGCGATCACCATAGGCGAGAATGAGTTGGTCAGCAGCCATGGTAAACAGGATGCCAAACACCTGGGCTGAAGCATTGAGCAGGCCTGAAGATGTGCCCTCAGGCTCTGGAAATGTCACCTCGGCCGCAAATTCGAATCCCAGTGGAAGGTAGCCAGTCATGAAGAAGCTGCATAGCGCAAGAGTAGCAGAAATGAGCCTAAGATATTTGCCTTATTTCTGCGAATGTCACACAGTGAAGAAAACGGAATGCGAAGTGCACACCATGTTTTTGCCAATAAACAATTTGTCAGGTTGACACATCAGCGGTCTCTGCCAGAGCAAACACTCACAACCCTTCACAAGATATTGTTGAGCGCAACAGAGCTCACAAGCTGAGCACTAGTTATTTCGCCTCGTGACAGAGTTTGTGACTTCAGGTCCTCCTCATAGCCTGTTTAATTAGAACCAAGCCAGCTATGCCTCTGAGCACTCTCATCTACATACTGAAGCTTAACAAACCCCCACGACTGAGCAGTCCATAAAACTTAATTTTCACTGGCTGACAAAACAAGCCTTGACTGGTAATATGGTAACAGAGAAATTGCCCTCTTGGATGAAGATGGTTAGCCCAACAATAGAAATAAATATCTATATGGAAATGACGGGCTTGTTATGGCCTGCGTATTAAGGAAGTCAACAGTCATCGAAAGCAAGAAAAGCATAGAGAAACATTTCTATGTTTTTTTTAAATGTTGTCGTCTTTATCAATGGGAAATTAGTAACGTAATCATTTTATGGCTGATAATCATTTTACAGCTGAAAGATAATTTATTATAGAAAGCAGAAGAAGAAACAACTCCTATGCTTTTCTGCTCAGAGCCGCCGTGGTGGCTGAGTGGTTATGGTGCTCGGCTGCTGGCCTAAAAGATGCGGGTCCGATCCCGGCCGCAGCGGACGAATTTCGATGGAGGTGAAATTCTAGAGGCTTGTGTACTGTGCGATGTCAGTGCACGTTAAAGAACCCCAGGTGGTCGAAATATCCGGAGCCCTTCACTACGGCGTCCCTCATAGCCTGAGTCGCTTTGGGACGTTAAACCCCCCTAAACCAAACTTTTCTGCTCAATAGCATAAAGAGGGCCTCAGTTCTGGCAGTCTTGCTACAAGGCTGGACAATTTTGATTTTATTTCTTTTTTTTGCCCACACTAATTTATTTCTTAGCCGCCATAAGTAACATAATAGGGTTTTTCCTCAGTTGCCCCCCTCACCGCTCGATAATGTTCCACATAACGCTCATGGTAATACCGGACATTCTTTGGCTGCCATAATAGACGAGGTTGGTGCTGGTGAACACTTTCAAGGTTAGATTAGAAGCAACATAAATACCCTCAAAAGTAAAAGATTGGTCCGCCATTGCCATAGCTCAGTTGGTAGTGCACTGCATGTGATATACAGAGGTTGTTTGTTCGAATCCGACTGGTGGCATGTGGTTGCTTCTTCGAATTTCTAATCAATTAACTTTCAGCCACAAAATGATAGAACTACTAATTTCCAGGAGTGCATGATAATTCAGAATTCTGAATACAAATCGAAGATGTTTGATGCTCTCTTCGTACTTGTATTCGAGAAATTGATATTCGAGAATTTCAGAATAATCAAAAATTCCTGAATATTCTCCAGCGATCGTATACTACGCTGACTATCATAAATTCAGTCATTTCAAAACCACAATATCTGGCAAATTCTCCGACGATCGAGTTTATTATGGCAGGAAAACAATGCAAAGGTCCTGTTCTCTTTCTGCTCTGTCATTCATCACATAGATCAGTAGCATTTGGATGCTGGTAGGCTTGACTTCATGTGAAACTTCGCAAGGAGACTTTCCCACTGATGAGAACAAGACAGCTGGCCACCCGCTAGGAACTATCACAACAAGAAAGTGTGCCGTTTTTTTTTAATGTGATAGCATTAGAGTTGTCATCACACCAAAACCGTGCCGATGTCCGAGATGAAGTTCACTGATTGGTTAAGAGAGGTCACATGACCTTGTGACATCATCACCATTTGCCCACCATGACAGATGGCAACCTGACCACAGGATTGTGAGCAACCTGCCACTGTGGCAGGTGGAAAATAAATAAATTATTTGTCGAGAGAGGTTACATGGCCTTACGACGTCATCACAACCTGCCCACCAGGTTGTGAGCAACCTAGTTTCTAGACAGGAACCTAGATAGAAAATCGAAATCAAAAATAAGAAAAAAATGTGATATATGCAAACGTCCGCACTATCACAGCACAGCGGATAGCTGCTACTGCAGCTAGCATCTCGAATATGGCGGCTGATAGACCGAAAATTGCAAAGAAAATGACGCAAACACATACAGAAGCTGAAAGAGAAGCTGCGACAAATGTGAAATCTAATGCTATCGCATTCCACTCTTAAGGTCACTTATGCATCCCCATAGTTTTTTGTCCTTCCATAATATGTTATACTTAACGCCATATCCATAGCATTTGTCCTGTGACCTTCATAATTCTCCTAGCGTGAGCTCTGCCGTCGTTATCGTCAACTTTGATATGCAGGGAAGCCCACTTGCGGAATTTTGCATGTGGCTCCCGAAGGGGTGAAGTGAGGCACCACAACACAGCAAGCAGTCGTACAGAGATACAGCTTATTGCGTACTGCATTGTAATCAGCGCGCCTCATAAAGCGGTCTTCAGGTAATCCAAGCACTTCTTCCGGCCCCTTGAACTGTGAATTTAAGAGGCTTGACAAGGCTATTTTTATTTGCCAGTCATGTGTCATTTTAAGGGTTCTATTTTGCATGACCACACTATAGGTGGCATGCTGTTATGCTCTCTGATCAAGTAGTATATATTTCTGTGCAGACCATGTTTTCTTTATTTGCTGCTGAGCCAGCCTAGCTTTGTTTATTTCAGTTCCAAAGCTCATACACGATTTTGAAGAGAAATGAAGGCAATAGCGGTTTCCTGTTTATCATTTTATGAAATATATTTTTTTCACATTGAAGAGATAATCAATATTCGTGCCATTTTTTTTTTTCACATCCACATTTGATTCGCATTAAAAATTTTCAATATTCATATACTTCTACTAATTTCCCATTGATCAACACGACAAATTTAAGACAGATAGAAACATTCCGCTATGCTTTCTTTGGTTTCAGTGACTGTTGGCTTCCTTAATACACAATGGATACGTGTTAATAAAAAGTGGTCACCGCCATCCCGGAGCAACAAACGGCTTGGTTTGGTTTATGGGGGTTAATTAACATCCCAAAGCAACTCGGGCTACGAGAGATGCCCTAGTGAAGGGCTCCGGAAATTTCGACCACCTGGGGTTCTTTTAACCTGCACTGACATCGCACAGTACACAGGCCTCTCCAACGAAATTTGAGCCGCGGCCAGGATTGAATTTTCGTCTTTCGGGTCAGCAGCCGAGTGCTATAAGCACTGAGCCACCATGGCGAAATGATAAGGTATCTATGTTACCACATAATGTGCACAGCGGTGACAGCTGTGAGCCCCACCTTGCAATTGTCACAGGTGTGATTGTGAAAAAGAGTGATATTTTGATGTCAAAAACGGTGTTTCGGTGTGCCTAGAATGGCCTCAATCCTTCGAAGTGCAATCATGATGTCGCTGCAGCATACTTCAGTCAGTCGCCGTGCAACTGTTGCATAAGTAATTGTGAAGCAAGCATCACATTTGCTGGGGCTGCCATAGAGACAGCTCAGAATGCTTTCACTGGTCACACTGCTCAATCCACAATGATCCGTGCAATAACCGTATAGCAAAAGATACAGCACTTAATATCATAAACAGTGACAAAAATGGCAAGACAGAAATGTGACGTAATAAATTGGTTACAAGGGAAGAAAAAGCACAGCAACTGCCTCATTCTCAATGGAGGCCTGCACCATGAAGAGGGACATGAGAAATGGGTGCAAGTAAAGAGTAAAAACTGGCCAGTAATTATATGACATGATGCAACAAATCTGCATTAACAGAATAAGTTTTACATTTTGCTTTTACAATCAACCCCTCCCATTGCATCTTTGAATTTAATTTCGCTGTTCCTTTTTCATTCTGCTGCTTTGTGGGCGTCTGGTGGGTGTAGGCTTCAGGAGAGATGAGGTGGGTATACATAGGGTGGAGATGAAGGCCCCTTGCAGTGTATAGGTGGAGCTTCTGGAGAGTGAATATAAGTGGAGGGTGGGTAGGTGGTGGGTGCATTTTTCATTTGGCTGTCATTTTTTCATTCCGGTGCTGCGTGGGATTCAGGTGGGTTGAGGCTTTCAGGCATGTGAGAGCGCGGGCACAACTGGGCAACATGTTAAAAACTTTTTGGCTGTGTATGCCCCCGGCACTAAAGTCATGGATAATCTGTGTCATCATTGGTCAGCGCATGCTACGTAGCACCGTAGCACCCACAGGTCCATGTGGGAAAGCTAATCTCCAGACGTGAGCTGAGGGAAAGCCACCTTCTTGAGTCGACTGGAGTTGTCCGAAGATCGATGAGACCTGCGAGGAAGCTAACCATCCGAGATGTGTTGAGGGAAAGCCAGCTTTTTGAGTCGCTTGGTACTGCCCGCAGTTCAATCTATCAGACGTGATGGCTAATTCTTGCAGCTTAAGTTAAGGACAACGCAGCGAGCTATGGAAAGAAAAATGATACGTGTAATGTTAAGAGACCGGAAATGGGCATAGTGGGTGAGGGAACAAATGCATGGTAATGACATCCTAGTCGAAATCATTAGGAAGAAATCATGAGGAAGAAATGGGCTTGGGCAGGGCATGCAATGCAAAGGCAAGATAACTGCTGGTGTAACAAAGTGGACTCCAACAAAGTGGAGGTAACAAACTGGACTCCAAGAGAAGGCAAGTGCAGCAGGGGGGGGGAGAAAATTAGGTGGGCGGATGAAATTAAGAACTCTGCAGGGATACGGTGGCCACAGCTGGCAAAGGACAGGGCTAATTGGAGAGGCATGGCAGAGGCCTTCACCCTGCAGTGGGCGTAGTCAGGCTGCTGCTGCTGCTGCTGCTGATGATGATGATGATGCAGCTGTACATTTTCCTGTACACTTACACTGTAGCTTTACAGCCTGGGGCTGCTGTGAACATTCGTAATGAGGAAGCATGGGAGTCTCTCCTTCTAAGCTCTAAACTTGAAGACCAACTCGAAGTCATCCACCTGGCGACCGAGGCCTCGAAGAACCAAGCAGTTTGCCACACAGGCCTCTAGGCACGGAGCCCCCTACTCCCTCCCGGGTCTGCGTACCTGAGTTGGGAAGGTAGGGGTGCCTCCTATATCGGTGGACGATAAAGTTTTTTTCTCTCTCTGTAGCTTTACGGTGCTCAGAAATTATTTAATTGATATAAGGAATATTTTCATTTAACTGAGTTCGATATAATCTGGTTCTGTTGTGCTGCTAAACTTGTAAAAAGCGCCACTGGAGGATTCCAGATTAATTTCAACCACCTGGTGGTTTTTACCATGCACTGACAACTCACAGCACATGGGTGTACTTTTGTACTTCGCCTCTATTGAAATAAAAGTATGGTTATGTGCAGGAAGTGTAGTTTGCCAATGCTGAAGCAAGCAGCATTAGCACTGGTAGCTGTCACTGTAAAATGGTAATCTACTAGTGCTACTGAAAGCACGAGTGTCAGGGCCCGAGGGGAAAGGGTGAAAAGCATGACCCGGTCAGTTGCTGTGCAAGCTATGGGTGTACTGTAAAAAACTGTCACAGCAAATAAACAGTGCAAAATTTGTGTTAGCCATGTCGTATTTGCTGAAGGAGTAAGGAAATTACTGCGCAAAAGTACACTAGTCAGCACTCACCCAAGCAGGCAGGTGACGACGAACAAGGGCCACAGTGTCCCTACACCCAGCACAAAGGTGTAAGCGATCATTCCCGCCAAGGAGAACACGTAAACGGCAAGGGTGGTCTCTTTGTAGCGATGAGTCTCATCGAGAACAACACCACAGATGACCGATCCAAGCATGCCAGAGAGAACAAGGGACAGCCCCAACCAGCCAGCAGTTGCCTCATGGCCTGGGTAGTAACTCAACACAACCCGATTCAGCAGTGTGGAGATGGCATAAAATGTGCCGACGTTGATGCCTGCATGGTGAAAAACAAGGCACTCTGTAATGGTCTCATCCATAAATTTCTGAAAAAGAATGTTTAAAAATATTTTAAGGCGATCAATACGATAGATGCGCCAGAGTATGCACTGGCATTAGTATCCCCCCGGATGAAGCAGCTGCTAAGGGATTCAGGCCGTGAGTGGGCGGTGTGATCCAGTCAGTCAGTCACCATGTGATAAGGAGTAGAATGGGCAATAAAAAGAACTAAAAATTCAGGGGCAATCAAGTGGATTGATGCAGAGGAAATGCGATAGCATTCTTCTTTCACTCGTTAATCTATCCCAGTTCTGATTCTATTCCAATACTACCTATGCAACAACACAAAATGTGCCACATTTTCCCCCCTAAACACCACCTGGCAGGTGGACTTCATACAGACACCGACGCAACCGATGCCGCTGGACAGTTTTCGCCTTCGTGGACCTTCTAATGCTACCGCAATAAAAATAAAAATGCCCAGCCCACACCACTACAGCATAACGGGCTGATCACTATGTGACAGGCCACATCCCCACTCCATTCTCCTGACCCAATACAGCAATCACTGTGTGATATGCCGTACCCTCTCTCTACTCTCCTGCACCTGAACGTGTAGAGGGGGATCTTTATCTCTCCACTTTGACACCTACCAACTGAGGCATCAGACGGATGGGCATACTTTTCCAACATGGGGTTATAATACTATACAACGCATTAAAAAAATGCCGAAATCTCATGCCCCTTGCTTCAGAGAGGCACTACAGGGCTATACTCCGCGACAACATTTAATGGGATAGCATTAGTAGGACCATAAAGTTGAAAACTGTCTGGTGGTGTCTGGTGTCCGTGTGAGGCCTCCACCTGCTAGGTGGTCTTCAGGGAGATTTGCCTCTCTCCACCTGCCACTTCTCAATTGTTCCCCTGACCTCTTGCACTTCCCTTCCCCCTCTCCACCAGCAGGGGAGAAGAGAAAGACACCACAGGAAGAATGGCTAAGCAGAAATGACAATGACTAAGAAGAAAATGCTTGGACAACAGCAGGTCTATGTGCAAAATATACAGCCTCCTGAAGAACTATCCGTGCAAAAATGACGTTTGCAGGAGCTGCTGCTTCTGGCATTGCTCGGGAAGAGAAACCCGTGTCTCACAAGCCCTAGTTACCAACGGCTAGCTGTGTTTGAAACAGTCACCTGCCAGTGCAGCGGTGCATCGCTTAACTGCTGCGCCACTGCGCTGGTAGTGGCATGAGGACTCGCCGTCATCTATGAATGCGACATATTTTGCCTAGTTGTGTAGTCGAAATTCAAAAAGAATCAGAATTGGAATATATTGGAGAGTGAAAGACAATAAACTCATAATTGAAACAGGATCAGAACTGGAACTGACTGCCGAGTGAAAGAAGCATGCTGTGGCATTTCTTCTGCCTCAATCAAATTGACCGCCCCTAATTTTTTCTGCCAAAGAAGTAGAAGCTACAGAGCTGAACAGTAGAATATAGTCCGTGCTTGTAGTTATTAGTTTTCTGTTAAAACGTAGTATAATGTGAATATTTGTTTTCTAAGGCATATTTCTAACATAACATCCAGCATTATGCTTTGAAAGTCAAGAAAAAACAGTTTTCTTGATTAGAAAAAATTTGCTAGGCATGTCTAGTTACAAGAAGTTTAAATAGATAGCGCCAGCTGCTCCAGCAACCGAATGAAGTTACTGCGGAAGAGCAACACGCCAGACAGCCAGGCGCGCCATCATACAGCTAAACATTTTGGCAGAATGACGCAGTTATGAATGCCCCGCCCTTGTAGCTTTCCCTTCACTGCCAAGAAGAGCTGTCGTGGGCCCGAGTACAGCTTGCACACATTTGAATAAGGAATGAGAGGAAAGTCTCAGTCCACTGACAAACATTTTCACAACAGGATTTGGTTCATAAGGGTCCAATAAAAAAAAAAGTAATCTACCAAAAGAAACGGACAAAGGTGTGCCAAAATTATGCAGTGTCATCACCAATACTGAAGCTCCAATCATAAGCAGGTCATAATTTTATCACCTTTTGTATAAACCAAATCTGATGGTGATGTTCACATAGCTTCTATATCAGACAAATAAAAATTCTACATAACCTTTCATGAATCATCATAAGACACAACTACAGACCTACAAAATGTCCCAGTAAACACTCAGTAATTTTATTCTGCCATAAGTTTTTTTCATTCTTTTTCTAATGAAAAAAAAAAGGAAAAATATTACAGAAAGCTAACGCTATTCAGCACTGAGCATAAATGAGCCAGCACATCAGACAATGAAAGAACAATAATGTAGCACCAAGCATACTGACCATAGGTGACCAACAGCAGCATGTAATTTACGTTGCAAACCAGGTTTCGCATAGAGCGCCAGTACCCTGCAGGGTCAGACTGCTCTCGAGACACCTGCGCCCTGCTTGGCGGGCGCGGTGGCTTGTCACGGAAACCTGAAAAGGCACACGGTCTGTGGCAAATGTGCAGCACAATGTGGCAAGCAACAGTTTCTTGTGTGGTATACCATGAAGGAAATATTCATGCTGTGCAACAGGGGTTTCAAACACATGATCCGTGAGCCATAAGGATTTGAGCCATTGTTCCGGGCGAACATCACTGACTTCCTCTGTTTTTTCCCCCCTCTGATAACCTATAGAGGTACATAATTTTTGAATGTCCATTCGTGCTAGCCTATCTCAATAATTCGCTTTTTGTGACAAGGGCCTCGAAAATTTTAGTACAACAGAAAAAAAAAGCAACTAGAAAATAAAATGGCTGTAATTGAAGAGCTTTAGTTCATTTGTTTGCTTTTTTATTCTTGAAATGCCTTTGTCAATATTCGTTTATGCTGTACTTTTTGCTTACACAACCTCTTTCTCTTTTCCCCTCTCTACCACTGGCCCCATGGGGAACAAAAACTTGTCAGTGCAGCTTGGCCCACATGGTGAGATGAGGTTGAGGCACCTGCTATACACTGTCAAATTGTCCCAGTTTTGAGAGGCCCAGGTGCCGTTCTTATCAACAATTTACCAGGCCTGCTCTTTCACTCCCTTTTCTGGGTCTCAAAATGGCTCAATCAATAGATTCCCCTCAAGCTGCTTAGCTGACTGCTGATTTTTGCTAGTTCTTCATTTTCTTTTTTTTCTGAGAGTGTCTGGCCCTTATCAGATGCTATATTAACCCATTTGCTTCCGAAGCTGGGGATTTGCCAGCCGGTATAAAAATATTCACTTTAAATATGCATAAAAAGATGGCACCATATACTTGGCTGCTAATGTGGATAGCAGTTTCCATGCCAAATGAAACTAGTTGCCCACTAGTTTCAAAAATTTATAGCAGGAAAAAGTTGTTTTTTTCTTGCACACTTCTTTTGAGCACGATCATGGTTTTCAGGAAGACTGAAGCCTCACTGGCGGTGAAAATCACGAGCTGCTTTTAGGCAGTGAGGAAGATACATACTGTAAAGACCCTATAATATTATTGGATGATAATGAAAGCAGTGTGCGTGGTTTCATTCACAAAGTGAGGAATAGGACTCGAACTTCGAGCCTGGCACTGCATACTTAGCTTGAGTGCCAGTTGATAAGCTGAAAGCCTGCAAGGAAATATTCTTCAATGTGATATAGTATTTGGCTGTTTATGATGACTACATACTCTAACAAAAAGTGACCGAAAGAGAATGCGCTACACTGAGAAGAAAGTTTATATCGTCGAAGAGCTTGTTGACAAGGCTATGTTGCACTGAGAAGAGAGAATGGGAAACTAGCTGTAGATCCATCTCAAATGCATCTAAAGGCTTGCATGCTCATAAAAATTTTTCTAAACGTTGGCAAAGCAGAAATCCCTATGCAAATGTTTAGAGTGCAAAGCTCGGGGAGAAAACAGTGAAAGCTGTCAAGATCCGAGTTGGGCAAGTTGCATATTATTCACCTTAAGAAGGTTTGGTTTTATAGGGTTTAACGTCCCAATACGACTCAGGCTATGAGGGACACCGTAGTGGAGAGCTCCAGATAATTTCGACCACCTGGGGTTCTTTAATGTGCACTGAAATCGCATAGCACATGGGCCTCTAGCATTTCGCCTCCATAGAAATGTGACCACCGCGGCTGGGATTGAATCCATGTATTTCGGGTCAGCAGCCGAGGACCACAACGAACGAGCCACTGCAGCGGCCTCATCTTAAGAAGGGAAGCGGGAACTAGGACAACCTTCGCACTTCGCACTTTACACACCTAAATGCTTACACACTTCTCACAATTAAGAAAAATTTTACTTGCTCAAGATTTGTGATTGTCTTGAGAGCTGAATAACATAAATATTTGCCACCAGAAACATTTTCAGCATGAGTGAATAATGGTCCTTTCCAGGAACCCAGGTTGTGTTGAGCCCTCATGGACGAAACGGCAAAAGTAATTGGGTTAAAGAGTGACTTAACTGGCAATTTACTGCCATGTATAATAAAATGGATAGTTTCCACAGAACGTATTGTATTAAAAAGCTGTGCGCCCAAAGCTGCAAAAAAAGCAGCATCAAGCATTTTGAGTGCCCTTCCTTAGACATCTCTTCCTGTAGCCTTGCAGTAGGCAGTCACACATATTGCATAAACTGAGCAAATAATAGCAGTCTAATCAAAAGCTTCAGTGAAAGCACACTTCCAAAACTTTCTGCAGACTTTAGTCAGACACCTACGGTGTCCATTTTGCCTCCCAAACCCTTCAAAAAGTTTCTGCCACAATCACTACCAACTATGACAGCAATGAGAAGCACCAAAACTAGAACTGCGAAACATGACTTGCCAACCAAGATGGCGATGAGCATGAGGCTGCTGGTGATGGCCACACCGTAGCATAAGATGCTCAATCCTTGGCCAATCTCTTCCAGGCCTTCCAAACTTTTTGGATCTCCACCTACCACTTGCGGAGGAACCAGAAATCCCAGCGCAATTCCCAGCTGTAAATAGCCAGAAGCAACGCATGAGTGTTGGAAATTAAGGGTATATTTGACAGCTATACACTGTATATTTACTCGATTCTAATGCACCCTCATTTGTAACGCACACCTGTTTTTCGCAATCAGAAAACAAGAAGTGCAATGCCTTTGACTGTAATGCGCACCAGATTTTCATGCTTCATTAAAGCAATGAATCTTCTTCTCACGTGGAACAACCAATTTTTACTGCAACCACTCTAATCTCGCGGTGAAGTAAATAGTGCCACTGAATCACTGGCCATTCCCCATCTGGCCAGCAAAATCATCATCACTCAGTGTCGCTGGCAGAAGCCTCCTTGACACTTTCAATGGCCAAAGCCGTTTCATAGTCGGTGCCATCCATGGAATTTGAAATTCTACACTTTTTGAAGTGACAAACAGCTGCAGACAGAATTGAGCACCATGCATCCTTCACCTATTCAACAAAGTCCTGCAGTGGGGACACGCTTCACTTTGTTGCTTGGTGACTCTGGACAGCAACCCTTCTCTGGCCCGTTAAAACCCATTCTAATAGACTTGCTGGGGAAGATCCTGTCCCTCTACTGTATCTCGAAGAATAATTTTTACCAGCCGAAAAAAGACCACCAACTGGCCCACCATTCAGCCTTGCTTCTGCTGTCCCTTTTACCAGCCGAAAAAAGACCACCAACTGGCCCACCATTCAGCCTTGCTTCTGCTGTCCCTCTGCCAATCAAGCACTCAAGTTTCAGGAACACCAAACTCACGCGAAATGGCCTGATTGCCACTTGCCTCGGCACACAAGATCACCTTTTTTGCTACCAGAGGTCGTAGTGAACTCGAATCTTTGCAAATGGTGCTTCCATTCTGGCTCAAATCCAGGTCAGAGTCTTGCTGACAGGTCATTTCAAATGCTCGCAAGGCCTCTCGGTGTCCATGGCCATGCTGACCATGTACCATGCAAACGACTGCAGTAGCCAATACGACAATTATGATGCACAAGAGATAGCAAGCTGTCATTTTGCGATGCTGATGACAACAGGGTGTTGCTGGCACAGTTTCACTAGATTCTAATGTGCATGCCATTTTTAGATGACTTTTTCTGGAAAAACAGTGCCTGTTAGAATCGAGTAAATATGGTACACAAAGGTAAATAATACAGAAAATATGGCTAGCTGACATTCCAATTCAGTTAAAAGCAACCCAATTTCGCCACAATCCCATTCATATATAATATCAACTTTCAGTGACCACTATGTTCAAATGTCACTACAACCTACACATTGTGGCATCAACTTGAAATGACCATAGCTTCACAGAAGCTTCTTTATCATCCTAGATGAAGGTAGATCATGTTACAAAGCAAGGCTATAGTGCCTCATTCAGTGCTTAGAAAAGAACAAGATACCTGGTTGCCAAAGACACCAACAGCACATGCGCGGGACACCTCCTCTGCGCTGAACCAAACAGCCGCTAGGCGTGGTGGGATGCTCAGGATGAAGATCTGTGACATTGCTACCACTGTCTGGCCAACCAGGCACACCACGAACCGGTCCTGCTCTACGCTCAGTACCTGCAGGCAGGAGAGTTCAGTTAATCAAATTACAGGATAATCACAACACAGTACTGTTACGTCTCGCCTACGACGCGCGGTATAGCCGGCGCGGATGCAACGGACGCCGCGGCTTCGTTCAAAGTGGCGGTCATTTTGGGCCCGTTCATCGCTGCCGCAACGCCTCCCGCCAAGCGCGTCCAGGCAGGTTTCAGTGCCACGTGTCGTCGTGCGTGCGTGTGTGTGTGTGTGCATGTTGGTGCCCACGCTTGTCAAAGCGCGGCAGCCGGGGAGAGGAGCTCCCCAACTGGGAGGCGAGGAGGTCTGACCGGCGCCGGCCCGGCGGACGCGCCCGTCACGTCTGGACATGTTCAAGCGTCGCCGTATCGGACGCCTCTTCCCAAGCCGTTCCTTCTTGCCCTCGACTCCGTGGGTATAAAGGGAGCTGCCCCGGACGCCAAAGAGAGACTTCGATTCCTTCCTTCGAGTAACGTGGTCGCCCTGACCGGCTGCTCTTTTGCGATGCCAGAATAAACAAGTTGTTCTGTTGCCAGTCGACTCATCCTTTGCCGGGACCTTCGGATGTTTCCAGCTTTGCCCCAGGCCGCCAGGCCAACGCTACCCTTGGGGCTTGCAACCCAAATGCAACAGTACCTAAGGTGGTAAGCATACATTTTAGTCGCCAGCCTATGAGGACAGCCTACCTGAATGATGCCCCACTAATTTGTACCTCAACAGCAAGGCAAGTATGGTATAAACAGCACTGCTTCTGCCAGTGTACACCATACATTTTCAGCACTGGCACTCTAAAAGAAAAAAAAAACAGTTTACTTGCGAAATTTTTTTATGCTTTTTGTCACAGTCACAGTAACCAGCCCAGAGTAGAGCACTGCATGGGCTCAGGCCGACCAGAAAGCCCTAGCCTGGGCCAGGCTCGAACTTGACATTGTGAGCCCCAGCTGGAAGCTGCAGGTCCAACCTAGGCTCAGGCCTGTCTATACATAGATGGCCTTTGTCAGGCTTTTGACCCATTACTGCAGGGTTTGAAGTACACTTGGGGAGTTATAGAAGCGATATGGATGAAACAGGGCCGTGGTAAGTGGTGAGATTTTCGAGACAGATTTTCGAGACAGCTGTCTCGAAAAATAATCTGTGATGTTAGAAATGAAGTGACGAATCTTTCACCAAGAAAAAGCTCTTTGCTAAAGCTCTGCAATGCACGAAAATCCAGCACTTTTTTCTGCACAAAACCAAACTGGAATGCATGAAGCGTGCAGGAAGCTTGGTGGAAGCACATCATCCGTCAACAGTGGGTTGCAGTGCCTATGACACCCAATTTTAAATGCCTGCGCTACTGTACCCCATCATGCACATACTTCTGCTTTGCTGCTTGGTGTAAGAAATAGGACAGTAATCGCCAACAGCATGGTCATTATTTCTGACAGCGATGAAGCAAAAGAAAGTGCTTGCCATGGTATAATCTAGCAGGCAGTCTGAAATTGGTCCCAAAGCCATTGCAACACATCATCAGCTGATGTTCTGTTTGCAAAAAGCTTCTTGCACACCTGATGCCCTCAGTTTCAGCTTAGTGTGGGAAAAAGTGGCATAATTACTTGCACTCCACAGCTTTAGAGAACAGCTTTTTCTTTATTTCAAAAACTGATATGGCATCATCTTGTCCATGGCTTTGAACTCCTTAATGGCAATAACCACCAAACTATAGTAATAAAAAATTGGTTATTAAATTTAAGTTTATTTATTTATTTATTTATTTATTGCCACCGTCAGGACTTACAAGAAGCATTACAGAAGAGAGGAGCTGAAGAACATAAGTATAACCGACAATAAAGTATAAATTAGCCATGAATTTATCAATTTTAGTTAATTAGCTCTTTAATATAGTGAGCAATATTTTATAGTAACTGATGTCCGCCATGGCTGACAGTTGGTTTATGAAAAGATTTTCTTTCTATCTCGAACTCCTTATTTTTAGAAATTTGTAACAGCGTTCGTTTAAATATGTGGTATAATGTATATTATTGTGGAGTAACAAAACATTTGCTCTTTTTCATTACTGCAAAACCCTACTATTCACACAGTGCATTAGCATATCAGGATTGTATGACTCCTGTATAAGCCATTTATCAAGACCAATTAGGGGAACACTTCAGCTCCGCCTAAAAGGTATGATAAGATAGCGTTAATGGGTCCCTTCAGCAGCCTGGGGTCCTCTTTGCATAGCACTTCACAGACACGAATACTGTTCTTTATTTTATTTCTGCTCTTTTTTATTTTAGTTTTTATTAAACACACCACATGACACACAAGGCCCCCCTTTAACCAAGTCAAAAAAACTTTCCTCCGTGGTTGAGGGATAGCGCGTTCGGCTCACGAACCCAAGGGGCGGGGGTTTGAGTCTCGGCTCGACCGTTTTTATTTTCAGCGCAGTTGCTTCCCTTTCTTCAGAGGCACTATGTAACAGTAGTGTAATGACATCATGACCCTGCAGTCCAATGAGGAATAATGCAATAACATCGTCACTGTTGCACTGTGTGATTAGTGTGGGGTGTTTGAATTACCCGAGCGAGGTCATGTGGTTGTGACGTCACAACCCTCTGGACCAATCTGGATTTTTTTTTTTGGCACAACGCCATAGCTGGGTTTTTCCGCTGAATGAGACCCATAACGCTATCACATTAAAAAGCACTGTGATCACAATCAGTGCCACCAAGTTCGATGACAGACCTTAATCCAAGAGCCGGCACAAGTTCCTAAGGCTCCCAGGACAACAACAAATCGAAGTCCTCGTCGCTCAAGCAGCCAGGCAGCTGGGAAGATGAGCGGCACGTAGGTCACCATGTACACCACCGCTGTCCAGTTCACAGAGGTTGCATCTACGCCATAGTAGCCCTGCATGCACGACAAGTTCTGTTGTGTCTGGCAAGCCACGGGTGATAGCAAGCGGTCAGCATAAGTAATAATGGTTACAGCTGCACAGCACACAGCTGAGCGCTAGCTTGCGAAGATCTGTCATTGATCTGAAGCCACAAAAAGTTTAAACTTTACCTAGGCTCGTAGAGCCTCTCAAGCACAACATGCCTAAAAAATGCACTCACAAAGTAGTTAACCCATCAGCTACTGAAAGCACTGCACTTTCCACCTTAATTGTAATGATAGCAAAAAAATTTTCTGCCCAATTCTTTTTTAAACGCATTACATGTATTGTGGTAACATGGCCCCGGAGAGAAACAAAGGTCACCTCCATCAGGATTTTGTCCTTCATAAAAATCAACTTTTGCCTCCTTGTAGCCACACTTACATTTGTTCGCAGCAAAGATGCATTTACAGCTGAAAAAATTGGATCTAAAAGTGGAATTTTTTTTCCTGCCACCTGATTCACATTAGTGATGTCAGTAATGAAAAAAGATTGTGGTCAGTGTTTAGAAGTGAATGTCGGCATAGCCTAGCCTCAGAGATCTGCAAAAGAAAAAAAACAACAATGTCGCGACGACGACATCGCAGTTTGCTTGTGAAATCAAGTGGTGATAGCAACGCCTACATTTCATTTTTTGGTATTTTCTAGCATATAAAAGCTGCATGTTAATTGAAAGTAGCCTCTCCGTCATTAGAACATGGTAATCTAATGACACGAACCAACATCAATTCATCCTCAGTTCCCCATTCATAGGGAATCTGAGCACAAACTGAAGTTGGCCTGTAATGAGAGGTCACCCCATTCTAACAACAAAGATGCTACTCTCACTGAAAATGCAGTTTTTATATACTAGAAAAGGTCAGAAAATGAAAAACGGGCATTGCCATCACCAGCCAGTTCTTCACAAACAAACTGTGGTGCATCAAGACAGTTTCTGTTGTGCAGATCCCAGGGGCCAGGCTACACTGACATCCAGCTCAAAATGGTGACCATGGAGTCCGTTTTGGTCTTGGCTTCACAAGTTTAAAACGGGTGGTGGGAAAGTTTTTGATCAAAGTATGGAGAGCCCTTTAATAAATTTGATGCCAACAGGACCAAAGCTTATGTTCAAATAAAACAAAAGTACAAATATGCAAGTTTGAAATAGCGAGCATTGACTGTCTAAGATGAGGAAAAAAAAAGGCACAAACGGAGGATGCTACAGCTTTCCATCAAGAAGTGTGGCATTGAGAGCCGGATCAGCTTATCAAATTTATAGATCACCAAAATGGAAGCATAATTACACACAAATCGAGCGCAAACGTACAGCCTGTTTACAGTTTGTACACTAGTGTAAACCAAATAATCTGCTTGTGCTTGACTGTAGTCACACAATGCTGCTTTTCTAAAAGACACACAAAGGGAATATTTGACAAAGAGGAAGGCTGTTGCAACAGATGCTTCTGAAATATAGGTTGGCCATCACAAACTGATTTAGCAAAATATTCTAGGTGTTACAAATTTCGAGATAGGTGTTACAAAAGGCTGCAGTGTTCACTCAAGTTTACATGTATATTCTTATGATTTAAGTCTGTGCCTTCAGTAGTGTGTTAAGGAATCAGTGAGGTAGAGGGCAATAGCACCATGCAGCACAAGCAAATGATGGAGGACAAATATATATTTTTATTTATTTATTTACTTATTTACTTATTACCTCAAAGGCCCCAAGTATGGGGCATTACATGAGAGAATTGCAGAAGCCAGAGGCCAGGCGACACTGATATTCACTTCAAGACGGTGACCATGGAGTCCCTTTTGGTCTTGGCATCACAAGTTCAAAATGAGTTGTGGGAAACAGAAGCCACACAGTGGGCAATATATATGTGCTGTCAGCGTCAAAAGAAATGCAATGACACTTGCAACGGCAGCAACAAAATGAGAAAACCTTATAGTTGAGAGAGACTGTATGCTAGCACACTTGACATGCACTTTAATGTTATGAAGCCTTCTACGTGGAACTGTTAACTGATATATCCTGTATTTTTTCTCCAGCAGCTATTATTGTGGTATTTTGGTCTTCCCGTTAGTCATCCTGTTCGCATTTCATATTTGATTATGGCAGTTCAACATACACTGGCCGTTTCTGTTATTTATAGTGTGTGTACGGAAAATGTCAATATATGTGACTAAAGTGGCTGGATGCTCAAATCCTTCAATTCATGATGAAATGAAATTTATTAAAGTCAAGTTCGCGGGTGTCAGGCGATCAACCCACCTCCACAAGGTTGCTGATGATGGAGTACTCGATCCACTGGAAGGCGTTCGTCAAGGAGTAAAGGCAGAACAGCGCCAGCTGGACAAACCGCCAGGGGTAGAGGCGCGTCAGGGCGTCGCCCATGTCCGAGGAGGCCGCGCCGCTGCTGCCAGCCGCCAACGGCGACAGGGGCGAAGACGCAGTCGAACCGCCGCCAGCGTCGTTTCCAGCTGCGTAATCGCGAAGCACCCGGGGGTTAGGGCGCCCCATCTAGCGCGACGGGGCAGGGTGCTGCGAGCTCAAGCGGATTCCCTGCAGCAGGCAGTTTCCCCAATTGCCGCAGCGCGCAACCAGAAGGCTTTCATCTGCCACCCCGGGAACGTCCATCAGTAGCCACAAAACACCGCTGTAAGTCCGCTCGAAAAACACTTCGAGAACGGCGACTTGCCTTCGATATTTTCCTCTGGTGGATTTTGGATTACTCGGGTGCTTGCATGTGCAAGGATTACAGATGGATTGCAGACGCAGTAGCGAACACGAAAGGGAAACAACAGGCGAAATAAGAGAGTATGCCGCTTTTAGACCCGACTGTCAATAACGGCGTCGGCTGCCGAACCCGACAGTGCAGACTGGTCGAGGCGTGATCGACCGAGCAACTCGCCGAGGGCGCACGAAATTTCCATTCCTACTCCAGCCTTCTCACTGCCTCGGAAGTTCCACCGCGGCGCCTGCTTTTTCCTAACGATACCAATGCATGGTATCTCCCGAAGTCCGGACGGCGCGCAATCGGTTGCGCTTCAATGCGTTTTGCCTGGGAACACGCCGGTTGATAAACTTCGGCGCCCGACGGCGCAGAATCGCTCGAAGCGAGGCGACCCGTTGGTACTGGCGGCTCCTCGCACCGTGTGCACAAGGACCCGGTTGCCGCCGCGACGACAGCCAGCCCGTGGCGTCGGCGAGCAAACTGACTGACAGCGGCGTCTGGCACGCGTCGGCTGCTTTGGCTGCTTCCGCACGGCTATCCGCGCACGGGCGCCCGTATCGCCTGTGCGGATAGCGCGCCCTGATAGCGCGGCGTCGGCGGAGTCTTGTGCAGTGGTGTGTGTCATTAGCGGTTGTAGTCTAATTGGCGGCATAATGCGTAGCAGCTATGAGTGCGGCCACGTCATCGCAGTTGATGCGGCTCTAGCTGAGTCTCTAACAGAGCGTTGTTTCGCGTGAAAGCACTCTCAGGGATACGCCAAAGAGCAACAAGCAATATGCCGGTGGCCATGGTTTGGTGCAAGACGACCGTTCTCAATAGGCCTCTGCACGATGTTTCACCTAAGACTTCAGCAATTTTTAAAGACAGGCTTTCTGAGTTAAAAAAAAAACGCTTTGTTCGGCCTAGCACTGTCAGCGATGTAGTGCATCAGAATACAGCTGAGATCAGACGTGCTACAACTAGCAGGCTGGTAAATAATATTGAATATTTAGCTTTTTAACAATTACTGTTAGGCTCCCTAATTATTCAGAGGCTTGTAGCCCACCGTAAATAACATCCATATCAGTTTTTACATTTTCGAAAGTGCCATTCTCGTCGCTGCTGCAGCGCAGGCAATGTCAAGTCCGCACACGGCCGAAACCGAAACTATGCGACCAGCAAGAGCGCTAGCCGCGCCTACAAAGTGTACATGTCACTCATCGGCGGGCCTGTCACGTGCTCTCTGCCGGCTCGTCGCCCCCAGTCGGGCGCTGCAAAATGAGCACGTGACATCCGCACTGCCGTGTGACGTACGCTAGTAGGCGTGGCTCGCGCTCTTTCTGGTCGCACAGTTTCGGTTTCGGCCGTGCGCGGCCTCAACATTGCTTGCGCTGCAGCGGCTACAAGAACGGCATTTTCCAAAATCTGAAAACTGAAATATATATTAGTTACGGTGGGCAACAATTCTCTCATAAGTAAGGAGTCAACAGTTAACTATTCAATGTTAGTTCACCAGTTTGCTGGTTAGCACGTCCTAGCAGTATTCTAATGCACTACACTGCTGCCAATGCTATGCCGTAAAAAGCGTCCCTCTCACTCAAAAAGCCTATTTTTTAAAATTGCTGACAGTTTTGGGCAAAACTCCTGTGTACGCTCCCTGACTTTACAGAAGACAAAGTGCAAGCGCGAATTATGCCGTATGAATCCGTCTTGTCCTAATTGTCCATTCCTTTATGATAACCTGGAGCACTGTCTTTTCCTCTGTACCGTCGCCATTCAGTCACAACATTTATCAAATGTTACATTTGATCAATTTTTTTTTTAATTCTAACCAACTTTTGCACCTCGCGGAAACTTCAAGGAACGCTCACGTGATCAAAAACTTTTTCGAGAAAAGTACTCCTTTCAAACTCCTCACAGAATCGCCAACTAGCCCAGTTTTTTTTTTTTTTTTCAAAACAATCGGCGGTGGTCGCTTTTGCGGTCTGGAACGTTTCGCGTGGAATAACTCTTTTACTTCTTTTTTTCGAAAGTGAGCTCCTTCTTCCAGATGAAAAACTGCAAGTCGCCGCGGTGGCTCAGTGGTTTTGGCGTTCGGCTGCTGATTACAAGGTCGTGCAATCGGATCCCGGCCCCAGTATCCGCATTTCGAGGTACGCGCAATTGAAAAATGCCCGTGTTCTGCGCGACGTCAACGCACGTCAACGAGAACCCCAGTTGTCCTACATTAATGTGGAGCCCTCCACTACGGCACCCCTCACAGCCTGTGAAAGAAAAAAATCTCGCAATGTAAAGAAGAGAGCTACAGTCTTGTGGAACAAATGAAGAAAAGCATAAAAAAGAGAGGAAATATTCGTAACAGAGGCGGAGCGAGGAACCGGAGAGCACGCAGCCACGTGACTCACCTTGCACTTTCAGCTTGCCGTTCTTCTCCATGTCGTCGCGGGCGGGCGTCCCAACTCCGGTGGCACCTGCGGCGACGAGCCAGAGACACAGTGTGCGCTGCGCTGATTAACGCACGCATGGTCCGTGCGCGCAGCACACGCCGACAGCTGAGCGGGGCGAAGCGCGTGTCGACAGGTGTGCTCGAACAGGCCGACGCGGAAAGGAAGTGTACGTCGAATCTCCTCTTAACACAGTGACTCGATTCATTGCTTCCTCTCTCTCTCGAGTCTTCATCACTCACGGAGGAGAGAACATACTGCAGCAAAGCGTAAGTGCCGACGGCTCTTTGATTAACGTCGCGCGTGACTCGGAACAAAGCAGCGAAGCGTGCCGAACGCGTTAGCAAAAAAAAAAAAAAGTGTAGTTAGTGCTCGCTGTTCGCGGTAGTTCGCTGTCTAAAGTGATAACGATTGCTCATCTATTCTTGCAAGCTTTACATTTCGCGAGCCATTTTTATTTCGTTACCTGCATTCTGATGAGGGCTGCGACAGACCGGTAGTAGCATAACAAGCACACACGTAGAGACTTGACTTAATTTAGCTGCCGTCGCGTTTCGTAAACTCAGAATAAAAAACAAGCTCGCCGACGCACGTACTTAACGTACACATATGACACTTTACATTAAGAAGCACTTCTATACCCCATAGCAGAGTAGCTGTACATTAAAAAAAAATGAAGGATGGATAGCTGGGCGAGTTGGTAATAATTCATTGTGGGTGGTGCAGCGCGAACTAGACGACAGACAAAACGAAATTTATCTTATATTCGCAGAAATGCATCCCTCTGCAGCATTCCACAGTAGAATATGTTATATGTCATAGACTTAGGTTATAGTACTACAGGAACAAAGCTCTTATCGACACTATCCAACCAGATTTCAGCCAGAGTGTCAATACCTATCCAAAGTCCCGGGCACGGTTGGTCTCACGTCCCCATCATTATCAGCCTGACTACGCCCACTAAATGGCAAAGTTCTCTATCATATCTCTCCACTTAACCTTGTCCCGTGCCAGCTGTGGTCACCCTATCTCCGAAAACTTCTTAATCTCATCCGCCCACACCCAACTTTCCGCCGCCCCCTACGCAACAACAACAAAAAAAAAAAGCCACATACCCCCGTCGATTCGGAAGTCGACCCTTCGATCACTTAATTTCAAAACTGAGCTGTGAGATCCCGAGCATCAGCAAGCTCCGGGAGGTTGCTGTTGTTGAAAATGTTTGTTGGCCAAATTGCGGATGAACCCCGTGGTTGGCGTCTCTATTAGTTAATGCCGCTGGCGGAGCAGTGCATTGAAATCTCAAATGAAAACAAAAGTGATGCACTCAGTGGTTGGAAAGACGAAGAAAACGGCGACGAGTACGCAGATGATGAACACATCGGATTCCATTACGCCTGAATACATCATCATCATCATCATCATCATCACCACCACATTGGATGCCCCTCCTCTGATTCCAAGCTTCCCCCCTTGCTCTGGACTCTGTACGCTATAGTTTACCGGTATCGGTAACTCTTTTAGTTCATATCATGGGGTCCCGCAATGAAAGAAGGCAATATTATTTTGCTGTCTCAGAAAAGCCCTAACAGGCACATATTCGACACATAGAAAACCTTGGAAGACCATGGTTCGCTGCTTTAAAAAGACTAACGAAATAATTTACTGCGTTATTTTCCTTTTTCTTCAGACAAACGGGATGCAATACTCTTAGGATGTGCCATTGTTGCTTCGTTAATGACGAGTTCAATGCACTGTCCACATTTAAGTAATCTCCCACAAGGCGTCTATTAAAATATTTTTTCTCTCGGCGACGCACGACTGTCTCCACACGACTGCGACAACAGCGCTTCACTTCTCCTGCGTTAGTCGTTCCTTAAACATTTCTTGAATCACTTTCAGTGGGCACTTGAAAGCGCCTACTATTGACTTTTCGCAATGGTAAAAGTGCCACAAGCTGTGAACATCGTCCCTGCAGTAGCAAACATTAATGCAGTAGCAAACAATGATCAGAACTAAATGCTATACCAGTTATGTAACAGTCGTACTTGACTGAGAACAAAAAAAAATGCACAGAAAATGTAGCAGAAAAATTCACAGGCCGGTTATGACTATGTAACGCGAGATTCAGCGATAGCTCTTTAGGCATTTAGTTTTGGGGACATCTTGAGGTAGAAAAGATACAGCGACCTCATATCGCACGGGTGTTGTGGTCACCTGCACTTGCAGGCGGCTGTTAGGCTTATGCGACCCAGGTTACCCATCGGTTACGACGACGAGAAAGCCAGGTGCGGGCGCCTAACAGCCATCGCTGTAAAACATCCCTCGCCTGTAAAGGACTTCGTGTGGTAATCGCAGGATGCAAAAACCAGGATGGAGTGAGCACCGAAGGCTCTCCCCGTGAAGCGAACCTGCGGCCATTTGACTAGCACACCTGTAATGGACACCCTCTTCGCCACGGCCCCGTCCACGAAGCAGATTAAAGAGGACTCCAATGTGCGACAATAGGGATTGCCAACGATGCAGTGTTTCCGCACCCGCAACGTTCTTTTCACCGCCACCAACATCGAACACTTGCGCCGCTCTCCGGCAAAGTGTTAACGACAAAACAACGAGGCGACCAAACCGCTTTCACCTTTTCCGAGGGCCAAACATAGCAGTGGCCACACGACGTTGCAGACGAAGACGCGCAGGTTGCGTGGCAAGCGGCAGGGCGGAAGTAGTGCAACCGCACCAGTCCTGGACAGCACGAGCTGCTGCAGACCGACAGCGCCACCGCTGCCACCGCGACGCTCTGGGCGGCACTCGTTCCCGGCAGACATATCGGGAGACACCACGGAAGACAGTACAGGCTCGGCTATATACAGCTTCTAGACGCACATTTCGCGCGCACTTCGGATGCAGGGAACGCAAGACGGGGACAGCGATCAAGGCCACGACCGGAGGGCGTCTTCTGGAAGCCTGTCCCGAGGGGCGCACGATTTCATCGCCGCGTCGCGAGCCGCGAACAAGCGTGCACGCCTCAGCACCGCGTCGGAAACCCGTCCGGCAGCCGACGCGGCACGTTCCGGGGCTCGTGCCCGGCCGTGGAAATGTTCTGCACGGTTATCGCGCTGGCGGCAAAGACAAACACCCACGCAAGGGAGCACCGGGCCGTAATCTACAGGGTAACGTGCGCACCGCCCCAGTTTTACGACACGACACAGGCGCGCGAGCAATACGAGACATTTCACTCCCATACGGGCAGCGGCGCTAAGCGTCCCCGTACCTGGAACAAGAGCTGAGCGTCCTCTAACCGTCCCCAGAACCAAAGTCGAAACGTTCGCTTTCGGATATTCAGCAATGTTCTCTCGTGGCAACAACTTCGGGCGCTTGCGTAAGTGACTTCACTGCGCCCCTTGCGTTGCAGAAAAGCAGGTCCCGTATACTTCGATCTTTGGGCCGCCACTCCAGCCATGAGTACAGTATATATTGTGTAGGCAAAAATATTCCCGGCATACTTTCATTTCCTCTGAGCTTTGTTGTGACAGTACAAATTCACCTTTTTTTCTGTTCTCCCGTGACGTCTGAGACGGAGGCGTCGCAGGCTCACGTAAGCGTATACTCTCACCGAAGACGACACAGCAACATCGCGCCTCGCAGGCAGTACACAAACTACGTCACTGCCTAACCAGACAATGAGAGGAACTGCTGACAACGGCACAAGCAGCTCTAATGTGTTCGCCGTGGAAAAGTGTGCACTGAGCAAGAAAAGGCAAGCACCAACGAAATCAGCGCTTATCGCACAAGCAGGGAAAAAACGAACGCTTTATTACGGCAATAACGGGATACAGTGCAGATAGAGAGGACAGAGAGAAAAAGAAGCTGGATTTATCGGACATTTAGACGAACGCATTAAATGACGCGAAAGTTAATTAAATCCCAAAATAAAATTAACGATTTAAACATTTCATCGAAATCCCCGCCCAGTAGTGAATGTGGCGTCATCTATAGGCCAGGACCACGATGCTTCTCGCTGTTATACCTTTGGCGTTCCATGCGTCACTTCCGTATACTTGGCTTCAAATATACTCTGTGCCGTAGAACTGTGGTTGACTCTAAGCTCACACAGCACAAGACTCGGTAGCGTTACAACTACGTAATATATTCCCTATTAACCATCAGACACAGTAGTCCCTGCGGCTGGATTTCGAATTCTGAAAGCGCTTTCCGAAAACTCCTTGTAGCATTTAGCCGTTAAAGAGGATCGTCCGTTGATTTTCAGAATACGGCACGCGAATGCATTGAATGCTTTCGGTGTACAATTGATAACCGCAGACGACCCTATAGCGTGGGACATTTGAGGTATTAATAAATAAATTAATAAATAACAGGCGGACGGCACGACGAGTGGCGGCCACGAGAACCAACAGAACCACACACCACACACAACCACGAGAACCACACATTGAACCACAGACAAAACGCAGTCAGGTGCGGCGGTCAGTGAGGAAGCCTGGAGTGGCATTCCAATGCCCATTTTTCAGTAACCCGAGTCGAACAAAAACCTCGCTTCCAAGACAATGCGGCCGCTGCTGCCCGCTGCAAGATTGAGCGCATCGGCCTGCTTTCCACGGTCGTTGCGGCATGCGACCATCCCCTCGAGCAACGGAAGGAACTCTTTGTTTAGCTTTGTTCTCTGTTCTCGTACTCACGTTTCGCGTATTCTACGCACCACAAAAAAAAAATGTGTTCATAAAGGACTGAAGCGGCATGAAAGTGACCGGCTGCGTGCCGACTAAACCAGACCAATTCAACGTTGTAAGATAGGGCAAAAGTTCAGTGGCGCAATGGATTAGCGTTGCGTTTTTAAACGCGTCCGATAGCAGTTAGATCTCCCCTTACCCGAACAAAAAATAATTCTAGTTTCTTTCTTATTTTAGTCTAGAATTAAAAGCACGAACCATTTCCCCAGTGTGTGAGCTGCCTTTCAGAAATAGTTGAAGATGCCTGTGAGTGACCAGCTGGGCGGAGAAACCCCTATGTGGCGGTACTGTACCGTTGAGAGGTGGGAGTTACGCTGGTGCAGGATGGACCACCACAAGCTGAAATTGACTGAAACGTCTTTTTACATTAAGCTTTTAGCTCCGGTTCTCGGCAAACATGAAGAGAAGATCGTCGCGAACCAGCCATCTCCACAGCCGCCGCGGTGGCTCAGTGGTTATGGCGCTCGGCTGCTGACCCGAAAGTCGCTGGCTCGATCCCGGCCGCGGAGGTCGAATTTAGACGGAGGCGAAATTCTAGAGCCCCGTGTACTGTACGATGTCAGTGCACGTTAAAAAACCCCAGGCAGTCGAGATTTCTGGAGCCCTTCACTACGGCGTCCCTCATAGCCTGTGTCGCTTTGGGACGTTAAACCTCCGCACACCAAACACCACACCAACCATCTCCACAGCCGAATTTTCCGTACGAATGTCAAGAACTATACATAAACGTTTCTCAGGCCGACCCAGATTCGAATCGACGCCACAGTATAGCAGGCAGCATAGGTGACCACGTCTTAGACCACTCGGCCATCTATGTTTCTACATAAACGACCAAACTGGGTCAGAAATGAATGAATGGCACGACTTGCGTGGAGAAGACGATGTAATTAAGGCGGGGATTTAGGTTTAACCGCCAATAAACAAATAAACCACCACATTTTCTGCGTCAAAGGACAGCTTAGAATTGAAAAAGAAATAAACATAATCGCCGGAAGCATGCATGATTATTGATTACGGAGTATATGAGCGGAGCAAAGAGAGACAATAACAGAGGGTGTAATGACAGCCATAAGTAACAGTGCAAACTGTGGCGTGATACAAAACGCACGCACAGCACGACGTATGAATCATAATCCGTCCCAGAATGCTATATATGCAGGTACAAGGAAACAATACAATGACGAGGTAGACTGCACGTTGTTTATATATATACTAGCCGCAAAAACAAGTTGCGCCATGTAAACACAAGATCTGAATAATCTGCGAGCCGCGCACTGACTCACCCCACGCTACACACCTGTTGCGCCTGTGGACTCGTCCGTCCGTGTCATCCGAGCCGCTGTTCTTCGCCGTGGGCCCGCGGTGGAAATAAAGGCCGAGTCAGCCTTGAAGAATGCGTGCACCTTTACGGCGTCGAGACGCCTTCGCGAAGGAGCTGCTTGAACGGAACCTCGCTCACAAGTGCGCAAAATCAACTGCGCTTTGTCCGGCAGTTTCGTGCGAGACTGAGCACGCGTCTCCGATCTCCTACAGGTACGCGGACGCCAATCAGTTAAGGCCGGGAATAAATGGATCCACACTCGAACATTGGCGGGGCTGGCGCGGCCGCCTTCCCTCCGCTAGAAATTTTACGCGCAAAAATCGCGAGCCTCCCCCACCCCCACCACCCCTCTTTATTTGTATTTTTTTATGGGTGCGGGGGGGGGGGGGGGCGACGCCATGAGCGCAGCCTGTCCCTCTTCCAGCGCAGACTGAAATCCCTCTTGCCGCTAGATTTAAAAACAGCGGCAGGATCTGCTGGCCGCGCTCCCTGGCATTTGCCGCGTTGGCGGGGCGTTGGCGCGCGTTTGCCGTTCCTGCTGCCGCCCTGCCGCGGCCACCGAGGCTCAAGTTAGCGGCTGAGATTTTCTGTTTGTGTTTTCCAGCGAAGGGTCTTCCTATTTCTGCAGATGTAAGCGACAGAGGTGGACCGGCGCTCTACTAGAGTGGTCACATTTTCAACGTCGCGGCAGTATGACGAGCCCAGTGCGCGAATGCGCCAAGTGGTTGTGACAACAGCAACGACGCCCGACTACGAAGTACGCAGTTTATTGTAGTCGCTTGTTTCTCGAACTTTCCAAGAGCGCTTGTATGCTGTATGTGCTGTGAAGCGCCGACACGCCAAGACGATGTCGAACACTTGTCCGTCGTCTAGCCCAGCAACCGTGCGCCAAGGAGCGCCGGCTACGCATACCCGCATGTCGCGCGGTTGATTCAACACAGCAGCGGTCTGAGCATCCGCCTCGCATGCGGGAGGTGCGGGGTTCGATCCCCAGTTCCCCCGGGTACCCACCGGTGATACAATGGGTACAAGCTTCCCCTGGTGTGGTGCTCGGCTTCTTTGGAGTTAAATGCTTGGGAAATGGGTCTTTGCAACCCCACCTTAAGGAATGAAAGCTACCTTGTGCCATGGCGCTCTTTGGCCAAAGCTGCCCTTGCGGCATAAAATTTCATCATGATGATAGAAATTGAAAGTTTTGCCACTGAATTACCGCATTAATGCAGAAACCGCACCACCATGGGCGCAGCTCGTCAAGAGTTTTGACAAAGCGCTCGGATGCTCGATGAATTCATATTTTGCGGAACCCGGTCAGTTACTGAGCCTCAGCACACTACAAAAAAAAGGGGGGGGGGGGGGGTACGATCACCTTTTAAGTACTATTTAGGGATCTGGGACCGAAAACATCCAACGTGCTCGGTTTGGAAGCTCCGCAATATAGCGCCAGAGCGAAGCATGATGTCCAAGAGCATCCCAGTCTAACACCTCGCAAAGCATCTAGCGTTTGTTTTCATTTGATTGCCACACTAGAGCAACAAGAAACATATTAGCAAAAAATAAACTCACTATAATAACATACCCTTTAATATATACAGTTTTAGATGGTAACTTTTCAAACTCCAAACTACTACACTACAAGTAATATTATCAGTGTAGTTTCGTCAGTTGGTGTGTATACGTAGTAGGGCTGTTGAATTTTATCTCTACCCATTAGCAAAATGCTAGCTGGGGATCTCGCTCTTTTTCGTCATACAGTTAGGGGCTGACACCGTTTATGACGGTGCTCACAAAGGCTGCAAGAATTATACCTGCCGTGGTGAATTGCATGGCGGTCTTGGTTGTTGAACCCAAGAACGGATCAAACCCTGACCGCGCCGCGACCTCTTTCGACGGTAGTGGAAAGCAAAAGCATTCCTACATATGCTGTGCAACGTCATTGCACGTTAAAGAACGTCGGATGGTCGAACTTAATGCAGAACCCTCCACTACGGCATCCTTCAGGGCCTACGTACAGTTCTGGCATGTTAAACCTCACAGATGAAAATGCAAAACCCCGCAGATAAGCCGAAGATGAAAATCACCGACTGTGGCATGCCCAATGCCATGCTGCGCATGGAGTACAGATTGCGACGAATTGAAAGATTAATATTTTTCAACTGATCCAACTTCTGGAAGATGCCACCTTGCATCAAGTACGGCTGATGAGGAATCTCCGTGCGTTAACTGGCGCCCGTGCCGTGCACGTGTCCCCGAGTGCACGCATGCAGCTAGCGCCCAGAGCGCCACAGAGTTTCTCAATATTATCTGAAGGAAAAGCTGGCGGCTCTAGACTGGTAAGGCGCAGCAATTCCGGGAAGAGAAGATTTCGTATTTCGCCTGGCTGTTTTGGGGCATGAAATGTAGATTCAGCCGTAACAATAAGACTATTATCGAGCCAAGCCTAGAAGAAATGCTGTAAAAACTTGCATACCAGTCTAATACTTGCGTTAAATTTGTCGAAGAAGTGAAAAACGCACTACTGAAACAAATTTATTTGCACGCAAAAGGGGAGCATCGGGTGCAGCTGTCGATTTAGAGGCAGGATCCACGCTTTCGGCCCAACACTAGCCAAGCCAAATAAGAAACCTCGTCTTCCCGGCATTCCTGCGGTGGATCAAGTGCTCTTTAAGAAACTCGCATAGAAGGTGGCGCCAGCTTTCCCTGGAGGTAACATTCAGAAACTTTGCAGTGTGCATGCCAGGAAAATGAAATCGGGAAGACAAATTACAGCCCTACGGGCTTTTCTCTGGTACCTTGTTGTGACTTGTCGCGAGGAGTGACTTGTCGCGAGGAGGAAAAACATTCCTTAAGAGCATAAATACGGGGTGGGTTCAGTAGGTGAACCCATTGCTCGCCGTCATAATGTGGCCCCTCTCAACCAGCGATTTCTGGTCGAGGGGCCTGCAGCTGGCTATGGAGGGCCGCCTCCCAGCGCTCATATGTCGGATCGGGAATGCTGTCCAAGTCTGGGTTGTCTTGACATTCCCAAACTGTGTGAACAAGTGTGCCAACTGCTCCACAGAAGGGGCAAGACTAATCGTAGGTGTCTGGATACCATTCACACTCTGCAAGTAGAAATTGAGCAGAATATTTTTTTGTAGTCTCCTGATTATGTGCTCTTCAAATTTACTAAGGGTTTTGTGAGGAAGAGGATATTTCCTTCTTATGATCTTATAGTACTCCGTAATTTCTGCGTAGCTTAATAAGGGGGAGGGGTTGTTAACTGTGTCAGAGAGAGGCTGCGTGCCAGATGCTCGGAGGAGGAGAGCTCGAGCAGAAGTGTTGGCCGTCTCATTGCCCGTCGTTGCTGGACGCCATGACTTGTCGCGAAAAACGAACCCGCAACAGGAAACAAACTAAGCCCGAAAGGAAGGAAAACATGCACCGATGGCATAGCCCTGCCTTTCACACGCCTTGATTTTCTCCCCTTATCCCCCGGCCCCCTTCATGCCTGTAGTTATCGTTTTCGCGCTGCAAGCAACAGCAAGAGGTAAGACTGTGAGGGCCGCGAGGATTAAGAACGCCCCGTCCCTGAGTCACGTAGGCTGTGATCCACGGAAGTTCCCCGGCAGAGACAAATAACTCCACTCGGCTACAAGAACAGATAATCACACTCGCACGCCAGCTACAGATAGGCGGAAACAAGAAGGTTAGATAACGGCTCGTTCGATGGGCACGACGCTGACCAAAGAAGCACAACACTGCGTCCTTATCGCGAATTGTGGAATTCCACAACGAGGATTGCAGGAGAACCACTATCGCTCACCGCGTCGTTCGGTTGCTGGGATTGGAAAAAACTATGCCCATCGTCCGACAGTGGCTCGCCAGACAGACTAGCCAATAGCAGCAGGCGTTGCGGGTACATATACGTGACTTCCGACCTATTCTGCGACGAAGTTCATTTTTCTAGCGCGGTTTCAGTGAAGCTGCCGACGTTTGCTTCAACACCACCCATGCATCTAAAAAGTTCAATGAAAATCTATAGTACGAGTTCTGGAAGAGAGAATAATTTTGTAGGGTACGTCTATCGCTCATTACAAGTCTTATATAGTACCTCGGAGATGTAGTTAGACGCCACTGTGCCGTGTTCATCATATGGTCCAGATATTTTATTGAAGAATCAAATGCAATATATTACCAAAGAAGAATTTTCGTCATCCCTGTATTGTGCTTCATGCTGTATTAAAGTCTATCAGGTCTACTCGCCTGATGACGCGAGGTGACTGAACATTGGAGCGGCCGCAACCGAAGAACACAGGTCGGCGACGTCTCGTTGCTCCGTGCGGGTCGCGGTTGTGCGGATGCACCAGCGCCAGCACTAGGCGACGGTCGTCGCAATCGTACCGTCGCGTCGAGAGGAGAAGCACTGCTTCGTGCGGTTACCGCTTTCGAGTCGCACACTCCGGGCGACGGGGACGTCGAAAGGCTTGCTGCGGTCTGATCTCGATCACCTAAAGCTGCACCAAGTCGGACTAGTTGACTGCGCTACTAGATATCGAAAACAAGCCACTACGTCTTCATGATGTGCTCGCGGAAGTACCTAAATACCATGTTCAGACTAACTGGAAGGAAAACAGCGGCGTCTTTTAGCGGGCACGAAAGAACTGAAGGCCATCTTTGGGGAGGACGCAAAACTGTAGGCAACGCATCGATCTGCGCGGCCTTCGTCGTGTCCATCAGACTTCGTGTGAATCTCATTGGTTCATCCCTAGCATGACCAAGGGCCATATTCGTGCAGTCCAATGAACGCAATGCGCATCAACCAGTGAACGCAATGAAATTCAACTAATGAAACATTATTATACTGTACACTTTAACATATAGGACACAGAAGAGCTGACAAATACTGTATTTATTCGTGCAAGATCTTCATCCCAACTCTGTGACGCAGAAATCGGGGAAAGAAGAAAACGAAACCGTCACCATCAGTTTCTAAATGCGCTACTGGATGGCGCTAGCTGCTTTTTCGATAGTGACTATCGCCGTAGGCGTGCCGTATAGGCATGACGAGTACGCAGCAGCCACTCGACGTGTACAGTACTCACGGATTGAAATAGGACATTCGGAGCGCTAGCCTTGCAGTGCCACGCAGGCATGTGGTAAACCACAGGCCGGCTGATTGGCTACTGGAAGGAACAATTCTGCTTTGTAGATGTTCTCCCTCTCACGCCATACCACAATGCACCACCTTGGTTCCATGAGCGTCTACGGGCGGCGCTCCATGAAGCGACGGCCACGCGCTCCGAATGTCCTATTTCAATCCGTGAGTACTGTACATAATAATAATTGGTTTCGGGGAAAGGAAATGGCGCAGTATCTGTCTCATATAGCGTTGGACACCTGAACCGCGCCGTAAGGGAAGGGACAAATGAGGGAGTGATAGAAGAAAGGAAGAAAGAGGTGCCGTAGTGGAGGGCTCCGGAATAATTTCGACCACCTGGGGATCTTTAACGTGCACTGACATCGCACAGCACACGGGAGCCTTAGCGTTTTGCCTCCATAAAAACGCAGCGGCGGCTGCGTTTTTATAGAGGCAAAACGCTAAGACGTGTACATAAATCGTCCATTCAGAGTGATTTCGACTAGTTTGGACGCTCTTACGCAGAGCGGATGGCCGAGGGCAGCCATGAAATGGCGCCGACAGGCGGACTGGACAGGACATCTCTTCCACGAGTCTGCACGTTGATTTTGAACGCGTGGAGTACACTCACTCTCTGCCGACACGGTATCAAAGAGCTTTAAGGCAATCGGCATCTCTAACGCAATGGACGGCACGGAAGATGATCATTTCTGGAAGCTCGCTAAAAAGGTAAGTGACGAGAGAGAAACCGGCGAGGATTAGTGAATAAACGTGCTTGTAACTTGCCACCAGTTGTTGCACTATTCTATGTACAAGCCGCATGCAGAAAAGCTACATCATTTCTAGAAATATTCTGCGATGCATTGAGGCCCGGCTAGTGTAATGCTCGCACCGGGTCCAAATTCCTAAAAAAAAGAAGAAAGTGCTTGTCATGAGTAACTATATGGTGCTATATGAAGGGACTAGGGAACAACAATAAAAAAAATGTTAGGGTCCCTGGGAGCCTTCGCCACTAGTTAGACTAGAGGGCTAACAAAAAAGCAGATACATTGATCAGCAGATCCCCACCGCTTTGTGTCCAGTCTTTTACGCGGATACAGTGTTTCATAAGGAGCGGAATAAGGACGCAAAGTCATGCCATACCCACGCGGCACATCGCGCGAAGTACCCACATTTTAAACAAAAAAGGAGTAGAAAGGGAGTGCGTGAGGGGAGGGAGTAATAAAATGGAGTGCGCCAGAGAACAGCCCTACTCCCTTCTTAGCTCCCATATAAGGCGTACTCGTGTTTAGAGTGCACACACTCCAGATTTGAAAGCATGGCGCAATGGGCGGGGACAAACGCACAACACAGAACTGGCGCCCCGACGCACAATGTGCCGTAAATATAAGCACATCCCCTATCGAGGAGCGTGCATGTGTTGTGAAAGTACAAGATCGGGTACGTCGTCTTATCACGTTCCGTGGTCGCTATAAGCACTAGGTCACAACCACACAGACCTTCCTTCCACCAAGCACCACACCCACCGCGAGCTTAGCAATGATCTGTTGACACGTTTCGAGCGGCTCTTGAGCCGGTCGCACGAACTCGAGGAGGTCTTCTCAAGAAACGCCGGCAAGAGGACCACAAGCAGCGGATACGAGCGCGGCAGGTGTGCATCTCAGCCCACTCGAGCGATAACCGGGGATAGCCGCACGCGCGCGTTTCCCCTTCATTCAGGCGCGTGCTGACAACTGAGTGAAAGTGAAATGATCTTACCTTACGTCGACAGAGCCAGGTGATGGTGGTGGTGAAAACATTTATTAATGATAGAGAGAGGTGTCGGGCGTTTCGCCTCCATCGAAACAGCCGAGACTGAACCCGCATCCTCCGGCTTAGTATCCTAACCACTGAGCCACCGTCACTGGTGGTCCCTTGAATACGTTTATGTGTTCTATCCCGCGTCTGCTTGCTTCTGTCCCGAGTGCAGGAACATTTACTATACTACAAAGCGGGCTTCAGCCAGAATACAGTTTTTATGATATTCAACCATCGGTAAGCCAAGAAAATTTGACCATGGGTTACTTTTCAGTGAATACAAATCAGTATACACTCATTTGCAAAAACAGTAAATAAAAATGCCGCAAAATAGCGCTTGACAAAACTTAAGAACACCGTGAGGAAACGTTCGATTTAATGACAGTTCATTCAACTAATAAGATTACGCTATGCCTTAATTATTTTGACAAAAGCGAAGGAAATAAGCATTCAGAAAGTTCTACGAAGGTATTTTGCACAATATACTCAAGGCTCAACGCTTGCATTGTGCACTTGCAAACTTTCACAAAATGAACCAATTACCTGCTGAACTTTGGCGTCTGCATTGCCACCGGCATATCGAGTTCATGTGTGCTGTAACGCGCCTCTTCTGGTGCAAATACCTGCCCGACGACAAAAGTCTCAGGATGCATCCTTTCCTCTCTTGACTCGTCAGTTTGCGCGAGGACAGGTTCTTAACTTCTAATATCGTGAGGCTATTATCTCTTCAGCAGAAAGCATTGCGCACATCTCAACGCTAGGGTCATATATCCTGCATAGAATTCCCGAAAGGTAAACTGCTACCCTAAGTTGGTACTTATGCACAGTGCTAACAAGCCCAGAATCTACTGTGCCTTTATTATTGTAAGAGCTAAAGTGCCAGTTTAGAAATCGCAGTGTCCACAGTTTCGCAGGCGGGAGAAACAGCACATTCTACACTGGCGATTTCCGAAATGCTCGATAAATACAAAGCTGAGGTGTGCTAAAATTCAGTCAGCCGAAGCAGTGGACAAAACAGCATTTGCGGCGAGGGGTTTCTCAAAAGTTAATTTATCTGAAAATTTCGTTCATGTAGAGTTCACGTGAGAGATATTTCACAACATATCAATTAATCACGCTACTGTAAGCATACGGGCAGCGGACAGTCACGCCAGTCAAACCTCTTAGTGCAGAACAGGGACATTTCATTTTTTTTACTTTGTTCGTTTTACGTGTGTGTGTGTTCACATAATCTGCACTACGGGTACTGCGGCACACGGCATATGGAAGGCTCCGGATTTACTTCGAATATCCGGGGTTCTTTACCGTGCACTAAACTACACGAGCATTTCTGCATTCAACCTCCAGGGTTCTGGCAAGATTCAACTGATACTGAACCAGCACAGTCGAGCTCACTGAAGCAACGCCACAGCCACGGAGCCTTTAAAGCAGCGGCAGCCCCGAGATATAACCACGCTCGCGCACACTCACCCCGTAATGAAGTGACGCAAGAACGACGTACACTTGCCGCCTTCTGTACCCGTCCACACGTGGGCAGAGAGCCGACGCGAGAGGGTCAAGAGGCGCGTGTTCTCGGGCCGGCCATATCTCCACCACCGCTATCACGAAGAGGCGGCGGCACGATAGCGCACGGCGCCATTCAGGCCCTGACAACGGTCCCGCACGACAACGATGCCGCGGAAACATGCCATAGCTCGCGCGAGCCACGCAATCACGACAGTGTGCACTGTGGCGCGCGCAGTGAGGATATCTTTGCTTTCCCATGCCCCGACCGCGTCCCCGTGGGTCAGTGAGGCACCGCTGACTAATTCAAAATATCGGGTCGAACAACCGCGGCCCAAGAGTTCGCGTGGACGCCTCTAAACCGCGCTACACGGGTAGAGTGTATTGCGTGTCGAGGAAACACGAGAAAGACATTATGCAAAAATTAATAAATAAAATCAATCAGGTGGCTCTCCCGGCTATGGTGAGGCTTTCCCCCTTGATGGTGAGGCTCTCCCCGTTGATGCTGAGGCTCTCCGAGTTTATGCTGAGGCTCCCCCGCTGATGCTGAGGCTCTTCAAGTTGATGGTGAGGCTCTTCCCGTTGATAATGAGGCTATCATCGTTGTTGCTGTGGCTCTCATCGTTGCTTCTCAGGCTCCCCACGTTAATGGTGAGACTTTCCGTTGATGGTGAGGCTCTCCCAGTTGATGATGAGGCACTCCCCGCTGATGATTAGGCTCTCCCCGTTGATGGTGAGGCTCTCCCCGATGATGCTGAGGCTCTCCCCGTTGATGCTAAGGCTCTCCCATTTGATGGTGAGGCTCTACCAGTCGATCGGGAGGCCCTCCAGTCTCTCGCCTCATCGGAAAGCTTCCCAGTTTACTGGCAAGATCTCACAGTTAATATCACAGCTGGGAGGCTCTCCAACTTGCTGAGGCTCTCCCAGCATAACTATAAGGAGCGTTCAAGTCCAACACAGCAGAACGCTTTAGCGTACACCGTTACCGTATTCCGCTACCGTTACGGTCTGGTGCTGGCTGCACACGTATATGAGGAGCATGCGCAAGTTTTTCCGGCGCGTTAGCAATACCGATAGCGCGGAAACGATGAGCAAAAACAAGCCACTACACCCCGCCCTAGCTCCTTCTGTCTTACTCCAGTCCACTATACTGTCTCCTTGAAACTGCAACAAGCGAGAACAGCACCGGCGAAGCCGCGGCTACAGATCTAGCAAGCAGCCGAGCCGCATCGACGGTCACGAAGAGCCATGCAGATTACGCACCCGTGCGGCTGCTAATTAATGCAGTCGAAATTAGATAACTCAAGCTCAAAGTGGACCGGAAATTTGCTCAAAGTATGCACACAGTTTTGCAATAAGGGGAGCCGCGACATGGCAAATAAAGTTGACGGGAACCAAACTGGAAGTTCGAAATACGCGCATTCGAATAGACGACATTCCACTGCTTAATGTGCACCTTAGACTTTTTGCCCTCTCCCGCGGCGGACAAAGGAGAGGGATAGCTGTGCCACATACCGCTCACAAAAGCGACCCCGGTCGCGGATCCGCCTGCAACACGCGATCTCATCGGTCGCCAATTTAAAGGAGGAGGTTTCGGCTGGGGACATTCTGCGCCGACAACGGACGCCGCAAACAGTGGGGAAAGTCTTTCGCAACATACATTCATCGCTGCAAAACGGAACGCACGCTCAGTGAGCCATAAAAATGGCCGCCTCACTGTCATGGTTAGTCACAGTGATGCAGACTGGAACAGAGAGGAAGAAAGAATTTACGGGCGATCCCTGATGCGGAGAAAATGTTATAGCATGCTGCTCTCACCCGCCAATCTGTTCGAGTTCTGATTCTATTCCAATTCTGGGTTCGTTGCCTTTCGTTCCGCAGTCTATTCAATTTCTGAATCTATTCCAGCTGCCACTACGCAACAACGCAAAATGTGTCACATTCATAGATTGCGGCGAGTGCACACTATATACCGGCGCAGCGGTTAAATGATGCTGTACTGCTCTGGAACGCGGCTGCTTCAAACACAGCCATCGGTGGGGCTTGTGAAACCCGGGTTGCCCCTCTAGCTAGATCAGTGCGAGAAGGCATAGCTCTCGCAAGCCTCACTTCTGCACAGATATTTATTTGGGAGGCTGCACATTTTTCAGCACGTAGACCTGCCGTTTTCCGAGTCACTTTAGCGCGAAAGCGATACTCCGATGCGTAAACCCCAAGCAAGATCTTCCGGTGTTTGTGAGTTTGTACCAAATGAAATAAATAAATATAAATAAATCAAATAAATATCTCCGACTGGGAATCGAACCCGCGTCGGCGCGAATAGATTAGCTTCGCTGGCCACTGCGCGAGAGCACTATGGGCTATGGCTTCGGGCTATGTGGCAGTAGTGAGAGAGATGTGCGTTGCATGCGTTCGTGGACAACGTTGTGGCAGAAACACGGCACTATACTATGTAGAACAATACGCGTCAGCGTTGACAACATTGCTGCACAAACGCAGCAGTGCAGCACAGACCGCCGAAGTATGTTGGGTAAATTGACGAAGGCTATGAAAATCTCAAGACCCGCATGACTAGCTCCCAGAGTCAGTGGACAACCTCAAACGCGCTTTCAGGTGCGTGAGAGTGATGTCGACCTCAAAAAAACTGTGCTTTCGCACAATATTTTGTGCTTAGCAGTGCTAAACCGCCAGCCACTTTTTTTTCTTTTTAACCGCCTTCTTTTTTGCTGAACGTTATTCTTCCGGCATCTCCCAACTCTCCCCTACAAGTGGAGAGGGGCAGAGGGAGAGGAGGACGGTTGGCAGGTGGAGAGAGGCAAATCCCCCTAAGCACCATATGGCAGGTGGAGGTGGTGGTGGAAACTTTTCTTGCCAACGATAATGTAAATGGTGGGAGCGAAGCCCCCTACATGGCACTTGGATGCTCCCTCACTGTGAGGAGGAACCCCTACAAAGCGAAGGATAGCCCTTAGAAAGAAACCCTTCTCAAAGCGCTGGAGATGAGCCGGCGCTGGTCTTGAGGAGAAGTTTCGGTCATAAGTCTCTCCCAATAAGACTCCGCCATGGTCGGTGATGGGGGATGAGGGAAGGTGGGGCATGTGAACAGGGTGTGTAGAAAGTCTCCTGGTTTTCCGCAAAGTTTGTATAACGAGGGGAATTGGTCTGGGTATCGGGCATGTAGTAGTATGGGGTATGGAGCAGTACGAGTTTGTAGTCGCCAGTGTGCGGCCTGCGCTACGGTGAGGGATGGAGCTGGGGGTGCGTACGTACTCACTTCGTTGTTCCCGGTAGTACGAGAGAATATCACGGAAGGAAAGCAGGCGCTCCTCAGCCCGTACAAGGGGCTCGACTCCCGCCCGGAATGTGAGACCTCGGGCTATATAAGGAATGAGCCTATTGTTGCCAGGGAGGCCGGCATCTGCTGGCGTCCCTACTACATTACGCTTCTGGCGCGGAGCTGCCAGAAGCGTAGTAAACGAGCAGCAGTGCGGGATATGTAGCCATTGGCATAGTTGAGAATGGCAGATTTAGAGTCAGAGATAATTTTTGTGGCAGATGTAGAAATGAGATCAAGCGCGATGGCTGCCTCTTCTGCCTCTGTGGTAGAATTGGTGATGATTGAGCTAGAGGTCAGAAGCTTTCCTTGATTGTCGGCTACTGCCAGGGCTATACGGAAGTCTGACGTGTACTCCGCTGCGTCCACGTAGACCACCTCATGGTCATCGCCATACTGTTTGTGGAGGGCCCGAGCCCTTGCTACTCTGCAGCCCCTGTCCCGCTCAGGATGCATGTTCTTGGGTACGGGGGGTACGTTGAGGTTAGAGCGGAGGATAGGAGAAAGGGGGACCCCCTCGGTAGGGGGTGTAGTTGGGGTGAGGTTTAATTGGGATAATAAAGCGCGGCCAGCCTCTGAGTTGGATAGGCGGGATATTTATGCCGTAAAGGTAGCTTCTGTGAGTTCCTCAAAAGTGTTGTGGACACCGAGTTTGTAGAATCGGTCGTTGGATGTGCTGGGGGGAAGACTTAGAGTCGTTTTCGTGCAACTTCGCAGGAGCGCATTTACCCGGTCTCTCTCCTTCTGTTTGAGAGGTAGGTATGGAAGGGCATATGTGCGGCTTATGAAGTAAGCCTGGGTGAGGCGAGTCGTGTGTCACTCGCGGAGGCCAGCCCGGCGGTTCGCTATGCGGCGAATCAAGTCGGGATGTCTATAGGCCGTGTGTTTGGAGTGTCTTTGTGACTTCTCCGTGCTCGCCATGGGAGTAAATAACCAGCTCAAGCACGCGGATTTTGTCTACTAGTGGGATGGGGTGAGGTATACCTAGGGTGAGGGAGATGGGTGGATTGACTGAATCGTGTTGTTTATAAGCACTAAAGATACTCTTGAAAACGAAGCGAACCAATGAAAATATCCAACATAGGATCTACTGGGTACCAGGACACGCCGGAATCAAAGGCAATCTGAAGGCAGACAAGCTAGCTCGCGAGCTCACTACCCGAGATGGTGCGTCAAATGCCTCGGACGGCCCGGGGATGACGGTGGAGCTCACGTACGCAGCTATCCTCAACCTCATTAAAGGCAGAAGGCGCAAATACCCCCAGCCACACCCTCAGCTAACACAATACGAGGCGACATGCTGGAGAAGACTCCAAACAGGGACCTTCTACAACCTTCATGTCCTACATAAGATGTATCCAGAGCAGTATAGGGATACACGTCCGTGGTGCGGGCCAACACCCACGTTATATCATATCACATGGGAGTGTACACACAATGTAGCGTTCCGAAATAATAAAGACCCAAATGCGGAGCAGTGGGAGGACCGGCTAACCAGCAGCCAGCTTAAGGTCCAAAGGGACCTAGTGAGCCACGCATGCCGGATGGCCAGGGACAGTGGTGCCTTAGACTAGGGGCGCCAACCACGCTCAGCCTGGAAGACATCGGCAGTCTCCGGGCACGCAACCAAACCTCTCAATTGGAACAATAAAGTTTACTCTCTCTCTCTCTTGGGTCGGTAGAGAAAGAGCTCAGATTTTGAAGGGGATCAGGTCAGGCCACGCTCCCGTACATATGTGCCGATGGTGGTTAGGGCCAATTGTAGGTGTTCTATTTCGGCATCACTGCCGCGGTTTGCCCAGACAGTGATGTCGTCGGCGTAGAGGCTAAAATGAATGTTAGGGATTTGAGCTAGCTGTCGAGGTAGGTGAAGGAGTGCTATGTTGAAGAGAATAGGGAACAGGACGGCTCCCTGGGGCGTACCTCGCCCTCCCAGCGTGACACCTGTGAGGCGGTGGTCGCCGAAAGTAAGCGTGGCTGTGCGGTGGCTGAGGAAGTCTCGGATGTAGTTGTACATCCTCTTGCCAACTCCCAGGGTCGCAAGGTTTTGGAGAATAGCTGAGTGTGCAACGTTACCAAAGGCCTTATAGTGAGATCCACCCCTAGAATAGCTTTGGTGTCGGAGGTTTGCGAGTCGAGAATGTGGTGTTTTAGCTGTAGGAAAACGTCCTGTGTGGAAAGCCCTGGACAAAATCCAGGTGGAGGGCTCACTCAGACGCCGACGGACAGTTTTCGCCTTTACGGCCCTCCTAATGTTAACGCACTAAAACGCTCAGGCGAAAAAGAATTGTTTCAGGCTCCGTTAACGCTTGATCTCTTACTGCTTCTTCACCCCGCACCGTGCACAGCGTGGAAGTGTTAAGCGTTATTTGTTGACTGCCGCTTTCTGAAGTGCATCGTTTTCTTTCCTTGCTGCTTTTGTAGCGATGCCTACATTACGGTAGCATTTTGAGCCTTCAGCGTGGCGGCGCCGCCACCCTGTCACGTGGTTGGTCACGTGGTGTGGAGCAGCTGCCGGCGGCGCGGCGCCGTGGCTGATCACGTGGTTCGTGACGTGATTGGTCACGTGACCAGCCACGTGGTGGAGAGCAGCTGCGCCGGCGAAACCGAGCTGCCACAGCTATGCGCATGCGCCGTGTCAAGTGGGACGAAGATGAAGAAGGAACGCCCAGCTAAACGGAGTGGCGAAAGACTGACTTTGCAATTCAACTGAGCAAGTTCCACTCGGCCAGCTGTAGCCATCGCGTCACTCCAGGTTTAACCAGAGCTAAACTAACGCCAATTGTTTTTCTATTTCTTTTCAGTGTGCGCAAAGGCAATCTTTTTTTTTCAATGCTCAGGTAGTAAATCGCCACGGCTGAGCGAATCCTGCATGAGCTCGCACGAATGTTTTTCTTTTTCTTAAGACGTGGAATTCAGTGGTGCTCTATGTGTCGCGGCAGTATACCACTATGTCTAAAATGAACCTGCTAGCTTACCAGACAAAAACTTCCGAGCCACGTGGCGCTCATGCGCGGCCTGCTTTTTGCAAATGCCCAAACTGAACATGTCCAAAGGGGCGCGGATTAAACTGGCTCCAAAAAAAAACGACAAACGCCGGCGCCGCCTCGGATCGCGTCACTTGCGTAGAAGCGCCCACCGCCTTTAAATAAGAACACAGAACGCCTTGATATAAATCGCAAGCGCTTATAGCACAAGTTTTGCAATACTCATTGTTGCACCACACTGAAATAAACGACAAGTGCAGACTCAGCCGAGATGACGCGACAGGAAAGACAGGTCAGCTGTCACGTAGCCGTCACCTCCTCAATGGGAACTGCCAGTGACTAGGTTACAGTGCCAGCAAGACGCGAACCAAACTAGCTTGTCCATCATATAGAGTAGACGAGCGTGTTGTCGGGTAAGTTGGCTTTGCATGATATAAAAGAAGTGGGCGCAAAACTTGGACAAGGACCGAGAAGAAACACAAACGACTGACAAGCGCTTGTCAGTCGTCGTTTGTGTTTCTTCTCGGTCCTCGTCCAAGTTTTGCGCCCACTTCTTTTATATCATAGTGGACGCTCCTAGAAAACGGGCTCAGATCTGAAAAAAGGCACTAAGACTTTTTTCTTTTTCAGAACACTTCAAACGTGTTAAGAAATACCCTTCAAGTGAGATGTTAAGCTCACAAAGAATTTAAAATAGCCCGTAATGAGACACTTGACCAAACTCACTGATTCCATTTCGCCGAAAGCGACAGCGTTGATTGCACAAGTCCGCAATGAAATTCTGTGCACTTATGAATCATCCTTCCATCGAAAGTCAGGCCAGCCAGATCAGACAGTCGAGCCCAGATTAGCGCAACTAGCAACAGAGGTTTATTTAAAAAAACAACAGTACAAAAAGTCAGACGAATGCGATTCATGCGGTAAAGTATGCGTTAGCATTAGTGCTCCCTCCTGACGGAGATGGGTGGCTTGATCCAAGTTCACCAATCACCACGTGACACGTCCGTACCCCCTCTCTACTGAGACTCGATCCAATCCAGCAGTCACAGTGTGCCACGCCGTAGCCCCTCGCCACTCCTTCCGCCACTTGACTCTGCTTGCTTGGCGAACGCGGTTTCCCTTTCGCCACCCGTCGCCTCCTCTCCCTTATTGCTCTCTTTCCCCTTGCTCTCTTTCCACTTTGCCTCCTTTTCCCTGATGCTTCACACGCAGGACTATGGCGGACGATTTTTTCTCCTAATGGGGGTCCTGATGCTCACGTATCAAAAGTAAGAAAGAGATCCTGCATGCCGAGGCAATTACATTCTAATATCTTAATTAAGCACCCGAGCTGTGCTCATCGAAAATAAAAGGGACAGGAAGAGGACAGGGAGAAGTATGAGCGATAGCGAGAAAGGACAGGGGATAGTATACACTATATACAAGCCACGAAAAGTAAACTGTTTGTGCCTCTTCAAAATTAGTGCAAATATCTTGGTTTGGGCAACGTGACGTAATGCACACAAAAAAATTACGGGACAACTCTGCAAGAACAGATGGATTTACCCTCGACGACTACTTTGATGCTTTTACTCTAAGCCGAGGCTTCACACACGCGAGAGGATATTTATAGAGGGCGCAGGTGGGCTGTGGTGGGTCGAGAGTGGAGGTGGGTGGGGCTGTGGTTGGTGCTTTTGAAGGGTGGAGGCTCCTCGCTTGGGATCGAGGTTTCACTTCAACAGACATAAGATTTCCAGAGAAGGAGAAAATGGATGGAGGGGGGGGGGGGGGGGGGCAGTAGCACTTCTTTCGCAGTATCTACGAACACGATTCAGCACAAAATTGACTTCCATCGCCATATCAGAAAATTTGCCAAAGAACACGTAGAAATGTCGGGGGCTTAGCGCGTCTCTATCATCAAGCTCATTGTGAAATATTAAGACAGATGCGGCGGTGAAAGGTCATAGGACTCTTTGCTGCCGAAACGCCCAATTAACACTCACTTTTTGCCAGCCTGCCATTTGGTAAGACAGCAAGAAAGAGGAGAGGCAGTACGTTCCCGTGACCAGACTCTTAATTGCTAAGCATACAAAGTATACTCGGCTTTTTACTCACCATGGGACTCGACAACCAACTCTGAGATGGCCTGTCGAGTAGCCAGTCTGTGTTAGACGGGATCCGTCCCTATGCCCTCTGTCTGTCTTCATCATCAGCCATTAACTCTTTCTCTTCCCCAAATTCCAGTGCACAGCAGCAGACTCGGACTAACGTCTCTGCCCTGCCTGTCGTAAAGTGCTCTCTCTATTCAGCATTGCTACCCAACAGCTCAATTCAGATCAGCGCACATGAATTCGTCTATCTCTCAATGCCGGCGTTGCCGACCTGTACTGCAACCTTATTCCTATGCAGCCGGCCCGATGTATGAAAATAATCGAAACTCTGCATCCTCGCAGCACATCGTGCACGAATTCCTGCATCTCGTCCCCGCCAACGTTCCAGTAGGGATCCGAGACGCGCCCCACGTAATACGAGTTTGACCGGAGAGCCGCCCACGCGGTCGGACAAGCGAGCAAAGAGTGAGGAGGGTGGGAGAAGAGAGAGAGAGATCTGCTCCGGGGTGTCAGGTGTCTCGATACGTCATTCATCGAGCGGCCCAGACGGAGGAACTGGAAGCAAGCGCAGAGGTCGCCACAGCCGATCCGCCGCGAGAGGACATCCTCATCACCAGACGGCGGCAGCCGGGGGAGAGGAGGAGGAGAGAAGAGGCGTGAACTCAGCACCCTCGATAGATAGGGGGAACACAGTTGAAAGCACGTGCGTAGAAAACTCGAATATGGCAGAACAAGAACAGGTGACTCCGCAGATACTATGCCATATCTAAAAACTGACATTCTTTTTTATACATCACGATCGACGGGGTGCTAACACATGCACTCCCACTCTTACATATTCTGTGCGCTTCTATCAATTCGCGTGCGATCGTGTCTTTACTTTTGCAGATTACACTTGTTTCCAGAAGTTTTGCTCCACATGCCTTCTTTCTTCCTTCTTCTTTCCAGCAATCCTTAAAGTGAATCGGTAGATTTGACCCGGTCCCATTCTTTAATGACAGACTGTGTTCTCTCAAACGGTCATTAATACATCGCCCCGTTTGGCCGATGTAAGTTTTACCACACGTCAGTGGGATGCTATACACAACTCCAACCGCACAATCTACAAAAGGATTAGCATGTTTCGTTTGGCAAACTTTATTCTTGTCCTTATCCGGGTTAGTCATTCGGCACAATGCGGCGAGTTTCCTGGGAGCAGAAAAAACCACTGGCACCTTCTACTTGGAAGCAACACCCTTAAGATTATGTGCAACTTTATGCGAATACGGGATCACAACTGGCCTAATTTTCTGTTCTGAGGTTCCACTTTCGTCACTTTTTTCTTTTCGTACTTTCTTCACCTTTTTTAGTAAAGCTTCGCTGACTGAGCTCAAGACCGAAGGTGGAAAGCCCGCCTGTTTTAGCTTCTGAATCTGGGCGTAAAAGCTTTCCTGCGCTTTGTGGCAACACGACTTCTTTAGAGAGGATTCCAGGCACATCATGGCGACGGCGCGCTTTACCGTTTTCGAATGCGTAGAGCCGTACGGCAACAGTTCCTTGCGGGCACGGGGGCAATACTTGCAGCATGCGCTTTCGTCAGTAATGGTGATGTCAATATCTAAAAACTGCAAGCTATTTCCCTTCGGGAGCTCATAGGTAAAATATAAGCATCCAGCGTGATTTTTAAATTCAGCTAAAACTTCTTCCACGACCCGCTGGTAGGACAAAGATGATTGTTTCCTTAATACAATTAAAAAGTCGTCAACGTACCTAAAACTCTTCAAAACACTGCCGTCAACAAAAGCACCTGCCAAGGCTTTGTCAATACCCGCAAGAAAAATGCTCGCCGCATTGTGCCGAATGACTAACCCGGATAAGGACAAGAATAAAGTTTGCCAAACGAAACATGCTAATCCTTTTGTAGATTGTGCGGTTGGAGTTGTGTATAGCATCCCACTGACGTGTGGTAAAACTTACATCGGCCAAACGGGGCGATGTATTAATGACCGTTTGAGAGAACACAGTCTGTCATTAAAGAATGGGACCGGGTCAAATCTACCGATTCACTGTAAGGATTGCTGGAAAGAAGAAGAAGGAAGAAAGAAGGCATTTGGAGCAAAACTTCTGGAAACAAGTGTAATCTGCAAAAGTAAAGACACGATCGCACGCGAATTGATAGAAGGGCACAGAATATGTAAGAGTGGGAGTGCATGTGTTAGCACCCCGTCGATCGTGATGTATAAAAAAGAATGTCAGTTTTTAGATATGGCATAGTATCTGCGGAGTCACCTGTTCTTGTTGTGCCATATTCGAGTTTTCTACGCAAGTGCTTTCAACTGTGTTCCCCCCATCTGTCTTTTACCCCCCCCCCCCCCCCCCCCCCCCCCTGTGGTTGATATATACGCGGCGGTTTATGAAGACAGTAAAGTGTTGCAAGTTAGCGCCTGTCCTGTCGGTTTCTTCCTTCTTTGTGTCGTGTTGTTGCGCTTTTATTCTTGCTAGCTATGAACCAACATGCCCCGGAGAGTGTTTTACTAAAGGATAAGCGAATTGACAAACTCACTTATCCTTTACTGGCTGCTGCGCTGATTTAATAATTTCGTTTTCACTGTCCGTCGAGGCGCACATGTGCACGGGTGACAGCGCCACAGATTCATTACTGGTTAGCTGAAATTCTGTAATTAGCAGTTTATTTGCTGACTGTAATGCTTGAGTTATAATTCCTTTTGGAAAGCTAATGGCAACGGATTTTAAAGATGAGCTTATCTTGTGAAACCTTGTGGGCAATCTTTTTCTCCAAAGAGCAGTGTTTTGAACGACTTCTACAGGGGCAAGGGTGCTACGATATATTAAACCGCGAACACTTATTGCATGTGTAATATGAGGGTGAATGAAGCTATAATAGAGGGTAAGAAGGGTTTTGATAGAAACAGGTAGCGTAGTTTGCAAATAAGTAGAAGTTTCTGGTATACCTTTAAAGTTATTTCTTTAATATGTTTGTGCCACTGACGTTTGCTGTCTAATTAAACTCCTAAAAATGTTTTGTGGTTAACACTTTGTAGCCTTGAGTACCAAACCAAATTCTTGCATTTCTGTCTATAGGGGTGCATGCCTTTCTGCAAAAACAATATAATTACTTATCTGTAGGTTGGCTAATAGATGGCTGCGTTTGTGATTCAGACGTAATAATCCTATTTTTCTAGATACCTTCAGAGGCGAGCTCAGCGCGCAGCAAGTCGCCACAAGAAATTCCTCTCACAAAAAAAATATCAAGAAAAGATGCGCGAAATGAGAGAGCCGCACATATCGACGAATAAGGCAAATACTGCTTCAGTCTCCTGTTCGCCAGCGGATGAAATTTCTGAGCGCGCATCGCGTAACGAACGACCATCCAAAGCCTCGGCCGCCCACACCTGTGACGTCACGCAACCAGAGCGCTCTCCCTGTTTCATCGTGCACCGCGAATTGCTCGACCTGCACCAAACACGCACGTAGTTAATGCAATACGACCGACTCATACGCGTTGCTTGAGAACGCGGAAATTGTTTACTAAGTATGGCTTCGTCTAAAGCGCCTTGCAGTTGTTTTTCATCTCGCGTTTAATGACCATGCTGCACAGCGAAAGCGCCTTATAGTTATTTTTATATTTCTCGTGTTTACCGACCATGCTGCGCGCTGCAGCCATATGCACTTGCGCTATCACGCGAGTAACGATGCAAGGCCGGGCGTTGGTGTGCGAGTTTGAACGCGACTTGCGTCAACGGGATTTCGACTCTGAGCGCACAACTTGCACCCACGCGGAAAACGCAGCATCGCAATGCCACGTTTCGACACGCACTCGCCTAAGCGCAGCTGGCTTTGCGCTCTACAGAAAATGCCACAAGAACGAGCGTATGTGTTTGCACGTCTGGAGTGCACAGCAGCAGGTGGCGCGATGATGTCGGTAGCCAATTAAAAGTTTATTTCTCCGCACTTCCGCGCTCCAAGCCGCGGCGTATCATTGTGAGCTGTTGCTGAAATACACTCGGCGGTGTAAATGTAGGCCAACACAAAAAAAAAAAGTGTAAAGGCCAAGAAATAATTGGTTTTTATAATTGTTTTTTTTGGGGGGGGGGGGAAGGAAATGGCGCAGTATCTGTCTCATATATCTTTGGACACCTGAACCGCGCCGTAAGGGAAGAGATAGAGGGAGTGAAAGAAGAAAGGAAGAATATGTGCCGTAGTGGAGGGCTCCGGAATAATTTCGACCACCTGAGGATCTTTAACGTGCACTGACATCGCACAGAACACAGGCGCCTTAGCGTTTTTCCTCCATAAAAACGCAGCCGCCGCGGTCGGGTTCGAACCCGGGAACTCCGGATCAGTAGTCGAGCGCCCTAACCACTGAGCCACCGCGGCGGGGCAGGCGAATTACAGAAACACGCGCGATATAATCTAAAGCTTTCACGGCAGCATGGACAGTTACGTAAAGATGCTGTGACATTTTAAAGTCGTGTCGAGTTAGGCGCCTACATTTGCCACAATGGGCTCGGCACACGCTCTGATCAATTACGAAAAAATTGACAACTGGCTTTTAGCGAAAGGAAATGGTGCAGTACCTGTCTCACATACCGGCGGACAACTGAACCGCGCCGTAAGGGAAGGGATAAAGGAGGGAGTGAAAGACAAAAGGAAGAAAGAGGTGCCGTAGTGGAGGGCTCCGGAATAATTTCGACCGCCTGGGGATCTTTAACGTGCACTGGCATCGCACAGCACACGGGTGCCTTAGCGTTTCGCCTCCATCGAAACGCAGCCGCCGCGGTCGCGTTCGAACCCGGGTACTCCGGATCAGTATCCGAGCGCCCCAACCACTGAGCCGCCGCGGCGGGTATCAATTAAGACCGTTTTCAGATTCAGCAACCACAGAAACGCTGTGCCAGCTGCGGAGCAGCGTCCACGCTACGTCACCGTACAGCAAGGGCAATAAATTTACGAAAGAGGATAATTGGCGTTGAACATTAATTCCTATTCTAAAATGTAACTGCAACGTATCACATATAATTACAACAAATAAAAACCGCGATCATAAAGAGTAAAGAGGTTGGTAGTCGTGGTTCGACTAGTGAAATCGCAGTTTTTCTGTATCCGTAGTACGGTGCTTTTAGTCAGAACTTGGCGCGTTACGAAAAAAGCACGCGGTAGCAAAGATTCCTGAGCACAGACAGACAGACAGGCAAAAAGTATGGTGGAGCTGCCATAAAAAAAAAACGTAAACCAATAAGCTCCTGCCTGAGACAGACAGACAGAAAAACTTTATTCAGCAAGTGAGTTTTAGACCCAGCTGGGTCCCTGGGCCACTGCGCGGTCCCGCACTGCATCAAGTAGATCATGCCGGGACATGACGTCGGCAGCCCGAGTCACCGCAGCAAGCTGCGATGTCGGGTCTGCAGACATAAGCAGGACCTCCCAGTCCGCCCAGCTCGAGATGGCGTGCTGTCCCCGCGGGGGAGGGTCAGCAGGGCAGCCGAAAAGGATATGGGAGAGTGTGGCGTGGAGGTCACCGCATGGGAGCATGCAGGGGATGTGCCGCAATAGTGGGATAAAAGCTGAGGGGATGACAGAGAGCGGGTCTGGAGGCGTCTGAAGAGGATCTGTTGGGAGTGCATAAGAGAGGGGTGGGGAGGAGGGTAAGTCCGACGGTCCAAACGGGGTATTTGTGTGAGCTCCGCAAAGGTGTGCGCCCGCTCCCTCGAGAATCTGGATCGAGACTGTCCTGAGCCCGGCAAATCAGACCTCGGGCCAATTTATCGGCAGCCTCGTTTCCAGGGTTCCCAGAGTGAGCCGGCACCCACTGAAGCTCTACCCTGAGCGGTAAATTTTGGGTAGGGGTGTTCAACAATTGCCAGGCAGGGGCGTGAATCCTGCCCCTGGCAAAGTTGGACAGTGCCGTTTTGGAGTCGCTGAAGATGTATTGGGCGTCCGAATGTGCAAGGGCTAGGGCGATGGCGCTCTCCTCTGCCTCCTCAGGCGTAGAGCCCGAGGGAAGACGGTGAGTTAGGGGTGAGGTAGGGTTGGATTGTAGGCAACTGCTACCGCTTCATGCGCTGTACACGCGGCATCTACCCAAACGGCATCGTGGGCTTGCCCATAATACTTATGGAGGGCATTAGCGCGAGCTACGCGGCGAGGGATGTGATATTGGGGATGGACGTTTCGAGGAAGGGGTTTCACAACGAGAGGTGTATGGATGTGTCGAGGGATGGCTATAAGGGTTGACTGGTTAGCGGGTATGTTGATGCGAAGGGAGGAGAGTATATGGCGGCCAGAGGCGCTCGTGGCAAGTCTAAAGTACTGTGTCTGAAGGTGCGCGTCAACTAGTTCCTGAATGGTGTTATGCGTGCCTAGTGCAAGAAGTTTGGCTGTGCTAGTGCTACGAGGTAGGTTTAGGGCTGCCCTAGTCGCAAGGCGGATCATTGCGTTCACGCGTTCGGTTTCCGTGCGGTTCAATTTGAGATATGGGGTTGCGTATAGAATGCGGCTAAGCGTAAATGCGTGCACTACTTCCATGTTGTCCGCTTCGTCTAAACCCTTGTTAAGGGAGGAGACTCGTCGTAGAAGGTGCAACACGGATTGCGTGGAGGCCTTGAGCCTTTTAAGGGTATGTTCATTTCGTCCAGAACCCTGCAAGTGGAGGCCAAGGATGCGGAGGGCGGGTGTGATGGGGATAGGGGATCCTTTTAAATTGATTTGGATGGGCAAGTTAGCGCTAGATTTTGGCCTAATTAGGAAGAGCGCGGACTTAGATGTGGAACATTCGAGCCCGATGGATGACGCGTGAGAGGAGATGGTGTCTGCTGCTAACTGAAGAGTTTCCTCAATTTCCCCGTCAGAGACATGAGTGGTCCATGTGGTAATATCATCAGCGTACAGGGTATGCTTTAGGTGTGGGATTAGAGCCAGTTTGTGAGCTAGGGGGATGAGAGCAACGTTAAAGAAAAGGGGAGAAAGGACCGCCCCTTGAGCGGTTCCGAGCTCTCCGAGTGTATAAGGGGATGTGGTAATCTGATCTATGTGCAGGGAGGCAGTGCGGCCCTAGAGAAACGCGCGAGCGTAACTGTAGGTTTTAGGGCCTACCTGTAGAGCCTTGCAGTTCCCGTAAGATGGCATCGTGTCGAATTCTGTCAAATGCCTTGGTGAGGTCAACTGCCAGGATAGCTTTAGTGTGGTGGGGGATGGTATCATCAAGCACGTCATGCGCAATTTGAAGTAGGGCGTCCTGCGCAGATAGATGCGCACGAAATCCGAGCATACTGTGGGGGTAAAGGTGGTTGTCTTCCATGTACGTTGTTAGCCGAGCAAGAATTATGTGCTCGAAGACCTTGCCTAGACAGGATGTAAGAGAAATGGGGCGGATGTTGTCTAGGGTGATAGGCTTGTGGGGTTTTGGAATAAAAACAATTTTTCCATGCTTCCACGAGGCAGGGAGAGTACCTGCCTCCCAACATCCGTTAAAGTAGTTGACTAAGTCAGAGATGGAAGCATCGTCAAGATTTCTGATAGCTGCATTGGTAATTTGATCACCTCCGGGAGCGGTATTCCGTAATTTCAATAGGGCGGCGCGAAATTCTGATTCTGCAATAAGGGCGTCAAGCTCGGGCTGGGGTGGGCCTGCATAATCAGGATACTCACGCAACTGTTCCCGAGCGTCGGGTGCCACCGAAACCTCCGTCAACGGCGAAGGGGTGCGTCCTTTATTACTGCTAACATTCACAGCGCAAGACGAACACGGACACGAGGGGGGACACCACAAAGCGCCGACTTCAACAAAAGTTTATTGCTGTGCGAGCGACTATATATGGTGTACAGCGGACATGCGCAGCAACGAAAAGGTACAATCATTCATGAGCATCTGGTAGCGGCGCCACATCGCAAGCGAACACATCATTTTCTGCACACGACAAAAAAAGGAAAAACAAAAAGCTAAAAAACCTAAAAAGCAGTACGCGCACAAGAACGTCGAAGCCATAATACTCATTCCGAAATTCGCAAGATATGACGCTCCTTATCACTTAACAGCAATGATGGAGTGCTGACACAGTGATCCCTTTTTCTGCAATCTCTGCAGCCTCAGCAATCTCCCTGGCTGTTTTGCTTATGTACTTGTGAAGGATGGTGGTTCCTCCCAAAGAAGGACCACGTTCCTTGCACTGTTGGCAATCACGGCAGTGTATGCCGAGATGACGAGATGCCCCGATGAAGCTGTTGTTATGTTCCATGAGCCTCTCGTTGAGGCACCTGCCTGTTTGGCCAATGTAGGCTCGTCCGCAGGGCAATGGAATCGAGTACACCACGTTTCTCGCGCACTTCACAAATGGCTGCCTGTGCCTAACAGCGCAGGAGTTGCTGACAGAGACGGCGGAATTCACCTTTTTGCATAGTTTAGAGAGTTTCTCAGGTGCGGAAAAGACCACATGAACTCCTGCTCTTTTTCCTATTTTTTTGAGCTGGTGGGCGATGGTGTGCATGTACGGCAATACCGTCATATTCTTTCTCCAATCTCTGTCAGCTCCGTCCTGGTTACGAACCACTTCCCTGCTCTCTTTGAGCAAGCTCTCTGCAACCGCTAACAAGAGTGTGCTTGGATAGCCAGAGCTGTTCAACCTGGTCACCTGGTTAAGGAACGCAGACTCTAGTCTATGCTCGCACGATTTCTCGAGAGCACTGCAAAAGCATGACTTAACAATCGCACGTTTCACTAGTTTTGAGTGGGCTGAACCAAAAGGAAGAACAGGTTTGTTTCCTCGCGGTTCATAAGCCCAGCACACATGGTTAGCAGAAAAATAAATACCCAAGTCAAGAAATCTGATGAATCTGTTCACAGCCAGTTCATGCGTCAAGATTAGTGGTTGAAGGCATTCAGAAAACAAAGACAGAACACTAAACAAGTTTGCCTGATTGGACATATCTTCTGTGCCGGTGAAAACGAGAAAATCATCCACATATCTGAAGATGCCAACAACACCGGACCCTTCACTTCTACGCTTCAATTCTCGGTCCCGCTCCGCTAGAAAAATGTCGCTCAAAACCGGAGCAACGCAGGAGCCAATGCATATTCCGTTTTTTTGAGTGACGATGGTGCCTTCCCAAACTGCGAATGTTGGGAAGGCACCATCGTCACTCAAAAAAACGGAATATGCATTGGCTCCTGCGTTGCTCCGGTTTTGAGCGACATTTTTCTAGCGGAGCGGGACCGAGAATTGAAGCATAGAAGTGAAGGGTCCAGTGTTGTTGGCATCTTCAGATATGTGGATGATTTTCTCGTTTTCACCGGCACAGAAGATATGTCCAATCAGGCAAACTTGTTTAGTGTTCTGTCTTTGTTTTCTGAATGCCTTCAACCACTAATCTTGACGCATGAACTGGCTGTGAACAGATTCATCAGATTTCTTGACTTGGGTATTTATTTTTCTGCTAACCATGTGTGCTGGGCTTATGAACCGCGAGGAAACAAACCTGTTCTTCCTTTTGGTTCAGCCCACTCAAAACTAGTGAAACGTGCGATTGTTAAGTCATGCTTTTGCAGTGCTCTCGAGAAATCGTGCGAGCATAGACTAGAGTCTGCGTTCCTTAACCAGGTGACCAGGTTGAACAGCTCTGGCTATCCAAGCACACTCTTGTTAGCGGTTGCAGAGAGCTTGCTCAAAGAGAGCAGGGAAGTGGTTCGTAACCAGGACGGAGCTGACAGAGATTGGAGAAAGAATATGACGGTATTGCCGTACATGCACACCATCGCCCACCAGCTCAAAAAAATAGGAAAAAGAGCAGGAGTTCATGTGGTCTTTTCCGCACCTGAGAAACTCTCTAAACTATGCAAAAAGGTGAATTCCGCCGTCTCTGTCAGCAACTCCTGCGCTGTTAGGCACAGGCAGCCATTTGTGAAGTGCGCGAGAAACGTGGTGTACTCGATTCCATTGCCCTGCGGACGAGCCTACATTGGCCAAACAGGCAGGTGCCTCAACGAGAGGCTCATGGAACATAACAACAGCTTCATCGGGGCATCTCGTCATCTCGGCATACACTGCCGTGATTGCCAACAGTGCAAGGAACGTGGTCCTTCTTTGGGAGGAACCACCATCCTTCACAAGTACATAAGCAAAACAGCCAGGGAGATTGCTGAGGCTGCAGAGATTGCAGAAAAAGGGATCACTGTGTCAGCACTCCATCATTGCTGTTAAGTGATAAGGAGCGTCATATCTTGCGAATTTCGGAATGAGTATTATGGCTTCGACGTTCTTGTGCGCGTACTGCTTTTTAGGTTTTTTAGCTTTTTGTTTTTCCTTTTTTTGTCGTGTGCAGAAAATGATGTGTTCGCTTGCGATGTGGCGCCGCTACCAGATGCTCATGAATGATTGTACCTTTTCGTTGCTGCGCATGTCCGCTGTACACCATATATAGTCGCTCGCACAGCAATAAACTTTTGTTGAAGTCGGCGCTTTGTGGTGTCCCCCCTCGCGTCCGTGTTCGTCTTGCGCTGTGAATGTTAGCATGAAGTACCAACTCGCCCAGCAGCTGATTTTAAGCAAGTCCTTTATTAAACGCAACCAGCACCTGCCGCACTCAAATGCCACAAACGGCTCCTCTCGGACAACTCCAGAAAGGGCGTTCGCCGCAAGGCTCATCAGTTCCAGGCAGCCTCCCGTCGCCGAGCCCTCCCGAGCCGGAAAGGCGGCGCTCGGCCCGTACAGTACATACTATAAGCCGCCGGCCAACACCTGCGGCGTGTGTGACTCTTTCCGCGCTAGCCAGAACGGAAATTGCGCTCGGTTCGTTGCGGTGCTGTCATTGTGAGACAGGCGCGCCTAGCCAGGCTCTCTATTCTTTCCGCAGACACACGGTCTTTGACCGGCATATGGCCACACGCCACAGCTGGGAGCGAACGTTCAAGGAATTTTAGGGGACAAAATAAAAAGAAAGAAGAACTGTGGCGTGGATTTTTTTTTTTTGTCTACAAGCGTGATGTTTGTAGCACGCACCGCCTTTCTTAAATGTACGCAAGCCAACCCACAAGGTTCGCACGCTACGGAGTGAAGAGAGCTGCCTATTACGCGCCGAGCATGGCGCGTGACCAAGATACACTCTCAATCTCCAGAGCTCCGAGCCATAGGGAAATATACCTAAGAACCGACCGATACACGGCCGAAGCTTCTCCGCCCACCGTGGGGTGCGCGAAAAGTGTCTGTTACTGCTGCTATTTGAAAATAAGCCGCCTAGTGCATGTTTCAGCATCTACCTCACTCCACCTCGTAAGCGGAAGGTTCAACCGCAGTGCCCTCGGGTTTCCAATGGGCGCAAGCTTTCCTTCGGCTTGAAGCTCGACTTTCTCGGGGGCCGAAATGCTTAGCGACAGGCTCCTTGACCTAACCGTCCATTTAAAAATGGGCCCCAACAGCTCGGAAGCGAGAAAGGCAAGCTAAGTAACGGCTCTCTCCCGAAAGGGACACTACGCCCACCCAGCTGGTTGCAGAAAGGGGAACAGAAGAAGTGGAAGCACTTCGGACATCAGCATATGAGGCCAAAGCAGTCAGAACCGCTCATCCCGAGAAATTTCAACGCTCCTCTATATACACTAGGTCCCAATTCCGACGTGACCGGGGTTCAAGCCCGTAACGAAACATACCGAACAACAGGACAACGCGAGAATAGAGAACAAGGCCCGCGGCAGACACACGGCCGCTGAGCACACGGCTACATAAACAGCACCGAATCATGAGAAGAAACAGCCAGCGCCCCACATACAACCGACGCTCTCGCCCAAGACACGTACGGGCTTGATGCAAAGGTCCCAAGCCACACAAGTTCACTATTACGCTGTATCTATATATAGGTGCTAATTAACGGCAACCCTGAAGCTTCGAAGCTTCGGGGAGCTGACGACAGCTGACCAGTCAGCACAACAGGCAAAGCGACGTTTTTAAGGGCAATGAATAAATAAAAAAATTAAATGCACATATATGCCTGCCCCGAGCGACCACATAAGATTCACTTTTATCCCGGTGACATGCCATGTTTGCTTATTAAGCCACTAGCACCTTCTACATGCGGCACCGTGTGATGTTTTTTACACTGTGCCTTGCGAATCCCGTAGCGTAGAGAGAGTCAATCTATAGGACAGCTTTCCGTTTACTTTTGGTTCTACACATGTGCGTCACTCGCCACAGAGTAAGCATGTTATGGCTACTCTGATTGTCACTGGCGATGTAGTGACTAGGACGATGCTGTTTATGATTGTGGGGGAAGTAGTGATTCATAGTGGGGGTGCGGCGATAACGCTTTCATTTTTCCTTTTGAAGAAGCCATGCGCACGTCGGGCCACAAAGCCGCGCGGATGTGACTTGCGCCGCGTACAGTACGCGTCCAGTTTCGACGGGCGCGAATGCGCCCCTTGCTTTCCTGTCCTTATTTTCACGTCCAGCTTATGTATTGCTCGGTAGCAGTAGGGGATGCCTTCGCCCGTGTTGCCCCTCTCTCTACGCCTCACAAGCGATTCAAAAAAAAAAAACGATAACTTTCCTCATCAACAAAGACCACGCGCATGCAACTCCCACAGTAAGCACGAAACAAACGCGAAAATATTCGAGAGGGAAACTATCGAAGGTTAATTTACCGGGCATTTATTGGAGCTCTCATTCACTCGGGGAGGCGGATGTGGCTGCATGTGAAAAGCTGTTGGACTAGCTGTTTAAGGCAGGTGTAAAATCAGGGTGTGATACAGTACCATCTATTCTTTGCCTGCTTAGTGTCCAATGCTTCGATAAGGTTTTTAAAATATTGCCACGATGAGAAGAGATAATCTCATTAAAAAATGGCAATACGAGCTTTGATTTGATTTGATTTATGGGTGTTTAACGTCCCAAAGCGACTCAGGCTATGAGGGACGCCGTAGTGAAGGGCTCCGGAAATTTCGACCACCTGCGGTTCTTTAACATGCACTGACATTACACAGTACACGGGCCTCTAGAATTTCGCCTCCATCGAAATTCGACCGCTGCGGCCGGGATCGAACCCGCGTCTTTCGGGCCAGCAGCAGAGCGCCATAACCACTCGGCCCCAATACGAGCTTTCAATATGTGTCATATCACCGGCTGAGCCAAAAAGATAGGCCTTGAAATTTTAGTCCTTGAACGACGTCAGCGTGACATATTATCAAAACTTTTTTTGATGAATTAGGCATCTCTACGAACCTGAAGCGAGCACTAATGATTTGTAGAATTTCTTTGCGGCGTTTCATAAGACACAGATCGAGCGGTTTATTTCGAAGCATAATACAAAATCCAGGACGAGAAATCCATGGATCAAAAGAAAAACCATTCGTACAAAACCAAAAATTAAAAGAAAGCGAAAACCATGTTCGTAAAATTCCAACACAGATGGCATAACTTACATTCGCCGCTTGAGATATGATTTGAAACGCATAGTTAGGAATTCAAACGGGCCGATTTTGCAACGTGACACTGAAGAAGTTCCTTTCCGAAGCTTCGACTAAATTCTCACGGTATGTAAGTAAATCGAACACGCAGGCACTTTCCGAATACTGAAATTAATACCAGAAAAAAACTTAGCCACCTGATATTTTCTTTTCATTTCTTCTTACCGAAGACGACGGTGCATTACCAAAGCATTTACGACTCCTTCCGCACTATTTCAGATATTAAGATAATCGAAGAAAATGTCTAAACAGTTTGCTTAAAATTAACACGAAAAAAAAAAGAAACAAGACTGGAGGAGACACTTAAGCTCCGCCCTAAGGATATGACGCGATCCCGTAAATGGGTTAATCCCCATACATGCAGAACTGGTCATTCTCTACTTTACACTCATAGACCAATGGGAGCCCCCATACCACGGCTTACGCAGTGGTGCATCGGTTAAGCGACACCGCCACTGTCCTGCGATGGCAGGTGCTGCCATATGTGGAGCTTGTGAGACCCAGGTTGCTCTTCTCGAGTAACCTCTCCCAATCAATCATTAATTTACCTGCCACGGTGGGCAGTTTGCTCAAAATTTTGTGGGCATGTTGTGATGACGTCAGAAATTCACGTGACCTAGATGGCCCACCTGCCACCTAGGGGTCGGGTGGCCGCGTGGCCCACCATATCCCGGCCTACGCTTTGCTCACAACGGCGATGACGACGGCAACGCCGGATTATCTGCAGAACCGGTGTCTGTCGCGTTAAAACAACCGGACTGCACTGCTAGTGGATTTCTAGTGAAGCATGCTGCGTGGGTTGCTAAGTGTGTTACAGATTCTTTCATTCGCCAGTTACACACGGTTCCTATTTTGTGCTGAGTAAAATCTGGCCTGAACAATAAAAATTCATAGTACCATTTCATAAAATAGGCAATACTTCACATGCGGGAGGTGCGGGGTTCGATCCCCACACCTAACCAGCACACACCGGTTTTCGTTGGGTACAAGCTTTCCCGTGGTCTGGTGCTCGGTTTCTCCAGGGTGAAAATGGATGGAGAATGGGTCTTTGAACCCACCTTATGCAAAGAAAAATGCCCTGCGTCATGGCCCTCTTTGGTGAAAGCTCCCTTTGAGCCATTAAAATCCACCACAACCAACATCATCACCATACCATTTCCGAAATAGGCAATAAAAAGTCGATTTCTGCCACGGGTGCTTGCTTTAAGCTACATGAACATATCAAATGTACACTATTGTTGCTGATTCGCACATCTTGCGCATCAATGTAACATGACTTTTGTTCTCCGATTACACAGTCAACTGAATTGGTACGAGATATTTCACAAACGATAAAATACTATGTACCTCATTTATCTAAACTTCGTTGAATCTTTTGATAAAGTTTGCCACGCTAAACATTTAATTAAAAAAATATGAGACAATCACATATCTTCTGCAAAGATCCTTCGAAAGCTAGCAGTTGGATTTACCTTCGATGACAACTTCGACTATGCTTTCACCCTAATGAATGATTTTCCTCTTACGCTGCGTCTCTTCAATTTCGCCGTCGCGTTTTCGTTCTGCTCCTGCATGGGCTTTTAACGGGTGGAGGTCTTGTAGAAGGGGAGGGTAGGCGGGACGGGTGATGCATCGAGGTGGGTTGGTGGGCAGCCCCATAGCTAAGGGGGGAGGGGGTAAGAGAGGTGGGTGATGCTTGTGAAGGGTGGAGGCTTCCCTCTCCCTGCCTACATACAGGCAAACAGACGCCGGAATTTTCGCATTGTGACACAGGCACTGCTTTCGTAATAAAATTATTACAGTGTTTAAAATCATAACCTTGGCAAATGGGTTGCCTCGCACGTAGACTGCCATAGAAACAGACTTGCGCAGAACTATAGCTTATTACCGGCATTATCCGAAGTACCACAGGGCAGCGTTGCGAGACCGTGTTTACTTCCTATTTTCATTAATGAATTGGCAAGCATCGTTTCTATTCCAACAAGACTATAAGCCGAAGACTCCGCCGGTTACGATAAGTTATAATCTCTCAGTGACCAAATAAAGCTACTAGCCTAGAAGATCCTATTAAATAGTGTGCGAATGGCAAATATTAATCCATCCCCCAAACTCGGTGTGTGCATGTCTGCCGCTAGAAAAAAAAAACATCCAACTTTCTTAACAAATACAGGGTTTTTTTTTTTTAACCGTTTACAGATAAAAAAAAAAGGCGTATCGTGAATGCCGCCTTCCCGGAAGGTATATTTGGTTCGGCGGACACAAGATAAGGAAATAGCGGTCGAAGTTAATTAATTAGCCAAACTTCGTCAATTATTTTTTTTAACTCTTCACTTTACGCTGCATATTGCAATCGCAATTTCGGAAACTGTAATGATTCGAAGCAAACACAATTCGCACCATGTTCCTAAGTGCAACAGGTATTGCGATATTCGCGATTGAATTTTGCAGCCTTTTCACATCCGATTCGGGAACTGAACGCTCGGAGTGCGCCGGAAATCCCGCCCACGGTGCTACGCAAGATTGACGAAATGATGACGACAACCGACGGCCCCAAGCATATAGCTGCGACTGCGGCAGGCAGGCACTCCTTCCTTCCGTGAGCAGCACGCGCTCTTTCTTCGTCATTGGCATTGAACTTAGAGGCACGTTTCCTGCCATCAGCGGCTTAGAAAAAGCAACACGGCGATAACGTGCAGAAATCTTGCAGAAATCTTGCACGTTATCACCATGCCTATGCGCTCTTCCCGAGTGCCTGCCTGCCGCAGTCGCAGCTATATCCTTGGGGCCGTCGGTTGTCGTCATCATGCTCATGCTGTGTCGCGCTTTGTGGTGATGATTTTTTTTTTTTATGGCGCAAGGGCATCTATGGCCAAAGAGCGCCATGCCACAAGGTATTTGCAAATTCTCAAGGTGGGGTCGAAGACCCATTTCCCAAGCATTTAACCCTAAATAAGCCGAGCACCACACCAGGGGAAAGCTTGTACCCATTGTATCACCGGTGGGTACCCGGCGGCACTGGGGATCGAACCCCGCACCTCCCGCGTGCGAGGCGGATGCCCAACCACTTTGCTACCGCTGCGGTGTGTCGCGCTTTGTGTCTGCGCGTTGTCCTATACGTAGTCACGTGGTGGATTAAAACCACATTATAGAGCGGTGGTTTACATCCTTTCAATGAGGGTTGGATGCTGCAGCTCGACGAAACGCTTTCAGACTGCTCACTAATAAGTTAAATAGACAACGCGACTATTAGCTACAGATTTCTAGTACCGACACTGCGATGTGTGCTCCACCGCTCAAAACAATTAACGACTACCAAAAACTACCTAGTTCTCCCCTTTCCCCGACATTTTATCTCAAGGTGTCTACATTGTAGTGTTTTCACGTTTCACCACGCCCTATCTTGTAATGGTCACCTGGGCCTCGTCAAGCTGCCTTGAGCAGCTTTTAGCCCAGGTGCTCCAACCAGTGAATATCTGGTGAATAAAAACGATTTGATTTGATTTTTCTTCTTTTTTTGTAATTTCAAAACGCAGTTTCAGACAGCCACTGTTGTAAGTGATTCCAGTTCACGATGAATGCCGGTCACGAAAAGTGCGAAGTCCAGCGTGAGGGTTTCCGGCGATTTAACGGACGACCGTCGCCTTTATGCCATTCAGTTTTCGCCGGCAGAAGATAAAAAGCTATCAAATGTTGTACGCCGCGATATATCGATTAGCGATATGATATATCGATTAGCGATATCAGCCTGCCTCCTCAAATACATACCACTGACTCTGGCTTTATAATAGCGGTTCCGATTTCGTAACATCAGGCACGATGAGTGCCAACTTCGACCAAGATTACCTCCAAGCTCGTGCCAGACACAAGAATCTCACGAAATGAGGCAACCTTTGCTAGCGACTGCTTTCAAATCTGTGATTAAAAAAAAATCACCAGACGTTTACTTTTTCGGAATAGCGAATTTCAGAGACAGCTTAGGTGGAGATAAATGCTGATGCCCGTCAGGGTGTTTAGTAACTGGGTTTGCGGTGTCTGTTGCCTTTATGCCGCTTCACTCGCATCAGCACGATGAGTAGGCTCCATACAACTCAAGAACGCAGCGTCGAATCCCCCTCAAAAAAGGCTCTCCAGACAATGGCCTCGGCCGATTTTCATGACGTCGCGATTACTACCCTAGCATGACCTCGGAGGTGGCTGGCGATGCCTCAGTGAAATTTGATTAACCGCGCGACATCCTGACAATCGGTCGAGGCCATTGGCTGGACGGCCTTTTTTGAGGGGGATTGCCGCTGCGTTCTTGAGTTATATCCGACTACAGTGAAAAACCTTTGCTGACGGTGCTAGGGTAGCCGGGAGCATGTAAGCATTCATGGGATGCGGGAGTGAGGCCGACGCGGACAACGCCAGTGAAGACGCCGTGGCTTCTCCAAAGGTGCACCTCATACTCAGCTGCCGCCGTAAAAGAAACGCGCTCACGGAAAGAGTCATAGCTTGTTTGCCTTCATATGTCGAGGTTCAGCGTCGCGACTTCACTACTTGGTTAAACAACAAGGGCATCGGACACAGTGGTGGAACTGACAACAAGCCTCTTATAGGAGCTTTTGTATAGCATACATTAAAATCTGTAGCAGCAATTTCCGGTTTTGTAGTAGGAAGAATGGAGTTTTGTAGCAGAAAAAGAAATAGCATTTCGTAGCCAAATTTTTGCCTCTTGCAGCACATTAAGAGAGTTGTAGCAAAATATCGGCTTTTGGAGCCAGAAAGTTCACATTTTCCCCGTGATCACAGTAAAACAAGAAATAATGAACCTTCCGTCCAAATTTTGCCATTAGAGCGCCCTTAAAAAAAAAAACTACAACGAGCAAATGGAGAAAGAAAGCTTGCTGAACAGATTGGAATTTTTATTCACAGTGAAAAATAACTATAGGACGATACAACTTTAAACAAAAGAAGACTTGGTGTGGGCCATGGTTCGCGGCATCCTGTATTAATCCGCTGAACAACCACAACAGTGAACAAAATCAGTTTTTAACATTTTACTGTATCAAACAAGCGAGAGGCATCAAAATTATTGGGTTTAAAATTTCGCCTCCCGATTAGCTTCCTTATAAGGTAACAAGAAAATATTTAACAATGCTTTTTGTCAACGGAGAATTCTGTTCGGCGGCTCAAAGTGTGGGCGGAGCTTCACTGCAGACTTAAGTTGTACACGACTGTAGACATGGGAGAAAAAAAAAATTTTCTGTACGAAATGCAAGAATGTTATCATTAAAACCAAAGCCCCCAGGTTTAAGGGACTATAGACACCAGATTTTTGCTTGCGTGTTTTCTTATTTCAAATGATGCGTTAGGCATTAACATACATGAATCAACGCATGGTATTTGCCTATGACCGCCAAATAATCTATATCTGAATTTTTTCTTGACGCTGTTTCGGTTTCATCAACCGAACGATGGTTATAACGTGTAGTTAGAAGGGTCACGTGAGGCAGGAAAAAAAACGACAATATAACTGCTGACACGTCGTTTGTTGTCATTTCAGCGCTTGAGGAAAGGCTGGGTTTAAGTGTTGTAGAGAATTAAAACTACATATCAACGTTTATATTGCAGATTTTTCGTTCCTAATTTGACCTAAAGTCCAGCTTACACGTCACAGCCATCGTTCGGCTGAAGAAACCGAAAAAGATTGAGAAAAGAAATTCAATAATAAATTATTTAGCGGCCGAAGGCAAATACCACGCCATGATCCATGTAATCTAATGTCTGACGCATCATTTGAAAGAATAAAACACGCAAAGAAAATTAGGTGTCTATATTTAATGATTCTAGAGAGGCACGAAGCGGTGCATTGCTCGCGAAACGAACGACAACTCGGGCTACATTGGGAGCGGCGCCATCCCTTGCATGTCCCCTCGCAACGCCCGGAGAGCAGCGATGGCGACACGCAGTGCATCGTGCCTGCGCATCAGTTCCGCCGTGCTCAGCCCTGCGATGAACTCATTAACGTTGTGTGCGATGTCAGCGCATGTTGAAGATCCCCAGGCGGTCGAAATTATTCCGGAACTCTCCACTACGGCACCTTTTTCTCTCTTTCTTTCATTCCCACCTTCATCCCTTCCCTTACGGCGCGGTTCGGATGTCCACCCAGATATGGGACAATTGCTGCGCCATTTCCTTTCCTCAAAAACCAATTTTCAATTTTTCATTAATGTTGCCACATTTGAAGAACAAACAGAAGTGATTTTGGCATAATAATAATAATAATTGGTTTTTGGGGGAAAGGAAATGGCGCAGTATCTGTCTCATACATCGTTGGACACCTGAACCGCGCCGTAAGGGAAGGGATAAAATATTTCCTTTTCAGCACATCAACAACGCTTGGCTAATCTGAGCCTTTAGCTTTGGCAGTTGGTTAAACTTCCGCACGAAAGTCTTCGTGGTGCTTGAACTTGTTCACTAGAGTGACGGTCATATCTAGGTGTTTGAGCATGCTTGCACAAGAACGCCGGACAGCTTCAGTCTCAAAAGCCTTCACGAAAGTTATCAAATGATGCTCCGCATGCTTACGCGCGGTGTGAATATCACTGCTGGTGCTGATGCAGTCACATCACTTCAGTGACGCGGCGGTGGGCGCACACAACGAAAACGAAACTATGCTGCGAGAAAGTGTTCCTGGGCTGATACGCCTGTGCGGTCTGGTTTGGCTCCAAGGCGTTTGTTTCCCTGTTCCGCTCTTTCTTATCCTATAGGCCTAAACGGTCATTCTAATAGACGAAAATTGTGCAGGGTGAAAGAGGCCCCAGCTCGCCCGCTCACTTACAAGTTGTGCGGACCGAAAAGGGCGGGAGCATTGGCGCCTGGTCGCACCCTTCGTCGTGACATGACGCAATGACATGGCGCGTGGTGATGCACTTGCGAGTGCCCCACGGAGCAGCCGCGGCGGCTCTTGCCATAGCCGTCAACCACGGGAGGAAGACCGCCAACGAATTTCTTTCATGCAGGGCCTACCACTGTCGCGCGCTTTTAGCGCGTGCTGGCGATCGGCCATACCTGGTAAGCGCGGGTTTAAGTTATGTGACAGAAACAAGATCGTGCATGTCAAGACCGACCGTGAGCTCGAGGGAGCTGGGACATCCGTGACTTTAGGATACTCATTCGGTTTTTCGAACGGAAACATGCGGTACAACTTACTCTAATAGTAGATTTTCACAAACTATTCGAAATTTCGAATATCTCCATACCCCTACTTCCTGTGATACAGTCTTGGAAAAAGCGCAAAGCCAACATTTCATGCGCAGGCTTCAGTTCCGGTCTCGCCAAAGTTTTTCAGTTAATTTTTGGCGCAGGTGAGATGCAAAAATGAGCAAAAACTCGATTTTGTACCAGCATGCAGCAGTATTTGTCATTTAGCACACTTTGACATAGTGATTTCTTTTTCTACATGTACCGAAACTTGTTTTAATGGGCGATCTGGATCAGATCCTGGGTTTCAGTTCTGGATCAATTAAGAGCAACCATCTCCGCGACGGATCACCCAAGTTTGCCCCATGCAGCCAGGAGCGCCTTTTTGTGTCAGTCGCTGATTTGAATATCCCGACCCCGCGGCGGATTTTGTGCTCCGTCACGGATTCATACCGATTCTCTGGATCGCCGATTGGAATACGCCATAATAAGCCAACCGATAGGTCTAGAGAAAATGACAAAAAAAAAAGCGAAAATTCGCCCAAGGCACACAACGTCGAAATAGAGCACTCAAAAGCTGGCACGCGGAATGGACCACTCAACCTGCACCAGCCAGGTGCAGATTACAGACGCCAGAAATAACAAATTAAAACTCAAGGCAGGAACAAACAAGCAACAGCGTTAGCGCATACTCGCTCCGTTGGCTAAATGTGGACCAATACTGTGCAGTGATATACCGATATGCCGTGCCATGACGCAACGCCACAGCGGCCAGCACGAACCCGTCAAGGTCCCCCGAGATGCAATGCGGAAGACACCGAGCCACTTTGCAGAAACATAGGACGGGCCCGGGAAAGAGGACGCCAGGTTACCGTATCCCCCGCTGCACATCCGTCAACAGGTGATCAGGTGAAACGTAATAACGTATAACGGTATGGATCGTCCAGTCGAATTTCGCTGAAGAATTGTGCGGGTGCGGGCGTGACTCCCTCGTAAAAATAGTAGCACTTTCACGTGGAGTTACACACAGGATCACATATTTTCCAATCTTTTTTTTTTACGAAAGGAAATAAAAAAACAACTTGTTAGTGGCGAAACGCGCAAATAGTTCTGTGGGGAACGCTTTCGACAATCTTTCAAGAGTGTTCAGATTTTTGCACGGACACATGGTCGTAAAACATGCCACAAGAGATCATGCACCGAGGTAAGCACACCTAAAGCTGCGCGTACAAGCCAGCCGTACCGGATTACATGTACGAGAAGCTGATACATACGTCTACCTGTCGCTTTCAGAACGCCACGTCTGTATGACGCAAAGGCAAAAAAAAAAAAAAGCTCCTTTTCATTCAAGAAATATTAGACCAGCGGCTCTGCGGTGACTGAGTAAAAGAAGGGCCCAAGAAAATGGATGACGATTAAATTAAGGTGGAATCACCCGGTAGTAACCAGCAACGGAAATAAACCCTCAAGAAAAAAGACCTTGTAACATCCATCCGGCCGAAACACAACAATGGAGCATTCAAATTTCGCGGAACTGGACAGTTGATCACGCGAGATCGGTACGAGCGCCGCTTCCATCGCGCTGCGCGGGTGTTTCATCTATTGCGTCCCGCGAAGCACGTGAGCCGATGTCTTCGCAGCGCGCTTTTGGGTACTCACCGCTGAAGTTGTCCACTCTTTCGTGTCACCAGAGCCGTCGCTGTGTCGCGGAGTGATCGCTTATCCAAGATCTCTGATATCGTTCACCACGGATCACTGCGTGACCGCAAAGCACGCAGCTGCAGGCCGTACACACGCCACAACCACACCACCACACAGAGCGACGAGCGATTCGGTTTCGCGATCAACGCCCCATCTTGCTTGCGCGCCGCGAAGGAAAAGGGAACGCGAACTCGGAGGGTTGCCAGACGAGCAACTGTAGCTCGCGTCGATTGGCGTGATCTTTCGATGGTGGCGCGCAGGAGGTCCGGTCCATCCGGAGCATAGAGTTTCTAATCCGGAGCGTTCACACAGGTTCACACGGTTTCGCTGATAAGCTAACTGGGAGCTAAAATCACCGTGGAACGCATACAGCTGGAATCGCCAGTCTGTGGCAGCATTTCGATTTAGAACGCAACACTGGCTTGTTTGTAACCTTTGTAACAGTCTTCAGCGGTCTTCAGTGCTGCAGTGCACAAATGGTAGATATCGCCGACGCCAGGGCGCTGTTCATATGCAGTGCACTCTGCATCAATAATTTTGCTTCGTGTATTATTCCGTCCGGCTTTCGCGCTCCTCGTAACCTGTTAAGTTACCGCGCGAAATTCAAACAGTGCGCAACACGAGTGCCTAATTTGAACTGTAGACATACGGAAGCATCTCAAAATTGCCACTATACATAAGAACATGCACCCGGAGCATGATAAAGAAAGGAGAAGACATATAGCTCGAACAATAATGAACAATCTTGTCCGGGACCCGCCGGGTAACATAGCCTTCTGCGACGCAGCCTGTGGGTCCGATGGAGTCTGTCATTGCCGCCGTTGATGGGAAAGGGGAGAAAGTGACTGTAGCATCGATTAATGCTAGGAATGAGTTAGTGGCAGAGGAGGCAGCTATTACCCTAACGTGCGTCAGTACCAAAGCCAAGTTCATCTTGTCTGACAGTAAGGCAGCTGTTCACAACTTTTGTAAGGGGGTGGTCTCCAGTCATGCCGCCAAATTAGTAAGAAGATACCCCTCAAGCAGAGAGTTCTCCCTCGTATGGGTTCCTGCTCATGATAGCATTCCGGGTAATGAGGCTGCTCACAGCCTCGCTCGAGAATTATACATCCGAGCTGCTCTGGAAGTGCCCGAGTGGGAATAAAGACGCTCTCATAATGCATAAAGAAATAACCGAAACACATAGGCTAGAAAGGAGAACACTCTCACTTCCGAATAGGTCATTCACTCTAAAGGAGTGCAGGGCCTGAAGGAGGCTTCAGGTCAACAGATTTTTTCTGTACTATATACTTCTGTACTACATATACTACACGATGAAGACACTGGGGAGCCTGAGCTCTGCAGTAGCTGCCACAGAATGACTTTGCAAAATCACTTGATCTGGGAATCTCAGGATTCTCCTTTCAAATCACAAAGCATCCCCGACCTTGCCACCTGGGAAGAGCTGATCCGAAGCCACGACCCTGGATCAGCAAAGACTCGTCATCCGTCAGGTGGAGGCAGCTTACTACAAGACTCTCTCCACGGTCTCCAGTGCTGAGAGCCAGCTGGGAGGAACCCCCTCCTAATTGCTGCACCCCAACCCTAAGGCCCCATGATGACGGGAATAAAGTTCATTCATAATTTGAACGACACTGACGACGTGATGGCGCATGCGTTTGCTGCGGCCTCGAAACGCGCAATCAGCTGCGCTTGGTGAGCAATGTCTGTGATCATTTATAAACACCTCTCACTAAAGGAAAAGAACGGTGCTTTAGATGAAAGCTCAAAACTGATTATCAACACGTTTCATAGAACAACAATATGCTCTTTGGTTGTGCAGAGAGTCCAAAGATCTGCTACCATTTCACAAAGCTCATTCCCTCTACCAAGCATACCAGATCACACCTTTGGCCCAGGTTCTCTCATTATGGTACATGTACCATATCAAAGATGGGCATTTTGTGTAGGTTCTTTTTATTATTCTTGACTGCATTTCAAGTAGAAATATTAACCAGTAATTAGAAATTTTATTTGCGTAATACAAACTTTGGTGAAAATTATGGTAAAAAATTATAACATTAGGCATATAATGCCAAAAAGTAGAAATATTCAGAAATTCTTAAATAAGCAAAACGTTGCTTGTTTTCTTGTATAAAGCACCTGCAAGTTTCGACGGTTTGGCTGACAAATACCTCGTGCTACAAAAAAGAAATGTTTGCTGCCTCTTAGAAATCAGCTATTTTTTGAAGTGTTACAAAATCTATTTTGAACGCGCTCATCGCATCGGACACTACAGCCACGATAAGTGTCGCCCAGTTGTTAAGTTCACCAGCATTTCTCCAAATATACTGATAGGAAAATGCTGGATAGTACAAGCAAATCTACTAATATAAACATTCTCCTGAATGATAGACATCAAAAGAGTAAACACAGAATTGTGAAATGGAAAAATCTAATGATGATGACAGCGAAACTTAGAAAAAAAATGAAAATGTCACGAAAGAAAAAATTGGCTAATACATATCTTGTGCTCAGAAATGTTTAGAATTGAAGTGACTAAAGGTTGCGCATAAAAATAGAGTTGCATCCCATTAATAATTTCAGGTATGAAAGAAAACCTTCACTAACCAAGGCTAACGTGTCACAGCACAAAAAGGCACTTAAATGGTGAAAGGCATGCCCCACATAAAGGCGTGCAGGCATCCAACAAGCACACAAGAGCAGTAAAATGCCCTGTGGACATTAACCTGGGAAGAAAACGGCCAGAAAACACATGGCATTATTCCAGTAGAGATGCAGTCGTAGGAGCTCGACAATGTTGTTGGAATGAGCGAGGCATTGGACAATGTGCTTCTACACTTACGTCCTTTTTCATGGGTCACTACATTTATTTCAAGGTTGTTTGCTCAGGATTAGCATCCAGACATACCTGTCCACGCGGACTGAAATCTTATCGCCACTGTTGAGAAAAAGAGCCAAAAAACATTGTTACCTCTCGTTGCTCGTCTGCTTCACCGCACGGGGACCATTGGCTTCACTGCAGTGTGCCATGTGGGGGAGGTTCTTTTTTCAGGCAAAACGGCTGTGTCTCTACAGATGGCAGTACCAAATCTAGGCCATATAATGTAGACAGGTGGCATATAGTGGCCATAGTACTGCGAACGTGCCAATTACATCATAGCTGGCACAAAAAATTAGTACAGTGGTAGCAGGTCGAAAACAATGCTCCCTGGTGGACACCAGTGATGTTTTGTGCTGAATTCTTGAGATATTTGTCAAAACTACAATTAGACTATCTGATATGATCCCGAGGCTCGGTATTACTTCCAAGATTTAAAAAATTATCGCGACAGTGAAGAAAACAACAAAACCGAGGTGGTTTACAAGATGGTCCGGATATCGGGGAGTTTTCCATGTTAAGAAAAGTTATGCACCGCACTCTTCAGACCTACACCAAAATTCACCACTTATAGCCGTTACAAATTAGTTCAAAATTGGAAGTTGTCTTTTTGGACTACAGAATTGATAGCACAACAAGTCAGAAAGTTCATTGGTAGCATAAAATAGAAAGCAATATCTATGGGTGACCGGTAACCGATGCTCATAGGGCACGGTATGGAAAGAGTTAAGCATGTTGCAGTGGGCAGCAGTATGCTGGCAGGCAACCATGCACAGCGACACATGTCAGCTTGATTACGGTACTGCTACACGTTTTTTTTTCTTTCCCCCCTGTGGTGTCAACATATTCCTGCATTTTCATTGGCAGTGGTGTAGTGGTGAGTAGAGCAGGCAAGGAAATGAGACCACAGTGCCACATCATGTTGCATGGTACAGCACACGGCACCGGTGACGTTCCTAAACATGACGTCACAACCATCAACAGGCACTTCCATTTACCAACTTAAGATAACACAGCAATTGCAGATACCTCTTCACAGAATGATCACAAAAAGATGTGAATGTTGTAGTAAGTTTATATTTACTTTACTTACCGCGTATGAATATTGGTGCGCTAATAAATAGCTAAATGAAACGTTTTATGGAAAGAATGACCCAAAGACAGAAACAATACACAACTGCCTGTCTCCATATTGTGGACTGTAGTGACTGGCTAGAAAGCACTAGAAGCACTAAACTACTTCACATGTAGAGCTATACACATCCGAAATACAGAGAAAAAAAGAAAGTGGCATGCACATTTGTACTCAACACATATAACATCATTTATTTTAGATCCTGTACCTGCAAGAAAAAAAAATCCTATGGAATGTGCGACACACTGCCAGATGTCGCTGTGCTGTGGGTTAAGTTGTAATCTATCAGCGCTGCTTTCCGGACGACTCCTTCAACTTCCCCACAAGAACCTCGTTCTTTCGGCACTCCTACAAATAAAAGAAAGGAAGACAAAGGTATGTGTCATTTACAAATGACAGAAAAAAATGCACAGGCAATGCACCGAAAATTATTCCAGCAACATGCATTGCAACAATGCTTGCCTAAATGTGGGAAACAGTTAGGGTCCCCATGCACTTTCACAGAGAAGATGCACAAGCAGAAAAAGAAAAGAAGCATTTAAGAACGTCTGTCATACAACAGCACGCCTGTGATTCAAAGGGTTTGGTCTTCACTGAAGTTTCCAGCTCGTGAAAAGATACAATTTCAATGCTCTCAACAGGAATGGGTGGTGCAGTTTTGACCTTTTGCGTGGTTTTCCAATACCTTCAACCTGGTTAATGCCTGGGAGCCAGCAAAGTAAAGAAAATATTTTATAGAGATGTCCTGCGCACACATACAAAGCAATGCGAGGATTACCACCAGTCATGAAAAAGCTTCCTGCAGAAAGCAGGCATACTTATGTCGAAAGGATACAGTATTTTCGCATATTTAAAGCACAGCAGTTCATGGCAGATGCTGACAGTGTGCCCAAAAGTCCATCCTGATCTCTTCTTTTGCGCTGCAAGAACATACGCCTCTCTTATATTGCCGCTAAACCGCTCTGTCTTCAGTGAAAAAATTCCAAGATTGTTCAATTTATCTTTTATATCATCATTGAAGGCCACTATAAGTCTTGCAAGGGTTGGTATGGTATTGAAAGGTGAAGTGTTTTTTAATCAGCAGAGGTGCAGAAGCGAAAAAGGATGGAACAACTGAAGAGAGCTGCAAAATAAAATGGGAAATAAGCAGAATATATGAGGCAAGCCCTTGGCCTCCACATGCTATGTATGACACTCCACCGGCTTAGCACAGCTATGATATGATCTCCTAACTGCTGTCTTATTAATTCATATTGAGTGAATAACATGCAGTCACCATCATGTATGAGTCCTTACTTGAACTCCCGATGCCTCTCTTATGTGCATCTATCTTGTCCTAAAGAGAAAAAAAATAGCATGGGTTTTAAAGACAAAAACATACCTCCTTGAATTCTTTGACTGTACGGAAGTAGAGCCTCTGCTTGTCCACCAGCTCCAAGAGGCTGTCATGCAGCCGGTCTCGTGACATCTTTGCTTCTTGCCTTTTTTTGTCCACCTGTAGGAAAAGGAATGTCATACATGTCATATTTAGTAAGAAGAGAATGCGATTCTGGCAGCCTGCAACTTAAAATCAACAACACGAGTAGGCAATGCCTCTTTTCTTACTAAAGTGTAGTTTGACATGCACCAAAAAGGTACAGTTCTTAGGCAAGACAAGCTATGTTCTAATTACCAGGCACATAAAGCAATAGAACTGAAAAGTAGCAAGCAGTGATAAAGCAAAAAATAGTGCACTCCATTTCCTAACTTCTGTTCAGCACTAGGGAAATTGACAAACTAAGATGACACATGAAAGGGACTATAAAGGGAAATATCAAACTAGGTAAGACGGGCAGATCATTCCTTGGGAACACTACCAATGTTTTTTCTACGCAGAAATCTGGCTGCGTTGCTGAAAAAAACCACAAATGAAAGTCCTGAAACCATTACAAATTCAAAGTGCCAATTAAAAATTGGAACTGTGGTGACATCATTTCTATGACGTCTATGTGATCTGACCAATCAGAAGTGCCATTGTCAAAGACCAGAAACACTGCCGGAAACTGATAACTGAAAGTGATGCTGACTGCTTTCTTTGACTCTCGCAGTGAGGTGCACCACGAGTACGCACCACAGGGTCGAACAATCACCAAAGAGCACTACAGGGATGTCCTCCGTCGCCTATGTGATGTTGTGCAGCGCAAGAGACCGGAGTTTTGTTCAACAGGAAATTAGAGCATCCATTACGACAATGCTCCTGCACATTCCTCGCACTTGATTCAGACTTTCTTGGCGAAAAAACCATACTCCTGTAGTTCAACAGGATCCTTATTCTCCTGATATGGCTCCCTGCGACTTCTGGATGTTTCCCAACATCAAGAGGCCATTGAAAAGAGAGCGATTTCAGACAAGAGAGGACATTATGGCTGCAACGACAGCTGAGCTAAACTCCATTCCGAAAGAGGCCTTTTCGGAATGCTTCCAACAATGGCAGCACCGCTGGGAGAAGTGTGTGGAGTCCCAAGGAGACTACTTTGGGGGTGATTAGGTTTCCAACGCTCGAGATATGCCAGTTTTTTTTCTTCGGCCAAAGGTCGGATACTTTTCTAACAGACCTCGTATACATCAACATCGATAACGTAAACGCATAGCCTTGAGTGCGTTGTGTGCTGTCGTGAAGCATACACATAAGCTTCAAGGAACCCTAAAAAAGCATACGAGCAGCTGTAGTGCTTTAAAGTGTTCATCCGTCACACCTGAGTGAAAAATTGCATGCACATTTCTCATCAAACGGAGCACTGTGCTGTCGATTATCGAGCGTTTGTTGGCCAACTACGCAGTGTGATCACAGACAACCATTGCGATTCACTCTGCCATGGTCGTAGCGATTTCTACATTCGTGAATTGGTTCCTGCGAGTTGTAAGCGGAAACAAATTGGGGTACGTTCTGCCGGAAAGTAGTCTGCCGCCTGCTGGCTATAGCTGTTGATAGCGGATGCACGCATAATCTATGCAAACACATGTCAGTGGTTGATGATGATGGTGGTGGTGGTGGCGGCGGTGATGATGATGACGATGATGACACATGTATTTCTCACGAAAAACCCTGCTTAGCATTCCGGCACATCACATACTGCCTGTATGATGAACCGTGCTGGAAAACTTTTTTTTTTAATGACCCAAATGAGAGGTAATGGTGCATACATGTGGTACTCCTCAGATATCACATCTGAAAGCACGTTCACCTTTCCACTGAGGAGAAAACATAGAAGATCACGAGCTCGCATAGTGCTTCACATGTAGATGCTGTGCATGCATGTGCGTATCTGCATGAGCGCGTATTAAAAATAAAGAAACAAACACTTTGCAATTTCATTATACCCATCACCAGCACAAGCGAGAAGCTGAAGCGAGAACGAAACTGCTTCGCTGGCCGCGTGGCAAGCACACAGTGTGAATGTCCTTGACAGCTTGCCGTTCTGAACTTGCTGCATTCAATGGCTACAAATAGCCCGAGTGCACACAACGCGAGGCAAAAGCGTCAGTTCTTGTGTTTGCGACATACTTTTCTCCCCATCGTTAGTTTTGCACTGTTATAATTATGAGACACTCTGCACTGCCGCCTATACTCACCGCATAGTTTTCCTCGTATTTTGACAGTAAGTGCTCATCGAGATGACAAAATAGTGTTCGTTCATAAATATGTAATTATCGTCACTGCACGAACCTTCCAATAGTGGTGCCATGTATACCTCACTTTTCTGAAATTTTCTGGCTTTTAAAGTGTTGTTTTCGGTAATAAAATTACATATTTGCTATCAGGTGAGCCAGCCTATGAGTCTAGCCTAACTTAGTATTCCGCTTTAGTGATCCTTAAAGCTTGGTGGTGTTGGGCAAGTCAGTGCTTGTGTATAAGATGATGCAGCTGACCTGACCTGATCAGCCCACATTCTGGTGGTGTCATTACAATAGCTCATGAGGCTATCAAAACGGTAGTGCCTACTACAGCGCTGCATGGGCTCAGGCGTTCTGAAAGCTCAGGCCGGAAAATGTGCCGTTTCGCCAGGCCTGGGCGAGGCAAGAAGGAATGCAGTTAAAACTACTTAAAACAATGGCAGTTCTTTGTCTAGTGTCCAAATAATAAAACCAACCGAAGCATGGTAGTTTCTTCCCACAGCTTATAAAATGTAGTAATTTACTGATGTGACATCATGCATGGTGTGCAGAAAAAAAAAATGTTCACAACCAAGAAAATGGAAGTGCTAGTACACCATAGACCTCTCTCATGCAATCAGTGTTCAGTCAATGCACCACAAAAGGTGCAAAGCCAACGTGCCTCTTTTCGTAATGGCTTCTGCAAGCATGTCAGCATGACCAGAAGAGGAGGTGCAGTAGGGTTGCAAGGAATGCGGGCATACCTTTATCCTGTTCTGCTTCACTCCATCAACAATCTGCTCAAACTGAGCCAGGAACTGGTCTTTGGTCGCAGGATTAGACATGGCCCTGTAAAGAAGCAGAATGCCTCGAGTGTACAGGAACACACAGAAATACTGCCTTTCATAAACACTAGCTGTAAGCCCTCTCCATGCTGTTGTTCCTTACCCTTGTATTGACATGCTTTTTAATAGCTGTATGTTTGCACAGCATTTCCTCTGTTCCCTCTTCGTCAATGATCATTTGCAGCCAAATGGGAGTGGGTTTATATACTCCTAGCTATGTCTTATGTGCAACAACCGAAATATCCTGTGTCACCATTGAGGTTGTGGCTTATTTGCACATTATATTTCTTGTGTACATCAAACTATGGTAGTGAAATGGTAGCAAAATCAATCATTGCAACAAAACTGCTGCTGCAAGTGCTAGTAGTTGAAGCATTCCTAATGTGCTGAAATGCAGTTTTCTGAATACAGCAGATTAAACTGCGTGTACAGCCTTTTCCAAAAGTAACCAGGCTGTACGGTTTGTCGGAAAGTTGTATGTTCAAGCTCTTATGCCAGCCTCCAAACTCTAAATCTTTGTATGGTAAGGAGAACCTTGGTCCTCAGCTTCCAAGGCCTCTTTGATCTTCAGGGAAGCCATTAGGGCTTTACTATACAAGTGAGAAGTAAACCATGCAGACTGGTTTTGGCAAAGAGTGTACGTACATGACCACTAGGCCTCAAGTCCTTTGCACAAAGGCTTCAGTGTTCACAAGAGATAGAAACTTGCACTCAAAAGAAGTGCATAACCTTGTGCAGCTCTTATCCATGGCAATAGCTATATGAGTAATCTTCCTCCTATTTAATAAATATTGTTTGCTGATATCGTACACTGTCAGAGTAGTATGTCGCAACCAACTGGTCCTGCACTCAGTCGATGGCAAATGAGAAAGTAAGCTGGGTGGGTCTGGGCCATGATGGCTACGTGAACTGGATAGTGAGCCCTCTCCAGAAGAAGGAACGGACTTTGTATCACAATAAATGGCACAAGGTCACATGGAGTTACAAGAAGGAGTGAGAGGTCAGTGGCCTCTGAATCAACAGTCTGAAACATGGTTAGGTTGCCTTATGCCTCTGTGTAGCCAAATCTGCCCATATATAAAGTAAACCCAGGCAGGGCAGTGTGGCTGTGCTGGGCTGCACGTGACTGTGGGCTCTCTCAAGAATATGACACCTGTGGTGATGTCAACCAGACAGCCGAGCCTCACATAGACACACATTCACACATTTAGACACACATTTAGTTCTGAATATCAAGAAAAGCCTGAAAATTTTTGCATGTACATTTCACACAAATATGGATGGCTCAAAAACTTTAGGAATCCACACGCATGTACACTTGACCATACACAAAACTGCAGCCTTATTCACCTATCAAACACCTTAAACCCACAAATGAGTAATTCGGTTATCATCTGAAGCTCTTCTGCAGAAGAAACCCAGCTGACATTGTGCTTTAATAAAGTGTTCCACTGTGTCAAGAAAAAAAAAACTGACACAGCACAATTTGGTTTCCTTTATGGTCTATGGGGGCTTAACGTCCCAAAGCGACTCAGGCTATGAGAGACGCCGTAGTGAAGGGCTCCGGAAATCTCAGCTACCTGGGGTTCTTTAACGTGTACTGACATTGCACAGCACATGGGCATTTAGTATTTCGCCTCCATCGAAATGCAACCGCAGCGGCCAAGATCGAACCCGCGTCTTTCGGTTCAGCAGCCAAGCGCCATAACTACTGAGCCACTGGAGCGGCTTTCAGTACAATTTGTCAGGCTAGTTGGTTCATTATTAGATGCGAAGGAACTGTTGAAAATATGTGCTTGTGCATGTTGCATGAGTTTCTTCACCGTCCTTGTCCCTTTCATGCAGCAGTTACTTTGCGACTAGACAGCACTTCCTTGGTGCAGAGTAGAACTTTGCAATGTCTATTTTTTATTTCTCGCTCTGGAAAAGCAACCCTTTTATTGTAGACACAAAATAGTCTGCCATTCTGTGCAGCAGAAATTTCAAATGTAGCCAGCATGACTGACTTGGTGATAAAAGTGATAGATACTTTGAAAAAAAATTTGCAAAAGCCGCCTGCACAATCGTGGGCTAAGAGCAACTGCCAAGAGAGAGTGCTTTCCTAACAAGAGGATGTGATATACAGATATCCCTGTCATTTCTTCACTCCTGGGTTCACTCCTGGGGAAGGAGTGAAGGGCACTTGCTGCTCACTTATGCTATGCTGTCGACCCATGACAGATTGCCAAGTACAGCAAGAAAACAGATAGAACTTACTCTGTGAAGTTTTCAAGCACCGAGTTTAGCAGCCCAATCTGGAAATGCATGACAAAAAATTGTTAACGATTACCCAGTAACACAAGGGCTAGCACCAAAAAAAAACTTCACTTTATGTTATTATGTAAGGTGAGCTTCCTCAATAGAATAGCAAGTGAATAAACATCATGTACTGTACGAACGGTGTGATGTCTCACAGCTTCTTTTGATATTAAATCCCATTTTTAGCCTACTCCAGTCTTAACAAGACAAGCTATGATGCCTGTAAGCCAATTCATGTAAAAAAAAAATGGGGACAAACATAGACAAAAAAACTTTGTAAAATTAAGTACAAGTCTGCAACACTTAGCATATGCATTACCAAGCTTAGCACACGTCGCCCGAAATATATGGCCAGCATACCTCTTTGTCCAGATACATTCGGATGTCGTCCAGAGTGTTGTACAATGTGAAGAACTGTTTTGTCTCTCGGTGCGTAGCAGCCACTGTTTGGGACAGCATGCAAGTAAAGCTCAGTACAGTCTCCATGCAAAATATCTGTCATACCCAAGGCAGCTGAAACATTCACTTTCAACCCTTTCTTTCTTATCTCTCTGTCCCTATAATGAGAGTTTCAACCAGTGGCAATATTTATTGCTTAAAAATAAATTGTTGAAACTTTTAAATTAGAAGAATATTTGCCAACATGCAACATCTGCATTCAATAGCACAAGCAACTAATAAAGCTTTCCTTTGACGCTTTAGTTGACAAAGAAAAACTTGTCTAGCCTTCAAAGACTGCAATATTAACCACACCAACTGCAGACTTAACCACAAGAACTGCGAATGAAGGAGATTTCAAAAAGCTAGTTCTTACATCATTTTTAAACAAACCTATGTCAAGTGCTGCTTTTATGAAATACATAGCAACGATAAAGGGACTGATCAAAGTGTTGCCAACACTGTGGCAAAAGAAAGCCAGGCAGAGACTCTGAAATGCATCTCAAGGGGGCCCTGCAATAAGAATCTTGCACATGTGCTTCCTATGCACCTAAAGCCAAGCTTTCATGATCAGCCATCCCCAGCACTAACATTTTGCCAATGGAATTATCACGAATATAAAAATTCTGCAGCTACCAGTAGCAGTGTTGCATACCACAGTGACATGCAGGGTGCAACACCTTGGTGTCGACAACTGCATACGCGTGAGTTGGCTTTAATGTTAAAGAAACATAGAAAGCCATCCCTCGGGGACAAGAAAAGCAGCAAGCAATGTTTGTGCATTCCGATATTAATCACCAAAGTTTAAGATCTGGTATTTTTATATTATTAATTATCACGGAAATATTGTGTGGTACTTTCTGTATTTATTAAGGCCAGAAAGAACAATGAATTGCCGCACGTTACTGCCTTCAGTACTTCCATCACAAGAACTAGTGGCTGTGTTAAATCAGGAGACCCACTCAGAGGCACAGCATATCTAGCATTATCAAGCACTGTGGTGCTTCTTTAACCCCCTAACAGACACATTTTTTTTTTGTGGTGCCAAAAATGGTCATTGGTACTTGCGTTGCCATCTGTCAGCAAATCAAAAGAATGCTTTGGACGAGCCTCACTCGCCTTAAACCGGACACATGAGTGTTATAAAACACATGACAAGACTAATCAGGAGCCAGAAAAGACATATGACGAGCTTGGCTCATCCAAACCCGTTAGGTGGTTAAGGTGCCATGAGCTTACCTTGACCATAAAGCTCGACAAAACGGCGTTGATACTGGTTCAACTCTGCACGGGATGGAACTTCATCAATCTTCCTCTGAATGGCTGCTATTTCCCGGTTCTTCTTAGCCTACAAGAAAAAGCAGTCCCTATACTGTTTCATACATAGCAGGCAACGCTGCCAAAGCTAGTGCGCCTGTTTGTGTAGGCTAAGTCCGCGCCCAAAAAGTATTTCGCCAAGCAGCCACAGTGACCACAGACATATTTTGTGTGGTAAACCTCAGGTACCAGGAATGACAACCTCCTGCACTTCGTTTTACCTCTTGCCACACTTTCGTCCTGCTATTCATTGAGACTTTGCGAAGTAAAAATGACATGTGGCGGTATGATATGTGGCTCGTAAGGTAAACCTCTCTTATTCCATCCACGCCTAAAAAGTAGTCAGCACTTGGTGAAAATTGTAGCCATAAGGCCCAAACACCGATCGCCTCACAGCTTTAACCGTGATTTTCAGTGCTGCCACTTCGTTTTACGCGACAGCATATACAGCTCGTTCAGTCGAAAAGCCGCCGCCGGCGTCGTAGTACAGTGAGAGCTTGTTAATTCAAACCTCGATAATTCGAATTTTCAGATAATTTGAACTACTCTACTTGGTCCGGCCAAGCTCCATACAGATCTGCGTATAAAAAAGCCCGTTAATTCGAGTGCGAGTCGGTTCCGCTACGGATAATTCGAACTACACGCCGCCCCGTCCGGGCGGCTTGGCACACAGCACGTGGACCTTGGCGCGGACTTTGGCAGCGTGCCAAGCTGCTGCCGCCACCGATAACATCATTTGTTTTTTTCTATCCTGCAGATGTCGGAATTAAGCGAGTACCACACGTTTCCGGTACATTTCCTCTGTGCTTGGCATGCAGTTGCAGCACCATCATGTGCCACCCACTGAAACCCCCCTTCGCCATGCACTGTGCTGGCCCAGCAGATGGCGCGTGCGTAGACGACATTTCTGCATTGCCTATGCGCCAACCAGAAATCAAACGCTGCCTGTTCTACGGTGAACTGCTGGAGCAGCTCAAAATAGTGAGCCGTGAGGTTGATTCAGAAAGTCAGGCAATAACAGTTCACACTGATACACATTATTCCACAGTCTGATATGCCAATACACAGTAATGTCACTGGTACACATTGCTTTTCAACATAGCCACACCGATTGTCCAAACATATGTTCAAACAGTACATCAAGGCACCGATGCCAGCATAGAAGAAATCTGCATCAACCACCTGAAGCCATGTTATGCCAGCTTTCTGTGTGGTTTGTAAATTGCCTGTCACCCAGGTGCTGTTTTTATGGTCCGAAAAGATAGAAATCCCTAGTTGCCAGGTCAGGACTGGTCCAGTACCACCCTCCAAAAGTGGTGTAACAATGAGCACATGATGTTGGGTGAGAGTTGTCAGGCAACGTCGCGCAGCAACACAATGCCTGTTAAGTCCAGGTTTTCTGTGAATGGGGCCTCCTGCAACCACCTCAGTGTGTGACACTAACTGGCAGCATGCACTGTTGCTTCCTTGGTGTGGAAATCAAGCAGAAGCACACCCTTGTAGTCTCAAAAGCCCATGACATAGCCTTCTTTGCAGATGAAGCTGTTTTGAATTATACTTGGAAAATGAGGATATATGTTTTTTCCATTCCATTCTCTCTACAGCCCCGACCTGGCAGCCAGTGACTGCCATTTCTTCGAACCATAACGTGGCTTCAGGGACTCGATGCAGATTTCTGCTACACCTGCATCGATTCCTTGGTGTACAAATGTTTGTACAATACAAGCATGGTGACTATGTTGAAAATAATGAATAGTAGTGACATACAACTGCGTAGCAGTGTATCTGCCTGTGGAATAAAGTTTGTCGACGCAAGCTGTTGTTACCTTACTTTTTGCATCACCCTTGCATATTTACCCAGCTGTATAATGCCAAACTAAAAAAAATGTAAGTTCAATATGTCGGGAGCACAAACCAAAAGAAGCCGCATGCGCTGGAGCCTCTCGCGTTCCTGTTGGCATTGGGCTTCAACCTGACTGTCTTCCTCACTGCTGCCAGCTGCCTGTTCAGGCTCTGGAGATGCCACAAGCTCCTGCAGCCGCTGCATCTCCTGGCGGCAGCTAGCTCGGAAGCGAGCCTCCTGGTCAGCTAGTTCAGCATCTATACGCAGCAGCGTGCAGAGCTTTGCCAGCTGCGGCTCCTGGCTTCCGACACCGTCCGCAATGCGCTTGGCAGCTGCACGCACTTCCTCCAGTTGGGCCTCGGCCTGCAAGAAAGCCAGCAACATGCAACGGTGGCGGTGACGCTACGTATGTGTCAGACGCTTGTATCTTTGTAAATTACAGTGCATCGAAACATATTCTCTTCCTCACTAACATGGCATCAGAGATAAAAAATTCCTACCAACAAATAAAAACACACCATCATATGAAAATACTGGAAGCAAGCCATTATCTTTAATCTAACTGCATCATAACTGCTTCAACAATTTATGCCCACAGCAGGCCTTGGAGCTAGCCCTTTCTATTGCAGGCTATAGAAAAAGAATTGATGCCTTTTTCAGAAGCTGAAACACGGGAAAACAACATGTGCAGCCGCAAGGCAAGAGAGTGGATGAGTAAAATGAGTGCAGGCCTTTCACCATTATTTACTCACTATGTATCTAACCATGTTTCAGTAATTCAAACCTTTCTCTCTAATAATTCAAGCCAAGGCATGAGCCAGCCAGCATCTAAGTTACCATTTCAGTACTATTTGTGCATCACTGTGAAGGTCATACATGAACCGATGCTTATGCCACAGATGACTTAGAGTGGAACACACGTGGATAAAGAATGAAACAGCTGAGAAACAAACAAAGTCATGAGAAAGCCACTAAATGGTCCCATACTTGAACAAAAAAGCAAAAAACACCGACTACATAAACTCTTGACAGCACAAGCACATACCATTAAAAAGCCAAACAATGAGTAAGTAACTCATTCAGTGGTTCAGCTTTTTTCATACGACAACACAGAAGCTTTTGAAATCCTGAAAGTAAACATAGCTCACTGATCTATTAAATTTATCAGAGTTGAATAACACAAGCAAAAAAAAAAAACAGAAAGCAGCATCACATATTGCAATGACTGTAGCTAGATGATTCGTAGCTGATCAGAATGAAGAATTCATTCTCCAAGCAGAGCACAGAAGTGAGATCATTTTTCTTAATTGGTAATTATTTTACTTTTTACCCTTATCTTATACAAAACTCAATCAGTCTGAAGTCTGAAAGAGAACATAAAGGACGGACAGCGTCGTCCTGTCTGCCCTTCGTGTTCCTTTTGCACTGTTTTTCACCATGTGCGGCTAATTGGAAGTTAATCTGCTATCACGCACAGATAATCGTCACATTAGCCTGACAGGGTATTAACCACAGATTAGTCATGACTGCATGAAAATCGGTAGACGCTGTTGGCTAGAGGGCCTTCTTTGAGAGAAATTTCCCACTTTGTTCTTGACTTGTGTCCGACTAAAGTGTCTTGCTATTTTCTCTTCTACACTGTGCCTGTCTTTTCCATCTGCTTTGCTTTAATTACATCAAAAGAGCCCCAGAAAGTTACTTTGTAGTACAAAAGAACTCTACACTTCTCCTGCCTACTTTTGGTTTCAGAAAGTCATCAAAATATTCTGCAATCCATGTCCCTGCATTAAATTAGTAAAGAAGAAAGGATGCTTTTAAGGAGGTTGATGCATACATGTTATGAAAACAATGCACAAAGATGGAAACGAGCCCACATGCAGAAGAATACGCACAAAGAAACACCCACCTCCTTGTCTTCCTTCTGGAGCACCTCATATTCCTCCCGCAGCTTTTCAAGTTGGTCCTGACTCTGCAAGGCACAGGACACAAGACACGTAAGATTTCTTTTTAAAGATGCCGCAGATGCAACCATTGTTACTTTTTGAGTGTAGTTAATAACAATGAAGACCACTGTGAAAAAAACAATGAAAACAAGGTTTGTAAAAGGTAAGTGCAGTCCCATTAAAGTGACACTGAGGAGAAATTGAAGTTGGCTTGTATCCATAGAATAGCAGCTCCTGGTCACAAAAACGCCACTCTTCCTGAATACAAAGCTCTTGTAATGTAGAAAATAGCAAGAACCAAAATGCAGGTATCGCCGCCACAGGCCAATCTCGCAAGAACAAGCGTGATAACCTCCTAGGACAAGAGGCGCCACCGTGGAGGAATTTTCTTTACTTCATGGACGTCACAAATCTCTGAGGCTTGCAAAGGAAGGTTGCACACCGCACCGCTAGCCGGCAGAAATCACGGAGTCTGCGTTTACGTCACGATTCACGTCACTACGTTCTGTGATGTCATAAGAGTCCCCCAGTTTGAATCAGAGGGGCGGGAAAAACTTTTTCAACTTCGAATCCAAATTTCTTTGAAATAAATGCATCTTTAGCGCCCGGACAAGCGGCAACAATACCATGAAATGCCGAACTATCAGATTTCGCTAACAAAAAAAAAATTGATAGAGTTCTCCTCAGTGTCCCTTTAATAAGTCTCTGGGTTGTGTTTTTTACAGAGCTATTCTCATTATTACATGGCTCAACAACAAGCAGTTTGAATCACAACTCCAAACAAAACGAAGCTTTCATTTTCTCAAGAAAAGTGTTTTTCTATATACAACCTTTGTCCGCAAAGTTTTGAGACTGATTTATTTTCTTCGCTAGAAATGATTCCCCAAAACCAACGTTGGTGCATGTGTGTAGCGCCATCTTTTTGGGCTAACCTGAGCTATTTATGTTAATTGCTGTGGCAGCCGCTAGACGGCACTACATGGAGATAAATACGTTGTCACCAGTCGTTTGCGCATTCTAGTGTAAATGAATGTGGAGAGATAGACGTCCACCTCGAACAGCGTGTAGACATAAAATTCTGTGTGAAGCTTGGCAAGACAGCCACACAGACGTACGAGGTCCTTCGTGACGCTTACGGCAACGAGACACTATCGCGGGCGCGAGTTTTCGAGTGGCACAAGAGGTTCGTTTCGGGGAGAACGCCGGTGGAAGACGACACAAGGCAGGGGCGCCCTTCAACCTCACAGAATGAAAACACCGTGGCTTGGATCAGGGAAATCGTACAGCAAGACTGCACCATTACAGTCCGCATGTTATCAGATGCTCTCGACATCAGTAAGACAACATGCCACCAAATTTTGCGTGAGAACTTGAGGAAACGAAAGCTGAATGCCAGACTTGTGCCGCACTCCCTCACACAGGACCAGAAGGACACGCGGGCATCAGTGAGCGCTGATTTGCTCTCCGAGGCAGAGAAGGATGCTGCATTCATCGACAGCAACATTGCTGAAGACGAAACATGGTGTTTTCAATACGATCCTCAAACAAAGAGGCAGAGCGTCGAATGGCGGTCCACAAGCTTTCCGGCGCTGAGAAAGGTGCGGCGACAGAAGACCAAAACAAAGACAATGCTGATAGTATTTTTCAATGCCAGAGGTGTCATAAACGACGAATTCGTCCCACAAGGGCAGACAGTGAATCAGGAGTTCTATATTCACGTGCTCCAACGCGTGCGTGATGCACTGCGACGTTGTCGCCCTGACTTATGGGCATCTGGACAATGGATCTTTTTCCACGATAACGCAAGGCAGCACACTGCTCTCAGCGTGACAAGATTTCTCGCCAAGCCCAGCATTACTGTACTTCCCCATCCGCCATACTCGCCTGACATCTCCCCATGCGATTTTTTCATGTTTCCTCGTGTGAAGAGAGCCCTAAAAGGTCACTGGATAGGGAGCGTGGAGGTCATTCAAGACGCCACGACAAAGGAGCTGACAGTCCTTGCCAAAAGAAGCGTTTTCCAACTGTTTCCAAGACTTCAAGAAGCATTGGAAGCTGTGTATAGACTGCAAGGAAGACTATTTCGAAGGGGTGCTGCACAAATGATTTCAATGTTAAATGCATTTTTTTTAATGGACTCAGTCTCAAAACTTTACGGACAAAGATTGTATATACAGCTTTGAAAGTAGGCTCTACATGAGCCTTTTTTTCTGAAAGCTTGCACTGTGGGTCTATTTACACCATGAACATGCATTCATTACAGCCAAGCTGAAGATATTGGTGCTGTGTAAACTACAGTCTCCTCACTGAGAGAAGTGACAAGTGATGTCAGCATTAGCATTCCTTCGAGGAAAACATTGTTAATAACCAGCCATGTCTATGGATTACTCTGACTGTTTTAACATACCAAAATCCCAATTATGGCATGGAGAAAAAAGCTGATAACAGCATTGTTTTTCCTTCCAGTAAAAGTAGCACTAAAAAAAAAAACTTCCGCAAGCATAAAAGCTTCCACTGCAATTAAACAGTACGGTAAGTTATTTTGGCAGAGGCAAAGACAACAGCCAAATTGGATGCTTGATAAAACATTGACAGGGTGCTTCAAGATAGCGGCACACTGTACGTGAATGATGAATAATATATTATGTATATAATGAATGAGCCAATGACGTGAACCCATAAACTTGATGGCCAGCTGCTCTCAATAACATGAAAACAAAATGAGCCTAAATCCTTTCAACCTTGCATCCATAAAGAAAGCATGAGTGATTGCTTTAAGAGAGTGAAAAAATGCAAATATAATAGGTTCACGTTAAAACTGACACCAAGTAGATGTATATTTAGCTTACTTGCACCTTCTTCACAATCTCTGCTAGAACGTAGACTGAAAAGAGGAGACAAGAAAGCATTTGCCATGAAAGATTACACAAGAACTTTAATTGCCCACTAATATTTGCAGAGTTGTGTTTGTAACACTCAACAATATGATAAGCTACCAGCACATTACCCACATGACTCATCCACATGGAGAACTTGGTTTTTCAGCAAGAGCAGAAGTCCTTAAGACAATAAAGGTGTTAATAGTCCTCTTAAACTAAAACAGGATAAGTGAAATGTTAATATGAGCCTTCCCAATAGGCAATGGGGAAGAATGTTTTGATGCTTTACTCAAGCAAGCAAAACATGCTGCATTACATTTCCTGTTCAGACAAGACTGCATTTGCCTGTGAAAATGATAGGCTGTCTGCTGACTGCTCGATCACTGATTAGGCTTGCATTATAAATTCTAAAAGTCTGCCAGGAGGCATACCCTAATTTAACAATCTGCGGTTTGCCTTTGCCTTCAAGTGCACATGTAAAAGCTGGCATTTTAAACAAGCATCACAAGCTTCACTAATCTACTTCCCTTTCTAGTTTCAACGACCTCCAGCCAATCAATTTGCTACTCCAGTGGTCTGGCACCCATTTCACGCACACAACATAAATGCTCCCACACTGTACAGTGTAGAAAAAAACGACTTAAAATCCCCACAGTGCTTAATATGCACGCATCTAAATCTGCATGATGCCTCAAAACAGAGCTCATATAATTTATCCACATATTTCGATATGGATACTAAGCTTTTAAAATTCCCTGCTGGAGCAGTGTAGCACAGAGCTAAGCAAGCCAGAAGAAAAATGTGAGTGCCCACCTTTTGCAAGAGTTCCTTCTTGGCTTCCAGTTGCTTCTGCACTGAACTCAGCAGCCTTGCATGTCGGGCAGCGCCAGGCATTTGGATCATTGGCTACAAGCAAAGCAACAGACAATCACAGTTGGTCATAAGAGCCTCTACCAACAGTGAAAACCCTCGATGTCCGGTCAGAAATGGGGAAACTTGCCTTCCGTTCCAAGTCCTCAGCAATCTCACGGGCTTCAGCAGCTTGCTTCTGTACAATGTTGCCAACAGACTTGGTTGTGAGGCGCCCCTGCAAGCCACAAGAACGAGTGGCACTTCACATAAGAAAAATGCTTATCTAATTCATCCTGAAGAGCAGATTTAAGCACGACATAGGTATTTGCCACAAGTAGCTCACACCATCTAGCACCATCTCTGGGAATGACAAGCTCAAAACTAATGGACTTTTCCTCAAACCTGTTGTTTCTGCTGACTTCACACACACTTAAATTATCACACGTTGCAGACCAATTTCTGTTTTCTCGATGGCAGCTCCATGTGATAGTTATTCAAATTACTTCATAATCTAGTATAACAAGATGCTGGCTTTGAGATGCTGCATGTTTAGTCGTGCACATTGGTTTGCTATTGATGTAGCAGCAAATGTGTTTCACTGCACATTGTAGCTATCAGGTGGAGATCTCTACACTTAGCCTTTTTCACATAAAGTGCACACTTGATTCTCAAGCATCTACTACAAGAAGATTGTAGCTTTCAAGGGCACTAGCTTGCTTGAATGCCAAGATGATGCTGCAAAATACAACACTGAACTGCATAGCTCGTGGAGCATGATGTCATAAATATAGACCTGTGCTACATCCCCTAATAAGACACAAGAGGGAGAGGAAAATTGGGGCGTAGAGGAAAATTGGGGCGTACTGCTGAGAAGTCAAGACACCATTAGATCATTGTCTCCTCAAAGGTGATTCAAGCGCGTTAGGTCTGCTAATCAGCTCAGTTCGTGTTAATTGGTATACACAAAATCCCCATCATACTTGTCTACACTGCACTAATGGTGCACTACAGAGCAAAGAAACAGGTGTATGATCATATTTATTTGGTTCCAAAGACAATGCCTGAGCGCAATTAAGCACTGACTTAAACACACGAACCCCAAGCATGAGCCGAAGAGCTCAAACCTAGCTACTGCTGACAGATTTTGGCAGAAAAATGGTGATCCAGGGTGGTTTTTCATGACACCACAAGAAGAAAGAAAAGCACATGGAAAAGACGCACCGTGCAGAGCAGACAAGACGCTGATTTACAGCCAGGTTCCGCTGTACAGTGCTCCAAGCACTTGTTTAATGCATGTGGATGGTGCACTGGGAACTATGCTGGCATCATCTGCTAGTGGCCTAGGCCTTGAAAAAATATCACATCGCATGCGCTTTCGTAAGGAATGTGGTTTACTTTTCATGTTTCAAAAAGCTATATTAGGCCCAGACGGCAGTGAGAAATGTCACCAAAACATACAGAAGCACACATCTTGAGCTCTAGACACGTGTGGACATCTGTACACAAGGCAGTATGTACACAGGAAAAGGAGAAAAATTTTTAAAAAATTGAAGCACATGATGCTACCGGAAACATGACTTGGACACCTGATACCGTCAAATAGAAACGTGACTTTACCACGATGCAGCAATATTGACATAAGTAGAGTTCACCTTCCCGCTATACAGTGAAGTGCTTGCATGCCCTGTTTCTTCTCTCTCTCTATGCAATGAGTTGCAAAGTATGTAAAACTGCCAAATGTTCACTGGTACCAAACTTATGTAATGAATTTCAGGCCCAAAACTGTAACACACGTGCAAAGAATTCCAGTATGCCAGATGGGCGCTCACCTCAGAAGAAGCAAGGGGAGCCATGTTGCTCAGAATCACCTCCGACTCCTGCAAAGTTGTGGTGAAGTACATTGTTTAAAAAATAATTAGTTGCGACAGTGAAGCTCACTCGGAAAACCACATTCTTGTGCAGCATATGCCCTTCTCGTTTTTCAGCTCTGGCCTGACCCGTTACCACTAGGCAACACAAGGTGTAGGTGTATGGAAAAAAAAATACTTCGGCACAGTCACGTAAGCCAACTGCTTGAAATGCCTGCAAGCAAAAAGAGATGTGCAAGACCCATCCGCTGGCAGTAATACCAGGCAACTGGGTCATGAGGCAGCACTGAAATGAATTTGCTCCCAAACACACCCATTCCGTAAACTTTTGCAGTCAACTGTACGTTCACATGTCCATTACTAACACAGAGGTGCATTAATGCATGCAGATTTCTCCAGCACATTATAGAAGACAGTATGAGAAAAATGAATTTAGTTAGGCAAGCATCATCTTACAGTCTGCCTCAAAAGAAAGCAAGGTTCAAAGAGCAAAACTGTTCAACAAGGGCAAATTACGAAAGTGCAACAGCAGGACCGGCCACAGTGCAAATAAATCAAGCTTCATGTGCTCTCCGATATACAAGTTTATGTCTAAGATGAGTAACTGCAGCCACAATAATACAAATAACAATTAACGGGCTCACTACTCATACCTGCTGGGATTGGTCACCTTCAGCAGATCCCTTGGGTCGATGAACACCAGAGCCGTATTCAAGCAGAGTGGCCTGCACCTGAGCTGCTTCTGTTTTGAGTGTGTTTCGTGCATGATGGCGGTAGCGCCGTCTAGGACGGTACCGCTCCTGGAAAGAACACATAAATGGGGCAAACGCCATAGCGCGCAGTTCGTATCAATTAGCAAGTTAACTTTTTCTGCACACATTCAATCCGAGTTTCCTGAAAAAGGGAATGCTATTACAAAGAATAAAATCAGTAAAGTAAAGTGAGTTTCCTTTGTGTGCAGACAGCAATGCCCCAAAATATGTACTGTTAGCCCAGGTGCCTACCGCATATCTGAGGTAGTGTCTTCATTGCTACGAAATGTAAAATGAGAAAGTGAATAATCAATGATTTCATTTGAGCTTTGTCAAGAAAGTGGCTGTGATGTGACGCACGGTGGCTAATGAACACATGCAAGGTGCATCGCCGTACAACATGCAGCCCATGTAGCCTGATGGCACAGATGGCCAGCATCCACTGCCTTTTTCCCAGACATGCAGGCAGCCCAAGCATGTTTCTTAAAGTCCCATGATCAAGTCACTGACATCCGTGGTCCCAACGATGTTATATCAAAGGAGAGATGCAATAACGTAATTACAACAAATCAGTAACTGCCTAGCATTGCAAGAGGCAAAGGCAAGCAAATATCGATCGTGCAATGAGAAATTCCTGAAGGCTGGTGTCTAAGCGACAAAATATGGCCTGTAATGTACTGTATATATAGCGTTCATTCCTCAAGCAATGATTTAGACAGAAATATACTGCACTTGCTTGCCTAACAAACACACTTTTCTCCCCAAAACATTCACTGGAAATTTGTGGAATGCATTCATTACACAGGGTAAAATATTCAGAAAAAATTTGAAGCGGTAGAAACAGGCCAGAAAGTAGGCTGGTGGAATCTCGCTTTCAAAATAAAACAAAACAAATTCTCTACCATGGTTTCTGTGCTAGAAATTAGCAAATTACTTTTATTTGAAATCTGCAAGTGTAACTTGCAGAGCAGCCGATAATGCTGTCCAAAGAGGGAACAACTAGAGTTCACTCTAGAATAACTCGTAGCTTTGAGCACAAAGCTAAAGTGTAACAAGTTGCTACAATCCTTAATTTAGCAGTTCAAACAGAGAAACCTTTTGTGACTAAGCTTGGTTTCTATTGGCTCTAGTATTCCTCATGGAACATTCTGATCGGCTGTTCATCCCGTAGGGTGAGGTATAGTAGTCTTGGTTTCAACAAATAAAGCTTTGTTGTATTGCATAGTTTCAGAGTTCAAAGGTTCACAGTGAAAACATGCTAACATTCACTTTCATCAAGAGCATACTACATGCCAAAAGAAAGGGCTGCGTTTATTACGTAAAGGAAAAAAAATTGCCTTTTTTTGCAGCCAAAGTGGGGGGGCCTGCATTCATTATGAGTGAAAATGGCATATTACTTTTATAAGGTCTATAGCCGCCGCGGTGGCTGAGTGGTTATGGCGCTCGGCTGCCGGCCCGAAAGACGCGGGTTCGATCCCGGCCGCGGCGGTCGAATTTCGATGGGGGCGGAATTCTAGAGGCCCGTGTGCTGTGCGATGTCAGTGCACGTTAAAGAACCCCAGGTGGTCGAAATTTCCGGAGCCCTTCACTACGGCGTCTCTCATAGCCTGAGTTGCTTTGGGACGTTAAACCCCTATAAACCAAACCAAACCAAAACTTTTATAAGGTCAGGTACCAGCATTATTTGAAAGAGCAGCAAAGGGAATTTGTATCTAACAACAGACAATACCTACCCTAAAAGCAACCTCGAAGCATCCAATGATGATCATATTACGCATACTGAAAATATGTGGCTCAAGAGAGAGGGTTTATTGATAGGAAAAGCAGAGAGGTTGGCCTGAAAAATAAGTATCTGGCCTGCTACCCTGCTCTGGGGGACGGGAAGAGGAGATAAAAGAAGGTCACGATGGGGGACGATGATGATGGGAGGAGGCAGATGTAAAACTGTTTTAAAAAAACAAGGCACACTTTCTGACATCACAAACGCGAGACAAGGTCCGTGTCGCTCAAAAAGCGTGAGAGCGCTCGCGTTGCCTTTACAGTTCTAAAACTATCTGGCCAAGCGCCGAGGATCAAATCCTCAGAGAGGAGCAATGTGTCCATAGGCTTCAGAGCAGATGCGAGTATGAGTCTTTCACGTGCATACGCTGGACACGCCACTAAAACATGTTCAATAGTCTCTAGCACACCACATGTGGTAGATTCCGGGGAGTCCGCTTGTCCTATTAAGTGCAAGTATTTGCGCGTGAAAAATACCAATACCATCCCAGAGATTATAACATGTCAATAGGACAAATTATTTCACACCTAACAAACGAACACCACTATTCTAGGTGTGATGAAACTCTCAAAGTTCAGCACATTAATTACAAAATGCCTTGACAAGAGAACTTGCACCACATTACTACGATTGACAATGAAAATGACAATCAGCCACTCAGACACTTAACACATGCGAGAGGAAAACACGAGCGTACCTGGAGAGCTGCATATGCACCCGAAAAGGCTGTCGCAGACTGCACCCTGTTAGGGGCATCCTAGCAAAGAAAAAAGTTAAGGAGTCGTTACAATCTATCCGTCATTTAAGGAATGAGAGAGCAATTTCTTCCCGAGTCTCAAACTTTGGAGAATAATGCACACTGTTTGAAATCCTTCAATACGCTATCACAAACAGCAGACTTTCAGCATTTACAAACAGGGTTAGGCCAGCATACGAGAACTGGGAATGCCCAAGACACAGCAGCACTTGTCACCTGTGTAGCCTTGTTTACATGAACCCAACAGCGGCGGGTTGAGTCAGGGGATCGAGTTGAGCAAGGTCAACCCAACTCGGTGACTGTCTGTTTACTTAACTCGATATTACGGAGTCGAGACTGGTTCGACTGCAGTGACACCAGCGTCGAGCAGCGCAATGGGAGAGAGCAGTGGCAGCCTCTAAAATCGCTGCACGTCTCCACTGTCTCGGAGGGGCAACGGCACAAGCGAAAAAAGATTTGCATTTACCATCTCCCCTCTCACTAGCCCGACTGTTCGACTCAACAGCATTTACAAGCACATCGAGGCAGGGTTGAGTTGAGTCAAAACACCCCCTGCAGCGGAGTTGACTGGACTCGCTCCCTTGACTCCTGGACCCGACTCTGCAGTGTTTACATGAACCCAGCAACTGGTTTTAAACACAATTCCTCAGCTAAACCCTGTCATGTAAATGCCACTTGTGTAACCTTGCATGGCTATGAGGATAAAAGGGCACGGAGCAGTGAGCAGTAAAGGCAGCGTACCACAGGTCCATGCGTCTTCTCAAAGAGGTAAACGGCATATTCACGATGAATGTCTTCGGTCTCTGCTTTTGTTTCAATGGCCTTCTTTACAAGCCACTAGAGTAAGAAGAGAAGGTGAAAGTAAAACGAAAGTACAGTTATTGGATGGAAAGCACGAGAAAACTGCAGTGGCTATGCACTCGCAGCCATTTTATGCAATGGAGAATGCATCAGTATGTTCATCACATGCCTTCAGTAGGAACGCAGAGAGATTTGGAGGCTGCATGATTATCTGAAATCTTATGCTCAAATGAACTAAGTTTCACCCAACTTCATCACCTTGCTTTATAAAACGATACACATAGCACGTGTGTCACTTCTTTGCTGCATCCTCATCATATTAGTGTCTTCATTATGTGTAGTCGACACCAATCAGCCCAGCTTCCTGTTCTACTAAAATTAATGACTGAGCAAAGCACTCAGCAACCGCAAACTGATCGATGTGAAGCAGGATGTTGCTCCATTTACTAATCACAGACAAATAATTAAAACTCTGAATTCTGAAAAATGTGCCTGCAGGAATTATTAGGTAAAATAAGAGTTCCCTCATCAATTATATCATGAGAGAGCTGTAACCACTGTATTTTCCAGCGTGTAATACTAGCTAGATTCATTTTCAATTAACAGCGATGCATAAGCTTAGTTCGATGATTTTTAAAACTGCATGCAACACCATGCTCTAATTCATGTTTATTAGCAGTTCCACACACTGTTTCATTGGAGATAACAGATTTTCCATATATTTAATTTAACATTCTTTTAACAATACAGGAAACGAATTGAGAAGTCATTTAGGCTTTGTTAGCGTAGAGACCTTTCTTAAGCCGTAACGCTGTGGCATGGAAACAGGAGGGAAACATTGTAACATCATGCATTATGATCCCTTCAGTACAGCGCTGTGTCTGGAGTAAACTGCAAATCACCTTATTACATGATCAATCTTCAAGCAACAAAGACAGCTTTTATTTTTTGAAACGACACGTGTATGCCAATTTTAATTGAAAGTGTAAACACCACCGTACAACAAAACACGGAAACTCACTTGTATAACGGGAAATATGTGATCGAAGTCCAGACCCTGTATCTGATGGGGCTCAATACGATGCGGGCATTTCATCCTTAACAGCACTCGCACAATCTTCTCGGTCAATGATCTGGTAAAGAGCAGTTGTACTACATCTCAAACACATGGAAAGTAATATGTTGAAGTGAATTCAAGGAAGGACTGCCTACATCTTTTGACCGATGCTGAGGTTTTCGTTGAACGGGAGGTCGACATCGATGTCCACAGCGCAGACTTCAATGGCCCAAGCCATGCCACCGACGATCTACGCAAGCAGTGCACATTTTATTAGAAGATGACACACTCCGAAAACTAAAGCGTGAAATGCGCAATGAAGACAGCTCACTACCTTATCGAATGACGATATTCCTTTAATTCGAGCTCGAAAGTAACCAGCGGCAACAAGCAGCTCGCCGATTTCTTGCAGCTTGTCATTTTGGTCACCGCTGCCTTGAGTCTGCATAAAAGCGCCAATGCGATGCCAAACGCGCTTAGCGGCAATCCAACCAGATATACAAAGAAAAAACTCAAACTCGAGACCTTCAAGCAACTTAACTGTGCCCTACAATCGTCGTGGCAATAGTTCGCAGCAATTTGCAAATTAGGCTCCAAACTTTAATGAGTCGTGGTTACCTGCATAAGCGCTGAATCCATGGTGCTCAACGGTTAGTGTGTACGGCTTTATAGCTTTATTGCAGCTACCTAGATTCTATCAGCACGAATCGAAGCAGGCACACCGCAAATCTCCCGGCGAATGCACACGCCCCTCACAGCGCCAACAGCGTTTCATATCGGTGACATCGGAAGTTAGGCGTTAGGCGTGGAAGCAGTTGAGGGCGCCACAGATTGGCAGTGGAGCTGGCAGTTGCGAGCGACAGCTGCGCTACTGCAAAGCGCCGAGATCCAAAACGCCACAGTGTCAAACGTCAAACGCTGTGCTTGACTCAACTCAACATCCGATGCCAACGCACTTGCACTCGCGTGGGAAAAATTAAACAAAACTAAAGCACGAGGGCTGACAGGCCAGCGAAGCAAGGCCGGGAAACGGAACCGGCGCTGATGGTGCGACACCGAAGTCGGTCATGTGTTGGAGCAGTGCGCTCCCATTGGTCGCGGCATCGCACGAGCCAGCCGCTGAGCGCCGATTGGACGCTGTCTATCGTCTGTTTTTGCGCTCCCTCGTCGCCAGAGGGTAAAAGTGAAACATAAACAATGATACGAACCAAGAAACGTGCTCGTCGATGCGTCGCCCGTGTGATAAAGACGACGTAGAGTTGCACCGAGCTCGCGCGTGAGGAGTTTCCCGACCAAAGGTAACTGATATACGAACCCGCGACGGTGAAGGGGCATCATCCGCGCGGCCGCTGAACGCCCAGTGTTTCTCGCGCCTCGAGACGCCGCAGCGGCGGCCTGCTGACCCATTGTCAGCAGTGTGACTTGTCAATCGCGCCACTCGACAGAGGTGAACGTTCAGATCCCTTACGTCACAGAGATCCGGCTCCGAAGGACCTGCCTTGCACGGAGCTGGGATGCAACAGATCACTGGTAGCGTGCGAGCACGTCTCTCTCTCGGAGTGTGAACGGCGACAGTCGTCAAGAAACATGATGGCCTCGAGAAGTCTTTTATGGAGAGTCTCGTTCCTCTTCTGCGTCGGAGTCTTCTTCAGCCTTATGCTGGACTTCTTCCAAATTCAGTACCGCCTCTCGGCGTTTGAGCGAAATCTCATCGGCTCCGTCTTCATGTCGTCGCCGTGGTGGGTCCCCGCCATATGTGGTACCGCAGCTGGTGAGTCAGTCTGTTATCTTTTTTTTTTTTAAAGCTCTTTAGCCCTTCATCCCTTCCCCCTGGCTTTTCGCGGCAGTGCAATACAGTAAAGGGTTACTGGAATTCCGATGCTGATGCCTTTTTCTTTTCTTTGCTTACGCACGACTGTGTTGCGTTAGCTTGCATATATTTCGGCCCGAAATTTAGCGATAGCTGAAACGGCCCTTCGCATAATTTGTTATGCTCCGTGTTCCTCAGCCTCTTTCACCAATGGAAGGCTTCTACAAGGTTGAAATGTATAGGCCCATGTCCATCTATTTGGAGGTTGGCGCGGCGCCGGTATTAACTTGTCGAAAGTATTTTTTTACTTTCTTTATTGATGTCGATAGGAAATTATTGCAGTGATTATGGGGCTTAAATTTCTGCTGGGTTTTCTTTCAGTCTCAGTGGGCCTGTTGTACCCATGCCTGGACCACAAGCTTGGTGAAGAAACAATACCACACCACTGGTCAGATGTCATGAAGTGCATCGCACTATTCGTTGGAATCAACCAAGCCAGTGCTGTATCCTTGGAGTATGCCAGCATGTCAGTGCTTATTACTTTACAGAAGTGCACATATGTCTTTGCAGCATGTACTGCACTGCAACGCGTGTAGTGCAGAAATGAAATTAATTGCTAAATCCCTTGCATTTGTTCATGCCATTGTTTCCGAAATCACTGCCACACATCCAGATTTAATGTCATTTTAGACAGTGATGATAATGCCTGAAACCTATGCGAAAATGTCCCATGAATGTAAATAGTGTTTATAAACACAAAATATTGCTCAATTGTGCTGTCGGAGTTCTTTTTTAGAACGTAATCAGAATCCCATGTGTTAGCACACAAAGCCACACCATGCCAACAGAAGGACTCCCAATACAGGTGCCGCTCACAACATAATTGCAAGTCGTATTGTAAGCTATGAATAAATTATTTGCAACACAGCAGGATGGTAGTTCTGACGACGATATATGCAAGCGTGTATTTCGTGGACCAGTTGTGGTGAACACATTAGGTTATTGTCGGCATTGGGATAGCCAATGGAATTAATTTCGTCTGTGTGGCACCACATGAATGGCATTAAAGCTTAAGACAGTGGATGCTCATTGTAATTTTTTGGTGTATATGCTCCACGGGTATGAGTGCCTTGGTGTGTGCACTCTGCAGTCCAGTTTTTGTGAAGCATATAACTGGTCAACCTTATTCAACATTCCTGTTATTGCCAGCTGCCACTTTTAGTACTGCAGCTGTGGCGTAATGTTCCAACTGATCTAAGCCATAATTTATTACATTGAACCAGATGCTGCTGTGAGCTTATGAGATGCACAGTGCGGCTGTCTAGCAGCTAAGCCATGTTTCAAGCGAGAGCCATCTTGGCCTTTGACTGTTTTGCCCACAGAAGATTGAGCTGCAGAGCGACTGGCAGCCTGCACTCTCCCTGGTGCTGCTGTCGGTGAGCCTGTGGTGGCTGTGCGACCGCACACAGGGCGGCTTCGGCCTCAGCATTCTCACTGCACTTGTGGCCACACTGGTAGCCCACTTCCTCGTCTATTACAGGATCGGAAGGTGGGCATATTTCATCAGTCATTTTGATTGAAAGGGGTCATCCTGTGATGCTGAAGTGGGAAAACGATAATACATAAGCTAAGAATCTGGGTGCAAAACTAGCATTTATTCAAAGGAGGTTATGCATGTGTTTATAAGCAGTGTTCTGTATATTGTCACAAATAGGTTCCGGAACCAAAAGGGCTAGGCACAGGCCGCAAGCAGTGAAGCAGTGTCCCAGCTGCAAGAGCATGCGCGTCTCTCATTTTTTGTCCTCTAGGTGCTGCCAGGGGACACCTGGTGGCATTATTCCCCCTCCCCCCAAAAAAGAAAGCAAAAACGTTGGCGCACTTTAAGCGAACAGGAGGAAGTAAAACAAGCGAACAAACGATCACGGGCCGCCGAACGGCTGCAGGCAAAAATAAAGTAAGAAAATGCGGAAGAGGCGCCTGTTACTGCATAAAGGAAAGCTTCATACACAGTATGTGCACGACCTCAGGCTGAGGTGCCATCGGGGAGAACTTCATAAGTCACATCCGTGATGTGGCACAGCACTGTGTACGGTCCAAAGTAGTGGCTCAGGAGCTTCTCCGGCAGGCCTGGGCGACGTACTGGGCTCCATAACCACACTTTGTCGTCGGGGTGGTACACGACGTGTCGATGTCGTTGGTTGTAGCGTTGTGCATTCGCTGTCTGCTGCCGTCAGATGTGCATACGGCCCAGTTGGCGGGCTTCCTCTGTGTGCCGGGTAAATTCCTCGGTGTCTGGCGTGAGCACCTGGTCGTCAGTTGTGCATGGAAGCATGCTGTCTAGCATCGTTTGTACGTCACACCCGTAGAGGAGATGAAATGGCGTAAAGCGAGTTGTTTCCTGAATCGCCGTGTTGTAGGCAAACGTCACATATGGGAGGATCTCGTCCCAAGTCTTGTGCTGTACGTCGACGTACATTGCGAGCATGTCCGCTAAGGTTTTGTTGAGGCGCTCCGTGAGCCCGTTTGTCTGTGGGTGGTATGCAGTAGTCTTGCGGTGGGTCGTGTGACTCAGCTAGAACACCTCGTGCTTGAGCTGCGCTGTAAACGCGGTGCCCCTATTGGTGATGATGGAGGACGGGGTGCCGTGTCATAAAACAATGTGGTGTATGAAGAAATGCGTGATTTCAGAGGATGTACTGTGCGGCACCGCCTTGGTTTCCGCATAGTGCGTCGAATAATCAGTCGCAACTATAATCCACTTATTGCCAGAAGATGACACAGGTAATGGGCCCAGAAGATTTGGTCAGAAGGTGTGCGAGGTGGCGCAATTTGTTGGAGCAAACCTGCGGGCTTCAGCGGTGGGGACTTGCGACGTTGGCACTCACGGCAACCTCTGACGTAGTGGTGGATGGTCGTTGCAAGTTTAGGCCAATAATAGGCCTGACGCACTCAAGCGAGCGTGCGTGCAAATCCCAAGTGGCCGGAGGTGGGTTCATCTTGACACACTGAAAGGATGTCGTTGTGGAGGTCTGATGGCACGACTAGAAGGTAGGTCCGGTCACCGTTGCTGGAGTTTTTCTTGTACAATACGCCATTGCGAATGCAAAAAGAGAATAAGTGGCGGGAAAATTGTCGAGGTACATTGGAAACATGGCCCTCTAGGTGATCCATGACAGACCGCAGGTCAGCGTCACCACGCTGCCTTGCCACCAAGTCCGAACTGCTGATCACGCCTGGGAAACGATTGTCATCCTCTGTGTTGTCATCAGCTTTCTCGACAGGTGCACGTGAGAGCGTGTCGGCGTCTTCGTGTTTATGTCCGGACTTATAGGCAATTGTGTAATAAAATTCATGAAGACGAAGTCTCCAGCATGCTAGGCAGCCTGATGGGTCCCGGAGATTGGTCAGCCAGCACAAGGAATGGTGGTCTGTGAGCACTTTGAAATGGCGACCATAGATATAAGTCCGAAATTTCATCGTGGCCCAGACGACAGCGAGGCACTCCTTTTACTAGGTGGAGTAGTCGATTTCGGTGCGCGAGAGTGTGCGACTCGCTTAGTGCGGCCTTGTAAGGCCTTGCCTAGGAGGCAGTCGGCCAGGCGCCGAGGTAGTCTCCAATAGCCCATGCTCATGGGGCAGTCTTAGATTTTGGCGGCTGACCCTGCACTTGCGTGTCGACAGGGAGAGGTCTGGGGTCCTCGGTGTTAGGAGGGGTGTGTGACATATTCCAGGGCTATTTACCCAGCACCTCCACCACAAAAACTCAAAAATTGGTTCCGGAACCAAAAGAGCTAGGCACAGGCCGCAAGCAGTGAAGCAGTCTTCCGGCTGCAAGAGCACGCGCATCTCTCACTTCTTTGTCCTCTAGGCGCCGCTCGGGGACACCTGGCGGAAATATTTTACCCTCAGCACGACTCAAAAGCTTTCTTTGCATGCATACATAGAAAGGGAGCATGACTTTTAAGGGATGTAGGTGCCTCCAGAGGTAGTGTCATCTGCTATGGGCAGACACGAGTGATGTGTAACAAGCAAGGAACTGCATCTTGCAAATTTTTGTTACTGCAGTTTCTACAAGCATGAATGGCTCACCAGCCATACATCATTAAATTTTAAACATAGGGGTGCTGAGGGAATTTTCTAATGTAAAGAATTTGGCTTTCTGCAAGGGAAATTTGTCATCATTGGAGCCTAAATACAACCTTTGTTTGTAAAGTTCCGAAACTGAGTCCATTAAAAAAAAATGCATTTAGCATTGAAATCATTTTTGCAGCACCCCTTCGAATTAGGCTTCCTTGCAGTCTATACACAGCTTCCAACGCTTTTTTTTTTTTTCCAATATACTGTCAACCCCAACCGGGGTTTTTACAGGGGCTTCTTGAGGTCTTGGAAAGTCTGAAAACGCTTCTTTTGGCAGGGCTGTCAGCTCCTTTGTCGTGGCGTCTTGAATGGCCTCCACGATCCACATCCAGCAACCTTTTAGGGCTCTCTTCACATGAGGAAACAGGAAAAAATCGCATGGGGAGACGTCAGGCGAGTATGGCGGATGGGGCAGTACAGTTATGCTGTGCTTGGCAAGAAATTTTGTCACGCTGAGAGCAGTGTGCAGCCTTGCGTTATTGTGGAGAAGGCTCCATTGTCCAGATGCCCATAGGTCAGGGCAACGGCGTCGCAGTGCATCACACATGCGTTGGAGCACGCAGATATAAAACTCCTGATTCACTGTACGCCCTTGTGGGACGAACTCGTGGTGTATGACACCTCTGGCATCGAAAAAAACTATCAGCATCGTCTTTGTTTTGGTCTTCTGTTGCCGCACCTTTCTCGACGCCAGAGAGCTTGTGGACCGCCATTCGACGCTCTGCCTCTTTGTTTGAGGATCGTATTGAAAACACCATGTTTCTTCTTCAGCAATGTTGCTGTCGACGAATGCAGCATCCTTCTCTGCCTCGGAGAGCAAATTAGTGCTCACTGATGCCCGCCTGTCCTTCTGGTCTTGTGTGAGGGAATGCGGCACAAGTCTGGCATTCAGCTTACGTTTCCCCAATTTCTCATGCAAAATTTGATGGCATGTTGTCTTACTAATGTCAAGAGCATCTGATAGCACGCGGGCTGTAATGGTGCGGTCTTGCTGTACAATTTCCCTGATCCATGCCAAGTTGCTTTCATTCCATGAGGTTGAAGGGCGCCCCTGCCTTGTGCCGTCTTCCAGCAACGTTCCCCCCAAAACGAACCTCTTGTGCCACTCGAAAACTCACGCCCGCGATAATGTCTCGTTGCCGTAAGCATCACGAAGGAGCTCATACGTCTGTGTGGCTGTCTTGTCAAGCTTCACACCGAATTTTATGTTTACACGCTGTTCGAGGTGGACGTTCATCTCTCTACATTCACTCAGAGTAGAATGCGCAAATGACTAGTGACAACGTATTTTTCTACATGTAGTGCCATCTAGCGGCTGCCACAGCAATTAACACAAAAAGGCCAGGTTAGCCCGAAAAGATGGCGCTACACATACACACCAACATTTGTTTTGGGTAATCATTTCTGGAGAAGAAAATAAGTCAGCCTCGAAGCTTTGCGGACAAAGGTTGTATATGCCTGTGAACTCTGAATGCTATGGTACCCTGGCGTCATATATAGATCAGCGTGTGGTATTCGTGTGTGCCTACTAATTAGCTTATAATTAAACTTGTTCTCTTGCGCTGTTTCGGTTCCAATGGCCGAACAGTGGCCATGACATCACAGATGAGACAATGTTGAGGTCATGTGAGGCATACAAAAATTATCATATAGTTGCTGTTTCATCGTTTTATTTCACTCTAAGCCTTATGCCAGTCTGCCTCAACCAATAAACAAGAAGCTATCACAAGCAGTTATTTTATGCTCTGCATGACCTTAATGTTGTCTTAACTGGTCCATGACATAACCACCACTCTGCCAATAACACTTCTGTTGGGCCTAGTTGGTGCATGGTGATACAGATGAACGATGTGCGCAAAACATTCGACGAACCACATACACGGGAGAAACACAAGGACTGGCGCAACACTAGGAAAATAGTTGTTAGTGTTGTGCCAGTCCTTGTGTCTCTCCCGTGTATGTGGTTTGTCGAATTTTTTGCGCACATCGTTCATCTGTATCACCAGTCTGCCATTAAAATTGAAACTGTAACAAAAGAAAAAAAAATTGAATGATTAATTATTTTTAGAGTTTAGGCTAATTACACATGGCGATCCATGTTTACTGGTGTCTTGTGCATCATTGCAAAGAAAGAACACCCAAAAAAGAATTTGGTGTCCTAACTCCTTTAAGCATGAGGTGTTTAGAGACAGTGGCCCAGAGCCATTGAGGAGTGGATGTACTGAGGTCAGAGTAAACTTTAATTGAATACCCGAAAATCTCTCTGCCTCAAGGGCCATCAGATTTGCACTAAAGAGGGTAGTGCATGGCAGCATCAAACCAACAGCTTGTAGATTAAGAAACTTGGGACTTGTTAGCCCTAGAAGGTCACTCTGATTGTAGTACAGAGGAGATGCTATGCATGTTGTGGCCAAATTTTTCGTTTGTTGGATCACTTTTGTTGCCAGATTACAGCAGTTTTAACTGGCATGTTAGTCAAAAGTATCCTGCTGCCGTTACTTGCATCTATAGATAACTTGAGTCAGCCTCGTTATAATTATGCTCCTGAGATACAATTCCAGTACTGAGTGCTCACTGAAACATTTTGACTCATTGGGCTTATTCACTCCAAAGCTGCCCACTTGGAAATTGTAGCATGGTTTTATCTGACTGGACCTGTGAACTCTCTACAGCTCAGCCATCCTAGTAAATTTTTGTATGCGTGCTCAATAACATGCTTCACCTGTTGATGCTCCAACAGAAAAAAAATACCGTAAAGTCCGGCATACAATTTGTGGACTATGCATGTTGAATAGTTAAGATTTAGTGCTTTGCAGACTATCTGTCAATGCATGCTTATGCAGTATTTTTGTTTTCAAAATTTCCTGTCATAATGTGTCCTGTCCTACATAATTCTCACTGTCGTGGTAGTTCCTTTTCTCAGCCTATTCTATGCTTTGTCACAATTTTGTTGTTTTTTTACATTCAAGCTTTCACTGTGCTTCTGTCACCATTACACAGCTGGCTGATTTTAAGGCGACAGCCTTTAATGGCTCATACTCGCAATGACCATCCGTCCATTAAATCCCCACCTAGGTCACATGACCTTGTGATGTCATGTGATCTATAATTTGCATAGTTCAAATCAATGCAATCAGTCGCAAACGGTTTTCGCCTTCCTGCAGCTAAGAGATACCTAAGTGCCTCCAACGAATTTTTACGCGTGCTTATCGTCAGTTATTGGCATCTTGATTTCAAAGAACGTTGTTCTTCCTACTTGTCTTTAAAATGAAAGTGGCCAACCCAAGCATCTGAGGTTCTTAATGCATGTACTCCTGGGGGTTTTGCCTCCAATAAGAAAGATTGTGAAAGTCATGCGTGTAGAAGAACAGTCGCAGTGCCTCTAAAAAAAAGGGTGTTCCGTGCACTGTGCCTTTCTGGGGACAAAAGCAGTTAACATATTCCTGCAAGTCATCTCGGCAGACTATATACCAGGTGTGAACACTGTAATAAATTCTTTTTCTTTGGCAGAATTGGGCCCTGCAGGGCTGACTATAGTGCAGAAATTACAGTAATGCAATTTAAAAGATGCCTTGGGATAGAAATAGGGCTGATGCAAAGTAGGAAAACTGATTGTTAGAACTAAGCCACTGTCGTGGCAAAAAAAACTTGTTTACTATTTTTCTAACAGAAGCTGTTGATTTTGATAGAGCTATGGTAACAAGAGAACCAAATTTAAAGTTATGTATGGAATGGCAAAGTCATATGTTTGTTTGGCAACAGGAGCGTGTCATGGACAGGAAAAGACGTTAGTAGTAATTTGAAAATGTTTCTGCCAGACATAAGTTTTCTTATACTCCACTTCATTGGGATGGAAATAAAAGATGTTTCGTATCTTTGATATCATCAAATCATGCGAAAAGGTCTTCGTTCTTCTGCGTACTCAGCTAAGTTGATGAGTATATGGGATGTGTAAATGTCCCAGATGCTGTGGGAAATGATGCTGCATAGTGCAATGCCTTCTCATGTCTGATACACTATTCTTGGCTTTAGTAATTAAATGAACAAACTACCTTATGACATTTAGTGTTTGTAACCTAAAAAACATTCTTGAGCCTCAAACATTCTCTTTGTGTCTCTGTGTGTTTAGGTGCTCTGAAAAAGACCTGGCATTTGTTCGCTCCTGGCTTCCTTGTGTGTTTTTCTCGGGAGGCATTACGGTTGGCAATATTGGCCGGCTGCTTGCTTTGGTAAGAAAACTGGTTTTGTCTGAATGTAAAGTGATACAGCATGGGAGAGACAGTCTCCCTCTCTTGGCTATGTTACGCCAACTATCCAATGTAGTGCCTTAGTGAATTGTCTGAATGATGTAGCTGAAATGTGAAGAATAGCAAGGATACTATAGCACAGGCTATATATGAGCCAGCTGGCTGTTACCTCACTAAGGCCACCTTAATTCTGCAAGTGGCAGAAACTACATGGCTGAATGAAGATGCTTTATTGAGATAATGCAGAACAAAAACGTTTTAAACCTGAAGAGGGTCAAAACGAAACTTTTGTGCATAGAATTTGGTTGGTAGAATAATTTATGTAAAGCTTGGGGAGAACGTCTTATGTAAACAGGGTCATTGCCGAATGCTGCCCTGAGAAGGGGACTAATCACAGCACTATAAAGAACATGTAAATCTACAAATGTAGCACTACAATAGGCATTGTTTACATTGCAGCGAAGAAATGTGTGGACTTGTTCTGTTCTTGTTCAGGAACTTTTATGAGAATCAGGAGAGCACGGGGGTGGGATGAGAAGGAAAAATGCATTGTTAAGAGACGAAAAGATAGAAGTGCAGAAAACTAGTGTGGACTTGTTCTAGCTGAAATTAAGATTAACGGGTGTTTAATGACGGCGTGGATAATAAGAGAAAGGGAAACTAGTTAGTTGTAAGGGACAGAATCGGATGTAACGAGGTTAAAAAATCTGCTGGGGTAAGCTGGCCATAACTTGTGCAACTTGGGAACATGGGAGCTACTACAGATCACAAAGGGAGGAATTTTCCTGCAATGTATTTGACTTGTATTTGGTTTGTATGATGATTGCACTAGTGGCTGCAGTTCATCTGCCACTTAGCACTAAATGGCTTGCATGAAGAGAAGTAGTTGCTTGATTAAAATAGCTTAAATGCATATCTATTACCTGTTCCTCTATGCATAACTTCAGTTTGGGATAGAGCCCAGTTTTTCATCTACCTTGGTTGAAATTGGGTATGTCATCATATACATTGTTATTAACGGTAACATTATTTGTGAGATCTTTATCAGCATGAAGGACAGCAATTGCATCAGTGAGTCAAAAAATGGAAGCAAACTGATACCTGGTAGCGTGCTTATAAATTTGAGGGGGTGAGATTCATTTTGCACCAGCACCTTACAGTGATGATAGCATGAAAAGAGGCCACAAGACTTTGGGAACATCTCCTGGGCTTTGCTTTGTGTGCTTATATTTGGGAACAGTGTTTCCCTCTAGTGCAAGCCTTGCAACTTCCTTCATGTTGTTGTTCTCTCACTTGTGCCTGGTGTATGAATGAACATTTTGCTTTGCAGGGTGAGTCATCTGACGAACCTCTCACTTCCAAGAAGCACCAGGAATAAGATCCACTTTGCCGGTCCCCAGGACAACTCATCTCGTACCTCCCCAGAGCCTGCAGTGAAGCACGTGGCACCAGCTTAGGTGGCTGATTGAGGACAGTGAAATGTGTGTGAAACGTTCCTTGCCTGGACTTGGTGTGCGAAACGCCTTCACTTCAGCAAGCAGCACCACTACCAAGCTGTGTGTGTCTGCAGGCTCGGCAAAAGAAACGTGTGTCTGTGATGCTGACTGTAGACAGACTGTACACTGTGACACGTGTGTTTGTGTGTGATTGTGTCTTCTTTGTGTGGACTCCTCCACTTATTGTGGCCAGTGTGAACAAACTAAACCAGACAGCCTGCATTTTGTGCATGTTGTGTGCTGTTCCGCCAAGAGATCAAGACTCGCAAGAATTTATGCTCTGGTTTTCTCATATGCTTACACATTCAGTGTACATGGGTATAATGGGAGCACTTTATACGTACTTACTTTTTTTTTTTTTTTGACAGTTTGCACAGCATGTATCAAATTGCAGAATGTTTCGTGAAATCTTTATATTTAAATTTCTCGCGGACTTATGGAGTTGTCTGAAGCCTTTAATGCAGATGTGAAAGTTCATCTACTGGCTCCAGAAAGGTTGAGCTTGCAGCCATTTCTGCGCATACTGTTGACAGCAAACATTCTATTGCAAGGATTGCTACTTTCGAGTCGAGTCCTACTATATCTTGCAATGCTGCAGTTGTAATACTAAATTTAGTAGCATATGTCCGCAGAGAAAAGGTGTTATGTGTCCAAAGAAAGTGATGACGCGTGCATTAGTGATGGCTGGTAATTTCAAGCCTCTTGATAGCATGCCACTTATGTTACGGAAAAAGGTTTCTTTGCAGTGTGATTCTGAACCCTTGCAGCCATAATTCACTGCCTCGGTTCACCTAGAATCTGTAGCTGTCTGAAATGCAGCGGACCTAGCCTAGATAATAAAATAGTTGCCTAATTACTGCTGAAAATGCAGTGTGTACAGTTAGTTTAGGCCAAAAAAAATCTGTACCTGTCTAGGATTGTTAAATTTAATATTAATTTTGAGTCTGCTAGTGTACTGTTCTGTGGAATCTTTATAGGTTTTTTTTTTTTTTCATTGCTTTGTGTAGAGACTGTGTGTTTCAGTGAGGCACTAAGCAACTTATGTGCGTTGAGAAATGCCAACCCTCGTAGTAGTTGACAGCAGCAAAGCAATACTTTCTTTTGATTGTCCAAACATGCATGGAATTGCAATATTGGGCTGCATTTAGTCGCTTTGAACATGCACAATACTGTTTCTATCTCGCACCAAATGCACAGATTATCCAAGCAATACTTTTTTTTGCATTCATGTTGTTGGCAGGGGTACTTTACAGCTGCTCACTTGCTTCCTCATCGTATTTATCATATTACACATTGCTGTTTTTATATTTTTTGCAAAGTACTGCTTGAGTTAGTGTCCACGGCAGGAGAAGCTGCCGGTATTTATATAACATACCTTATTTAGAGTCTGTTCCTGACGTTAGTATGGGTGATTCTCTTTTACAACCGCCTTTTGGAAGACAAATTTGGGGCTTGTACCTGTGCTCAGTTAGCAGCTGTTCGGCACGCATAAACAGTTCATGCTCAAGTGTTGTGCTGTAAAACTGTGACGTTCCGTCAAACAATAGACTGTGGTACTCGCTACGTTACGCCTTGCAATAGCTTTTTGCTGATAAGCTCCATTAAGCTCATCACATAATTTAAATAGTCACTATTTGTGCAGATCTGTTGTTTTGGCAGTTTTCTTGGTTATCCAAGCCTCAGTGTGATGACAGAGTAAATTGAATTTCATCAAAAATTTCATGTCTATTCTCAGTGTGCCATATATATTGAACACATTTTAGTGCTTGTTGCTGTTTCTGTACAATAGCGAAGTACAGTAAATGCAATATGTGCAGGCCTCGAGTGGTCTAATAAAGTTTATGTACCTGCTTCCCCCACAACTCAGTGCCAGCGTTATGTAAATGTGACAGTTTCTTAGGGACTAAAGAGTCTCTGCAACAAGCAATGGTGCCAAGGGGAGGTGAGGGGTGGCAGCTGCCTTCCCGTAAAATTGCCAACATTTCCTTCAAGTGGTGACTGAGAGGAAGTTTCTCGATATCATAGTTTGTATTAGGCCCCTCTCGCTGGTGAGCGAGTGCATAAAACTCTCGCCGGTGCATTAAATTTATTGATTTTGTCTCTGTGAGGAACAATATTCCATAAAGGCACCAAGCCTATTACCCCCCATTACCACTTACCCATTCTCCAGGCCACCCCACTACGAATGTTTTGGTGTGTTGTCCCTGTCTGCAACATGGTCACAGATGAAAGTTACTTTGGTGATTCATGCTGCAGGGCAATACTTGTGTATTTGTAATATGAGTGTGATTTACTCATATCAAATGAGCAAGCTTAGTTTTCAATATGGCACATGGTTATTCAAAGGAACAGAGATTGTTATAGCAGATAAGAGCCACAGAGATGCAGATCTTCAGCGCTGGCAAACGTTCAGAGGTAAGTACAATTTTAAGCTCTCTGAACATGTTCACTGTGTCGTGGGCTATTGGTAGGTCACGTACGGCACGAATACTGAATGGCAGTATGAAGCCGTGGTACAGCTCGGGTTTTTCATACAGCCCACAAAAACGCATGCCAGGTTGCTATTGCCATCGGTTCTTGGTTCCTGCTCGCCGGAGGCTCACTCGTGGGTCACAACTCACCAAAGACAATCTTGGCTACGTTGGCCGCGATGCACAGTGATTATAGGCCCCGAAAATCGCTGCCATAGTGAACGTGTTATTTATTTATTTATTAGCAAATACTGCAGTCTCAAGGAGACCAAGCAGGTGGGCATCTCGTACAACATTTTTTTCCGATTAACATCAATTATACATATGCTCTTGCGTTTAACATGTGAAAGATAACAAAAGTGAACAAGCACGCATTTCAGTTTTGTAGAATGATCTTCACGTAATCTCAGCAGAAAGGAACTTGCATACGCTACCCATCAGAATAATGATAACCTGATGAAAGTACGGAAAAAAGGCACAGAATGTCACAACGCAAAATACAGCAGCAGCGCCTGCTCAAAATTGTAAGTGGAACAAATTTCAGAGGGGAGACCATTCCACTATCTAACTGTACGAGGAAAAAAAGAATATTTATACAAGTTAGTGCGGGCACGGAAAGGCAGCAAATTGTGAGCGTGACGGTGCCTTGACGCGTGTGGCAGGTAACGTTGAATGTATGGCCGTCCGTTAAATTCCAGTGACTTGTCATACATCATGAAAAGAAATTTAAGTCTTGCTATAGTTCTTTGCAATTCTAAGGTAGGGATATGGTTTTCAGCCATGAGTTGTGACAGGGAATCAGTGGGCCTGAACTTGATGAAAATGAACCTCACTGCTTGCCTCTGAACCATTTCAAGTTTATGTTTATACTTTAGATGAAAGGGATCCCATACTATGGCTGCGTACTCTAATGTCGGCAATATGTAAGTTCTGTAGGCTAGCAGTTTCAAATCAGGAGGTGCTGTTTTCAGCTTATGACGCAGAAAGCAGAGTTTTCGGGAGGCTGATGCGCAACTGTTATCAATGTGTTTGGGCCATGAAAAAGAGTTTGTGAACGTCACACCTAGGTATTTGTATTCTGTGACTTCCTTTATTTGAGTATTATTGATGCAATATGAAAATGGCTGTTTTTTGTTCGTGACGCGAAGTAAGACCGTTTTTTCAGTGTTTAGGGTCATAGACCAAGCCGTGCACCATTCATTAAGTGTGGCTAAACTATTGTGTAACTGAAGTTGATCGCCACAGCCTGTAACCTGTTTAAAAAGCAGACAATCGTCCGCGAATAATCTGACGTTAACATGAGGATGAACGGCACTAGTTATATTATTAACATAGATTATGTCCAAGAACATAGATTATCATTAACATAGATTACATCCCAGTACGCTTCCTTGAGGCACTCCGGACGAAACCGGTAGCACATTGGAGGCATGGCCATTTACATCCACGAACTGAGTGGGGTTCGAAAGGTACGCTCATATCCAGTTTATTATGAATGCAGGAAGACCGAAGTTAGTAAGCTTTTCAAGAAGTTTGCCGTGAGGAACGCGATCAAACGCTTTGCTAAAATCAAGGAAGATAAGATCGGCCTGCCCAGAAGAATCAAGTGTTAGAGCGATTTCGTGAACAGTTGTTAAAAGTTGGGTACCATGTCGAGAAATCCCTCCGAAATCCATGCTGAAATGGAGAGAGTAAGTTGTTAGCTTCAAGAAAATTCGTTATGCAGTGAGCAATGATGTGTTCTAGTGTTTTGCAGCTCGTAGATGTCAGTGAAATTGGGCGGTAATTTTCGCTAAGCTGGCGGTCAGCCTTTTTGTGGACTGCTATGACACGGGTCACATGCCAATCGTCGGGTAAAGTTGCCGTGCTAATAGATAAAGAAAAGATAGCTGTTAAAAATGTGTGCAATAGGCTCGGCATAACGATGAAAGAAAGAATTCGGTACGCCATCTGGGCCCCCAGAAGATTTTTGTTTACTTTTAGCAATAATGAAAACACGGTCTCAAAAGATATTAAGTCTGACACTTGGTAGCAAGAAGATGAAGCCTCTGTGACACTATCAACCTGGTTGAATACAGAATGAAAGTATTCATTCATTATGTTAGAAATTTCCTGAGGATCAGCAATCACATTATCGTGCTGCCTTATTTCTTACAAGTGTGTGCTCTTATCTCCAAGGTATCACCAAAACTTATCAGGGCTAGTTTTTAGGTATTTCGGCAAGGTACTTTAAAACATTTCTGTCGGGCTAGCAATAATGCATCAGAAAGCTGGGTTTGCAGTTGGCGAATATCTTCAGGGTCTCTGTTCTTCCGCTTTTTTGCGCGTTTTAGCCAATGGTTTAAATGTTTAATTTTTCTGTCAACCCATGGGTTTGTTCACCATGCTTTAATACATTTGTTCGAAAAAAAGGCATCGATGCAGTGTTTACAGCAAGTTACCAACGCCTACCATAGTGAATTAATATCAGTTTTTAGTAAGTTGTCAAACAGCTTCCATACTTCATCAAGGACAGATTGATCATTGGCATGACTGAAGTCTTTAACAGTTTTACCACCTTTAATGCCTTTTTTCTTGCAGTTATCAAGGCTGCAACTGAACAGCACAAGCTTGTGGTCAGATATTCCCTCCTCCACGCAAACCTCTAACTCTGTAATATTCTTGCTAACAAATACAAGAACCAATATTGAGCCAGTGTCACCATTTTCGCGCATTTATTCAAGTATGACTTGTTTTCAGTTGCAAATGCAAGCATTATGTCAAGAAGAGGGCTATCGACAAGCTGTATTTCACGCCTATGTAGCCGGTCCACTGCAGGTAGGTTAAAATCACCCGCCGTAATAATTTGCCGGTCTTGCAGGTCTGTTGCAGTTTTTCTAAAAATATATCACTGGTGACAGCTTTATGCAATGCCTCATCAAATGAACAAGCTATCACCACTGTTAACACTCGACTGAATCTATGATTGACAAGTTGCTGCATGCTAGAAATTGTCGTGAAAACCTCCCAAATCCAAACATTATAAGACAAAGTTCGAGTCTTAAACCAGGAATTTAGCAAACAGTATGAAAAAATTAATGTGGATTAGCTCTGCTAATCCAGGACATAAAAAGCGAAAGCGAGATTGATGTCTCCACTGACCCACGGAGCCAGTTGTGCGCCTTTCCTTTCGTGAAAATGAACGGCCTTTGCAAAGTTGTCAACGCCAATGAACTCTATGAACCGCCCATCAGCTCACTTGTTTTGTTTGATTTTTGAGGAAAGGAAATGGCACAGTAACAGTATCACATATCTCGGTTGACACCGAACCGCGCCGTAAAGGAAGGGGTAAAGGAGGGAGGGAAAGAAGAAAGAGAAAACTGAAAGTTGGATTTTCGAGGAAAGGCGCGGCGCTGCGCAGCGGCGGAACACCAGTGGCTCGGTGCTACCAGTGGCGCATGCGCAGTAGTGACTAGGGAGCGAGAGAGAGAGAGAGAAACGAAAGGTCAGGCGACGGAGTCGGCGGCGGCCACCTAGCTGCGCCGTGCGTGACGTCACTCGTGCTCCGACATACGCCGGCTCACGCGAAGCGCGGCGTTGACTAGCGTAGTGGAGCTTTTCGCTTCAAAACTGACTGATCTATATCTTCCTGATCTTGCTCTTTGACACCGAAGACAATTAGTTTGATCGGCGACTGCGGTCTTTGAGATCAGTCAGTTTTTCATACTGTTTGCTAACTTCCTGGTTAAGGCTCAAACTTTGTCTTCTAATGTTTGGATTTGGGAGGTTTTCACGCCAATTTCTAGCAGCAACTTGTCAATTAGATTCAGTCGAGTATTAACAGTGGTGATAGCGTGTTCATTTGATGTAAGACGCTCCCGAATACAAGCTAGCTCAGTTAATATGTTTGCCTGCCCTATTTGAAGGTTAGCAAACAACTCTTCAACTGTGGGGCCAGGATTTTCTTCGATGTCACCACAAACAAGCAATTACACATACAGAAACAATCGTAAGCAATTGACATATATATGACCCCCATATTGTGAGCGTATTATTACCCTGAAAGAAAACGAAGGCTGAACACAACAATGGGTGGATGCTTTGTTTTAAAGGGGCTGTGAAAGGAAAGGCAGTCTCAACAAAGATATAGGCCTAGGATGCTAAAGGAGGCAGCATCAAAAATATCCTCCAGCAAAATTTTTTTCGATGCGTTTTGTGGCAGCTGAGTTAACTGAAGTCAAAATTTGGATTTCCGTGTCTTCACACCTTTCCCCCTCTCGTCACTTTTTGCACGCTCCACGCACTCGCCCGCTCCGCCTGCAGCCGACGAGCGCGGGAATTCTCCAGGGGGCGGAGCCAACGCCCCCTAACAGAATGGTTTGGCGTTGGCACGGCGAACCAATGATAGCAGTCCGCTGCTGACGTAACGAGCGCTACATGACGCAATGCGCGCGGATTCGGGCGAAAGCCCGGCCAGACCGGCACCGTTGGTCGCTGCGAGGCGCGGAAGCGGCAGTTTTTAAAATTGTATTCTAAATTATCGGCTTGCTCTTGCTGTCTTGTGCGCGGCATGAACGCTCGGTGGCCTGTACTCTAATATAATGCAGGCATTTTATAGCCAACCTCAAACACCCTTTTAAGGGACCTTTCAATGCAATTTGTTTTAATTTGAGTTTGGCATACCACGACGTGAAGCAACTTTGCTGCGTCGCCTGTGGCTTGGTTTAGCTTTAGAAAAAGCGTTATAGTCCACTGTGGCTTATTGTCGGGAACACATGATGCAAACATAATGAGCACGTGATTTCCTCAGGCACACGTACGACCCTGTGACATGCGCGTGTCATGAAGGTGATACTTTCGTACATTTGAAAAAGTTCTGTTGGCTGTTATAAGTACGAACAAGATAAAACGTATAGCGTTAGGCTATGGCGGCTGCGCCCTAATTACTCACAACTGACTCAAAATATAACCGACATGATTGGTGGCCAGCGCTGGCCAGGTGTCGGCCGTTGTTTGCTTGCCTACGCGTCGGCGGCCAACTATTGCCACGCGTTTGCTAGTGGACGGTTGTTTGCATTTTGCCAACCACTAGCCGGCACAGCAGCTGGCCAGCCGTTGCCCGACGCTTGTCTGAGTTTAGTCGGTCGAGCTCATCGGCTACCAACTCAAGACCGGCGACTTACCAACCACCAACCACTGGCCAATTTCTCTGGGGACATTCCCATTGGTAGGTCGTAGCATAGAAGTGCCAATGAATAGAACAACCGCAGAATTCAGGCGCAAACTAAGTTTCAGCTGGAATGGAAGTACTAACAGTCGCGTCCTTAGCGACGTGTAGCGGCGACAAAAAAGAAAGTGCTCCATTGTATCTGGCTCAACACAATTCAACCTTCTTGCCTTCCTTCTCCTCCTTATAAATAAAAAAACTGCTAAAATACGGGCGTCTAGATTACACTAAAAAAAGTGAATACTGGTGTAAAAATGGGAACTGTGCATTTGCCCTTCTAACGGTATGAGTGGGTATTTGTTCTACTTCATGTTACACAATGACTTCGCCAAAGCTTCAGTTCTCTCATTTTTTTCAAACTGCCATTTCAGAAAAGGTTCGACGGCTTCGGTTCTTAAAACAATCGTGAATGTGTCATCTAACGTCTCTGCAGATAGTGCGCAAGTTAGGCGGTTTTGGTTTCCGTTTCTCAATTATTGTGTTTCCGCCCGTCAAGCACAGATGGCGCCAAGTAACAAATGAACTCATGCATGCACTAAAGTCTCTACATCAGCTAATGTAGGGACTTTCGCCTGCACGGATTGCGTGTGTCGGAGCGCTCGGCTGTGGCATATGTATGACAACGAACACCGAGCCGCATTTCGAACCCATTGTTTTGACCGCGGAGGTACTTCGGCATGACAGGTCATTCATTGAAGCGAAATGATTTGGCGCGTGCTTTCCCATATCCGACATAGACCTCGGCGATTCACCCGCGCAACCAAAGGAACCTTTCTCCCCCTCTCCCGCTCGCTCGGCCGCTTCGCCATTTGTTGATGAACGTGTTTTGGGCAAGCAATTCCGGCACAGCTATTGCAACTGTATGGTACCTGCACTTACATCCATCCACGTCATTTCAGTTGTGCACCAGTGTTTTCTGTAAATACACCTCTCTGTTTTTCTGAGGGCACGTACCCCTTAATTCGTCACGATTTTTTTTTTTTTACACTGGTGACTACCAAAGTGCACTAACCCTCTACCCTCAGCACTTCATGCCCCCCCCCCCTCACCTAGAATTTAGACAGCCCCCTAATTAGTTCCACGGGAAATCGAGCTCTGCTGTACACTCTACACGTTGAGAGTAACCGCACAATTCCAGGTAGCACTGAAACGCTACAACAATGTTAGTTTTTGTCTTGGTCAGACTTTAATATATTGTAATGAATGTCCTCTTTACTAACGTGAACTATAAAATGTTGCAAACGTTGATACAACCTTAATTGAACATATAATTAAAGTACATAAATGCAATTTCCTCTAAAATGGTAAAGGCAGCAAGGACCAGATGTTGAAGGGCGTCCCATACGTGATAGTGGGGACGGGTAATATAACCTGATATAAGCAAAGTTTTATAACAAAATAATGGAGATTTGCATGCGATCTATGGCAGGCACAATCTAAAAGAAATTTACAAGCAAGTTGAAGAACATCTTTACTGCCAGATCAGTGGGAAAAGTTCTGAGGCACAGCTTGAAATACAGTTGTAATATTGCTTTGTAGTTAATAAGCATTTACATTTGATATGTATATTAGAACAATGTTTAATTTATTCAACGTTAAACTACACCTACGAAGTTTAACACTAAAATAACGTTCCAATGAACCATGAATGTAACGTTACTGCAACTTACATAACAATATTATAACATTATTTTAGTGCGCCGTGCTACCTCAGGTACTGCTTGTCTTAAAGGGGCTATTCCCCCATTTACTTTGAGGGGAATAGTTCGGAGCAGTGCCTACGTCATCTAGTCGGAGTATAGGTGCACGTTCATTGCCTGTGAAGCCATGCATGTAACGTTACTGCAACTTACATAACAACATTATAACATTATTTTAGTGCGTCGTGCTATCTCGGGTACTGCTTGTCTTAAAGGGGCTATTGCCCCCTTACTTTGGTGGGAATAGTTCGGAGCAGTGCCTACGTCATCTAGTCGGAGTATAGGTGCACGTTCATTGCCTGTGAAACCGTGCATGTAACGTTACTGCAACTTACATAACAATATTGTAACATTATTTTAGTGCGCTGTGCTACCTCGGGTACTGTTTGTCTTAAAGGGGCTATTCCCCCCTTACTTTGGTGGGAATAGTTCGGAGCAGCGCCTACGTCATCTAGTCGGAGTATAGGTGCACGTTCATTGCCTGTGAAACCGTGCATGTAACGTTACTGCAACTTACATAACAATATTATAACATTATTTTAGTGCGCTGTGCTACCTCGGGTACTGCTTGTCTTAAAGGGGCTATTCCCCCCTTACTTTGGGGGGAATAGTTCGGAGCAGTGCCTACGTCATCTAGTCGGAGTATAGGTGCACGTTCATTGCCTGTGAAACACTTGCCGGACAGTACGCTGTCAAAAACACTGTCTCGGTGTATATTAGGGCGTGGCAAGGGATGGCGAGGCGTAGGGCTTGAGGCGAGAGATGTGGACAACGTCACGCTGAGGTGCACAGGAGGTGGTCTCAGGGAAGGCCGGGGTGATCTCGTAGGTGACAGCGGTGACCTGGCGGAGCACACGGTATGGGCCAACATACCGGGACCGAAGTTTTTCGCAAAGCCCGACGCGGTGACCAAAACAAGACGAGGGCTCCAGGGGAGAAAGTAACCATGCGATGGCGGCGGTCGTAGTAGTCCTGCTGTGAGGCCTGCGATGCTTGTAGTAGGGACCACGCCAGCTGGCGGGCGTTGTCGGCCCGGGCAATTGCGTCGTGTGCGTATTCTGAAGGCAGTGAAGTAGATGTCTGAAGAAGCGTGTCCAAAGGTAAGTGGGGTTCGCGGCCGTACAAAAGATAGAACGGTGAGTAACCGGCAGTGTCATGACGGGAAGAGTTGTACGCGAAAGTCAAGTATAGAAGGGCGATATCCAAGTCCCGATGGCCCGGGGAAACGTACATTGCGAGCATATCCGGGTGGGTGCGGTTGAGGTGTTCTGTCAAGCCGTTGGTTTGGGGATGATAGGCGGTGGTCAGCTTATGCTTAGTGGAGCAGGAACAAAGAATGCCGTCGACAACTTTGGAGAGAAAGCAACGGCCACGGTCGGTGAGATGTTAGCGGGGTGCACCATGACGGAGGATGAGGTCGTGCAGGAGAAAGTCGGAAACGTCAGTAGCAGTACTGGTGGGGAGGGCCCGCGTGATTGCATAGCGAGTGGCATAGTCTGTGGCAACGGCAAACCATTTGTTGCCGGAGGTGGACTCAAAAAACGGACCCAAAAGATCCAAGCCAACACGATAGAAAGGTTCAGGGGCACATCAGCAGGTTGGAGCATACCCGCTGAGGGAGTGGCAGGACGTTTCCGGTGCTGGCACTGGACGCAGGCACGAACATAGCGGCGTATGGACTGGTAGAGGCGGGGCCAAAATAAGCGACGACGCACGCGGGCGTAAGTACGCGAGACACCCAGATGTCCAGCAGTGGGGAGGTCATGGAGCTGGTGGAGGACATCGGTGCGCAGGTGCTTCGGCACAACGAGCAGAAGGTCGGGCCGGTGGGGTTCAGGCTCCTGCGGTATAGAGTGTCATGATGCAGCACAAAGCTGCGCAGAGCAGGGTCCGATGGGGAGGAGTTGAGGCGGTCAATAATAGAGCGGAGCTCGAGATCCCGGCGCTGCTCATCGCCAACGTGAGCAATAGCAGAGAGAACAGCCCAGCGGCGCAGTCACTGCCAGAACAGTCAGAAGAGTCAACGGGATATCTGGGGAGGCAATCAGCATCGGTGTGTAGCCAACAGTACTTATAGGCTACGGTGTAGTCGTAGTCTTGTAGGCGTAAAGCCCAGCGACCTAGCCGGCCAGTAGTATCTTTCAGTGAGGAGAGCCAGCAGAGCGCATGGTGGTCGGTGACAACCGTAAAAGGGCGAAATTTTCCAACGGCCCACACAAGGGTCAAGCACTCGCGTTCCGTGACGGAGTAATTGCGCTCTTATGTAGAGAGGAGGCGGCTGGCGTAGGCAATGACACGGTCAGACCCTGATTGCCGCTGAGAAAGGACAGCGCCGATTCCATGACCGCTGGCGTCAGTGCGGACTTTTTTTTTTATTCGAAAAGTGTGTCATGAGGTATAAGTTTTAAAAAATGGAAGGAATGCGGGAGATTGAAAGTTAAAAGAAGGAGTGAAGACCCGTTGCGCTGAGGTAGTCGCCAAGGTTGCTGATGAAACGATTGTTCATAGTTCAGTGGGAGCGGCCACATCGAAGTGTGCCAAGACGGGCGAGGTGGTGAGCTTCGAGATTAGAGCGGCAAAGGCGTTTTCTTGTAGGGGTCCCCAGGTGAAAGTCATATCCTTTTTTAGCAGATCACTGAGGGGGCGGTCGATGTCAGCAATGCCGGGCACGAATCGGCGGAAGTAGGAGCACAGCCCCAAGAAGCTCCGTACGTCGTTGCAGGAACGCGGCACCGGGAAGTTTTTCATGGCTCGGATCCTAGCTGGGTCAGGGTGAACACCCGTGGCACCGACGACATGGCCCAAGATTGTGATCTGGCGACGCGCGAAACGACATTTGGAGGATTTGAGCTGCAGGCCGGCAGGACGTAAAAGTGAAAGAATCTTAGAAAGGTCATCGAGGTGAGAGGAAAAGCTGGGGAAGAATACAATGACGACGTTAAGATAGCAGAGGCACGTGGACCATTTGAATCCGTGCAGAAGGGCGTCCACCATACGCTCGAAGGTGGCCGGCGCGTTGCATAAGCCAAAAGGCATAACTTTGAACTGGTACAGCCCGTCAGGTGTCACAAACGCCGTCCTCTAACGGTCCTGGTCATCCGCTGCTATCTGCCAATAGCCGGAGCGAAGGTCTATGGAGGAGAAGAATTTGGCACCGTATAGGCAATCAAGGGCGTCGTCGATGCGCGGGAGGGCGTACACGTCCTTTTTGGTTATCTTATTCAGGTGGCGATAATCAACACAAAAACGCCATGAGCCATCCTTTTTCTTCACAAGGACGACTGGCGAGGCCCAGGGGCTGTAGGAGGGTTCGATAATGTTCTCATCAAGTATCTTCGTAACCTCGGCGTTAGTGACCTGACGCTCAGCGTGGAAGACTCAGTATGGTCGACGACGGATAGGAGAGGCATCCCCGGTGTTGATGCGGTGCTTCCCAGAGAGAGCTTGGCCCAGCGGGATGTTATTCAGATCGAAAATGTCCGAAAAAGATTCGAGAAGGGCTCGAAGCTGTGCAGTTTGGGCGGGACGCATGTCGGAGGGCATCATGGTCGCGAAGGCGTCTGCAGGAAGAGAGGTACTCTGAGGATGGCTTGCTTGATCTTGAGAAGGGGCGGCATCGAATGCAGCGACTTGGCACAGCGACTTGGGTGGAGATCGTAGCAACGCAAGTGCCGAATGCAAGAACTTGAGGAGATCTAGAAGCCGAAGTTGAGGAACGGCAGAGACAGTGTGTTCGCCTTGACCGAGGCGATGGTATAGGGCAGATCAACGTTGCTGGTCAGCAGGAGATCGGTACTAGGCGCAACGAGGTAGTCGCCATCGGGAACGGGGGAGAGGGTGTCAGTGCAACGGAGGCGCTTGAGACGGCAGGCGAGCATAGTCTGCATTGAACAGGCCGAGAGAGGGATCGACGTGTTCGGAACGGGGATGTGGGAGCTCGAGTTGCAGGACACCCTGCGAGCAGTCAATCAGAGCTCAATGGTCAGAGAGGAAATCCATGCCGAGAATGAGGTTGTGGGCGCAGGTGGACAAAACGGTGAACTGAACCGGGGTAAGTGGCCGGCAATAGTGATGCGAGCAGTAGATATTCAGTTCACAGCAGGAGTGCCTCCATCCGCCACGCGCACGAGGGACGTTGCAGGCGTGAGCACTTTGCGGAGGCGACGGCGAAGGGCGTGTAACTCATCACAGATACGCGCGCACCAGTGTCAAAGAGGGCGCGGACAGGAAAATCGTCGACAGTGACGTCGAGTAAGTTCGGTCGGGCGGTCAGTAGAGGCTTTCTGGTCGGGGTCATTGATGCACCTTCACCTCCGGGAGCTGCATCAGCTAGTTTTCCAGAGTGGAGCGGAGAGCGGGAATTGCGGAAGGAAGGTTCAGACTGGTAGGGCTGGGAGCGGGGCTAAAAGCGGCGCTGAGGGTCAGGACGGTAGTGGGAGAAGCTACCGCGGGGCGACGACGACCAAGGGCTACAGCAATGTCGAGAGATGTGTCCAACGTGGGAGCAGAGAAAGCAGATGGGTCTGTCGTCAGCCGTGCGCCATTCCGCCGGATTGTGGTAACGGGACGTGGAGTAGTAGGTGGGGCGGAAAGCAGGGGAAGGAGGCTGGCGGACGGCTGGGCGGCCATTGGAATACACCTGGGGAGAAAGATCCAGGTTTGCCAGTTCTTGCTTGACGACAGCCTGAATAAGCGACACGACGGGGAGGGTCGTATCTGGGACGTATGATGGGGGTAGTCCTCGTTGCAATATAATCCTCGAAGCGTTATTATTATAATGTTAGAGGCGTAACTATAGAACAATATTACAAACATATTTCGAGCAATGATTCCCAAAACTTTTCCCACTGTTTTTACAGTAAAAAAGTTTTTCAACAAGCAGTACTTTGCAACCACATCTCTTAGTTCTCGCCATAGACCGCACGCACAGCCGCATTATTTTTGTCAGAAAACTGTAGTCATTACCTATTCGCCACTATCATCCATGGGACATCCCTCAGTAATTGTATATAAGCTTGACTCCATGGTATCCGTTAGGAGGTGGGTGAATACGAGTTGCATGTTGTGCTGTATAGTGGAACTGACATGTCTGCCTCATTGCTGGTTCTTGCAAAGCGTTGTAAGTGCTGCATGCTTGTGCAGGGCTGCTTCACCATTTTCGAGAATGTTACATTTATGTTACATATATGTTGTTTCTTTCAAATGTTCGGAGAAGGTTGGTCTAACGTTTATATGTAACATTACAGTAACGTTAGAATAAAAGAGCATTAAGCACACTGAAATAACATTTGACCATAACAAAAATGTAACTTATTGTAATGTTTCGGTGCTACGTACCTGGGACTGAGCACATTACAAGAAAAGGGGAGGAAGAACGCATATGTGGTACGTTGCATGAAAAAGTGCATTCCGAATGGCATTCGTTTTCCCAGTGCAGCACTGTGTCGCCATAGTGACACTTCACGAGGCGAAATGCACCAGGTGGATGTGATGTTAAATTTATTTGTCTGACGCTTGCAGGTATAACTATATCACTGCTGCGGAGACAGGCAGTGGCGCGCAGACTGGTGAAAAGGCGAACAAAAAACAAAAATGCTATTAGACAAGTGAAACGCAAATTAAATATAATGCCCGTGAGCGCGGTACAAGGCCAATACATGCAAAAACATGTGAGCATGCACATGTGAGAACATGTGAGCACACACACACCACAGTCTCGCGCGCACTGACTATACTGTGGACTGCATAAATGGTAGGCCAATATTCTTCACTCCTATGAAACGCTGTTGTCTGCTGTCGTGGCACGTATATTCTACTCGATATCTTACGTAGGTGGCCGGTATCCCGGCCTTCACACAGGACGAAGAGAATGCACAGCGTCTTCACTGTAGGTGCGAACTCAAATAGGTGCATTTCAAAGTGGTCAACATTGTGAATTCCCAGAAGACAAGTTCGTTTGACTGCAGATGGTTCTCTTTAATGGGAAGGTGAAGAGGTTACAGAACTTGAAGATACTTGACATTATATGTCAAGCATATGTTATCATACCACATTCTACGTCTGTGATGTTTTTACGCGATTTTCCACGCAGAAATTACAAAATGCTCGAATAAAGTTCCCTTGATGCTCCGCCTCCCGCAACGCGCGGAGGAAGTCGGGAGAGCCAAGTGGAAGCGACCGGAAACGACGTCGTTTCCTTGCGATGAGCCCGGCCCACTTCCTTCCTGTGCTTTTGCTACGACCGGCCGACCAGCGCTGCTGAGAAGACATCGCCCGCGCGTTTTTTTTTGTATGTGTATTCGAATGTATTTGATAAGTTTGCTTACAACAAGTGGCCGAGGCAGGGTAAAAAAGCTTAGCGCTCAGCATGCTGTTTTTCTGCGCGGCGTACGGCTCCAGGCACAGAAATAGCCGTGACGATGATGCACTGCACCACTTCCCTAAAGACAAGGCGCTTGCTAAACGGTGGATTGCAGCTGTCAAAAGGAAGAACGTCTTGCCCTCAAGGAAAAGTATGCTTTGCTCAGATCACTTTCGTGTCACGGATTACCACCGGAACCTGTCACTGACGCGGGCGATGGGCATCACAGTGAAATCTGCTCGGCTCAAGCCTGGCGTCGTTCCTTCGGTGTTCGCGCACAGACGCGCGTCGCCGCCACCAAGAGCAGCTTTCGTCAAAAGAAGAAAGCAAGAGGTAAGAGCTCGAACGCATCACCCCCACGGTCGCTTGGACCGGGAGCTCGTACGACGCCGCCAACGACGCTGCCAGCGACGCCAGCCTGAGCACTTCGACGCTACTTCGACGCCGGCTACGGGACCCATACAACGCTGCATCAGCACCGAACCGTGAGCACGAACGCCGACCGCTAACAGTAGAACGCTAGTAGCAGACCCTATAGTAGCAGTGTTCCCGGGTCGTGTGTATTGATAGTCTTTGTGTTTTGTTGGTTAGTTTTGTGTGCTAGTGTTTATGTCACGTAGAGTGTATTAAATGTGCGTCTGTGTGGCTACACCTGTCGCCTAGTCCATTCTTTCAGCCCGAGCGTTCTCCGGGGATCCGTTGCAATGGCGCACTCCGAGCTTTTCAACAATGCGTAATATATTATTTTGCTTTCGTTTGTTCATTTACATGCCCGTGTACGCTTACAAGAAAGAAATACGTACCAGTCAGCAGAGGTGGGCAACCTCAACCTCAAAATGACCTCAACCTCACATCATGAGGTGAGGTTGAGGTGAGGTCTGCGACGGCTCGAAACTTTGTGAGGTCAGCAAATCAGACCTCAACCTCACGCGTGAGTTTGAGGTCGAGTGAGGTCGTCATTCAGTGAGGTCGAAATTTTGAGGTCGAAATTTTGAGGTCGAGACTTTTTGCAGTTGCCACGTCTTACTCCGACGAGTGCCGCTTCCGAAGCGGAGTTGCAGCGCATCACCGCAGTGTTCATGCAATGAGGCTTGATGTTTGGTTTCCCCTGTTTGGACAACCGCGGATGCTACAATTCCCTCTTAGCTTCCGGTGCTGCGCCGTAATGTCCGTTCAGCCCGAGTCTACAGGAAGACGCACTCCTCTGGTCTTCCCGGAAGGAGTGTTACTGTCACAGCACGCCACTCTATCTCCCCCTTGCCCCGCTGGCGTAGCACCCGGCTGCCTGCCGATCGGCTCAAACTCCCGGGAGCGCGCAAAGCACGTAACTCACGTTGACCCGCGGTAGCTCTGTTTGATACCGCAAACAAATAAGTTCAGTCCAACAAGCACGCAATAAATTCGTTGCAGCGCGGATTGCCCCAAGCAAGACTGCTTCGTGTTCATGCTCGTTGCCGGTGCTGACGTCATGGCTCTTGCCTTGCAGTCGAATAAAGGGGATACTGCTGTACATTACAAGCCGACTTAAAAAACTGGAGCTGTCGACACAGGCGAGAGAATGTGATTCAGGCGCTTCTTAACAAGGACACCTGCTGATTGATTTAAAAAGCACGAAGCCAGAAATACCTGTATAACACAGTCGAAGCTTTTGATCGGTGACTTCCCCTTTCGAATCTCACACTACTTCTGTATATTCCCGTTCCGTAATGCAAGCAGATGCAAACATAATTTCACTTTTATACCCTTCCGAATAACCTTTCTATGGTCTTCGGTTCCTTGTTCCTTCTCGGAAATTCACTTATTATACCGAAACACCGCAACACGAGGCGAACGTGCCAGCATAGCGGTGTTACAGCGGCGAAAAAATGTAAAACTATAATGAATGTATGGTTGTGTGCTAGCTGATTCCTTTTCCTCTTTTTTTTTAAATGAAGATGAGTGAATAGAACTGATTACGTGCTGGCGATGTGTAGTTGAGTCGTTGTTTCAAACCTTCTAATATGACGTTTAATGGGGCACACTGTTGTTCGCTTCTGTTTTTAGGGCGCGATTTTTGTTTTCATGTTTCTAATCATTCTCTGTTTTTTCCTTTTCTCGTATGGGATCAGTTTGGTGGGTGGCCTGCCTTGCAGACGACGAGGCACTACACGTTATCATTCCTTTAACTGTTTTGCAGAGACCCATCGTTCACCTTAAACGGCTTCGCAGAATGCTCACGCGATGCTCGTGGGTAAAAAACGTCGAGGATGCTGGCGTACCATCGATTAGTTCAGTTTTGAAGGAAAACAAGTGATTGACTCAAAGCAGCTTGTCTCAGACTGGTTGACGAAATGGTACCCAGAATTCTGTTGAGGCGTATGAGTACTTCGGCGGTTTTTTATTTTTTTCCCCGGGTCTGGGGGGGGGGGGGGGGGGGGGGACGTGCGTCATGCGCGCTCGGTGTCACAGCGGCCTCACCACACGTACATGCGGTCGCCGATGGCCGCAGCCATGGCATTTGGCCGCATACCTTCGGGCGGTTCCACATCTTCGTGTAGGCGTCAAAACAAAATACGGTTTTGCAGGCCTCACTGTCGTCGCGGCCTCCCCAGTGGTAAATGCTCTCTCCATACGCCGCAACAGTGGGATGGTATCTCTGACAGACAACGTCATCTGGGTGCGGTTCCCCTGAACCGGTCGCCAACGCAGGAATACTATGACGAGGACCTGGATATCAGCGGAACTTCTGATGGCGTAATCCTCACCCGTGAAATAGCCGCCAAACCAGCAGGCCTTATCTTGGACGGCGACGGTCACGTGGTTCGTGTGGCGCTGTCCGTCCTTCGCTCGCACCGTCCACATTCAGCATTTCAGGCAGCTGCTGAGCCTTACGCGAGATGGAAGGAAGGAAGGAAGGAAGGAAGGCCTCAGACGTTGCTGGCACATACCCACTACGGGGGAGTGGCCAAGACACAGGCGGTTAATTACTGGATACAGGAAATTTTTGACGGGAAAAGCAGTGGAAATAGTATGTAGTCTGATAGATTGGAAGAGGGAAGGAAAGGGGTCCAGTTAACTTGGAGATCGAAGGCGGGACAATTGCTTAATGTGCATAATAGTACACAATGCCTGTAATGTTGCAATGGCTTACTGACAGAGATCAGGAAAAAGAAATTAGAATGGGAGTCGCTGCGTTTCTTGAAGAAAATTTTGCACAGCAGAGCGCACACTCCTGTCGCTTCGTCCAAGCAAAGAAGCGCCAATGGAAAGAACAACCGCGGCAGACACAGGCAAGCCCAGTTGATGAAATGGAATTTGCAAAAGACGCTTCCTCAAATGAGAAAAGCGGCGGCAGAACAGCAGGAAGTGATCTATTGTCTCAGGTTCGGCACAAAAAGGGCACAGTGGGGAAGCTGCCAGGCCAGATCTGTGAAGGTAGAAATTTAGAAGGGGAACCCGGCAACGCAAGCGCGTGAAAGAGACCTCTAGTCTGCGTGAGCGCCAGTCTTTGCTACTCCAAGGATGCAGAAGATGCTGATATTCGGGAGACGATGTAAGAGCCGAGGCAGCAAATTCCTGAAATATTGTGTAGCTGCGAAACCTCACCGCCGCTGTATATGCACACCATGGGGTTCGAAATCGGCTGGGCACTTCTTCCTTCCCTGCGTGCATTGATGTCGATACCAAGCTTCGCACTGCCGATCATTTTTCAAATTTTGTGTCCGTTCGGCTTTCACTTCAGTATCTTCGAATAGACCTTCTCGAGTCGTGACTCACCGTGAAGTGCGCTGGAAAAACCGATTTAAAAGGTTTAAAAAATTGCTGTGGCTCAACTCGGCTGAGCCAGGTTACAGGAGCAGAAACTCGGTTAAACGTGGTTACAAACAGTTAGGCCTATGTTCATCTTTATTGCAACAAACCGTCATTCTTTACTGTTAACACTTGGCAAGTCTTGGTTCTTTCTGCAAAGTAAGGTAAATACAGTCTTATGGTCCGTGAATTAGTTTGCCACAGATTTAATCCGGGAAACTTCCAGATCACATGTATGCGGAAACTTGTAGAACACCAAGTCTTGGGCAGTGTTCCACTGGGTTGGTTGACACCGCAAGGCCGGAGGCGAGAGGTAAAACAGTCTTCTTCCACCTTAACTAGGAAATTAGGCTCGGTTTTGTTAGTCTCCGAATAGGGCAGTCTCTGCTGGCAGTAGGGCATACACGCAGCCATAACATCCAAGGTGTCCACGACGTAGGTGTTAGGCGCTACGTGTACACCCTGTTATTGCACGAGCCTGCCTCTGTTTCTTGCGGATATAGAAGTTAGAGGACAGGAGAGCGAGGAGAAGAGAGGCGGACAGAGAAAGGAGACGCGCCCCGCAGCGACAATGGCGACGAAGGCATGCACAACAGATGCACCCGGTTGCAAGAGGACCCCCGCCGCAAGCAGCGCGGGCCCTTTGAGTGCCCAGCCCCGTAGGCCCTTAGGACCAGGAGCAGCAGCCCTCCCTCGCTGTCCCTCTCGCGTTATCTAGGTGGCAAGCGTTGCCCTTTTATCTAGCAACAGCAAGCCACTGGGTGAACCACGTGACAAAACTGGCGTGAGTGAACGGTTGGAGCCTATGGCGGCGGACGTGACTGCGAAGCGCAAAGCTGTGGCGGCGGCGTGCCTCCCGTTCGAGGTCATTTCAGGAACAGGTTTGACCTTCAGCTCTGCATGCGACTATAGTGGAGCTTCGCTCCAAAACACTTCATCCATCCAGTGCAATTTCGAAACCTGGGAGCTGCGCCTGTGCGCACCATTTGGGAACGTAGCTGCCTAGGCACCCCTGCGCCTCCGCCTACCACCGCGAAACCTACACACATACATAGTGTAGGCACCTTCGTCAATCTGGAACCCACGAGTCGGATGCTATGGGAATTCGTGCTGATCATGCTGGAATATTGTACAGTGAGAAGGCGTTATAGAGCTCTTCCGCCGAATGGCCGACAGTAGGCCGTGTAGCTTCTCGGAGCGTCAGATAAAAAAAAACTTCTGCACAAAAGCCCCTTCCCCGAGGGGGGTTCGAACCACAGGCAGCGCAAACATAGCTTCATTTCCCGATACCTTACACAATTCGGCCTTCACCGCAGTGTCGCCGCAGATGCATCCAGCCCTGCTCTTGCCGTCCAAATTACTAGGAAATTGTGTGTCGGTTGCATGGAGTGAGCGTGACGCCACGCCGCCAGCCCTCTCAAGTGAAGTAAGCAGGGACTCCGGAACTTTTTTTTTTGAGTGGAAGGCATGCAAGACTTCGAGCTTATTTTGTTATTTATTTAGTTAATGCTCATTTACATTTTAAATTCCATTTTTTATTATTTTTTATTTTCCAATGCTCAAAGGTTGATCTAAACTGTCACGTTGGGCTGACGACACTCTAGCAGTCAGGAAGACAACGAAAAGGCTTCCAAAAGAAACTGTTTAAGGGGCTGACTCGCGCCCACTAAGAACTGAATGGCCCGGTGGGGGCGTTAGCCACAAGTGAATGCCTCGGTCATCGAAGTGAATGCCTGCAGTTCTTGGCCGCGCTCAATTTAAAGCTGCCAAGGAGCTTTCGAGATAAAGACCTAAAACCAACTACAACAATCTGGAAAAATGTGGAAGCATTTGCACGTGGCCACGATCAACGGGGATAAGTCTGGTCGCATCCCGCATTGAAAAACAAAATAATAAAGCCGCGTGCCGGCGGCTTTCAGTGCAAACGAACAAACGGCGCAAAGATTCACGGTAATATAAAACGAATTGAAATGGGAAGCTTTATGCACGAGGTGTGATCAATTGCATTTAAAAAAGTTTGTGCATGGTTTGTTTAAATTCTGCTAATCATGATCACGTACACGGGTCAGACAGTCTACTTCTGTTGCGACATGACTGGTTTAGGTTACTCATATACGAAATGCTTTAAAACTGGCTACGATGCCAAGTAGCTCAGCCTCACTGTACTTTGCATTAAAAGAGTCCTAGAAGTGAATAGTTTCAATTGTCAGAAAGCTGATCCAAGTGCAAGCAGTTGGAGACGGAGGGGGGGGGGGGGAGGTGCGCTGCCCCCTCTGGAAAAATGCTGGGGGGGGGGGGGGGGGGGCGACCGCTCCCCTTGCACCCCACCCCCCTGTTCCGGGGTCCCTGCAAGTAAGTACTCATGAGTCAAGAATCCGTTCTGAACTTAAAGCCATCTGAACTTAAGTTGGATGATGAGGTAGCATTCTCAGCGTAACTGTTACCTAAATCGTCGACAAAATCAACCGTAGACGCAGCTGAATCACGAGATTTACCGCGTTTCGGGGCGCGTTCCACGTTGGCGGAGGCGGCCATCCTCAACTTATATCCTCTGCTGTTTTCACAAGCGGTTAAAAATCGTCTCAACGAAAAAAAAAACTAAATAAAGAGAAAAATAGTTTTCTAGCTTCAAGGCAAATGGCGCAGCAAGTTGAAGAACGGCGTGGAAGCGTTTGAAATTAGCACTCGCATCCATTGTTAGCAAGCTAACAACGGTCAATGCGCGATGTATTTAAGCCGCTGCGGATTCTACATTACATCATAGGCGCGAGAAGTCACTCTCATCTCTGCTCGCATCTGCAGAGATCAAGATGACTCCTTTAATTCCTAGTTACACCCTTGAGGGTGTGACACAGGTCATGGAATAACCGTGCGGGTTATCTGTCGACGCAGCCCTCAAAGCAGCACTATATGGACCAGTGATTACAAGCTAGGATTATATTCTTGCGGCTATTTTCTTCAAATATTCTAGGAAATTTTCAGATTTGTTAGAGAACGCTCTTCATGCAAGTATTCAGTTTTCCATTCTGTTGTCATCGTGAAAATACAGGCGACACCAAAAAAAAAAAAAAAACCACCGCGCATGCGCAAAATGGCGCAAGTGCCTGTTCGTTTCGTTGCAACGTTTTCTTATTCAGTTCTTCTAATGTGCCTCTAGCGATAGCGGCTTGGTGCTAGGAGGAGTCATAGCTGCGATCCCAATGGGCCATGCGGTAGACTGCCATTGGTAAACTGCCATTCATTATATACGAGAACCTGCCATGTGCGCTCCGCACTATTGTTTTTCCTCTAGTTATTTCCTTTCGGTGATCCGGATCAGCGGTACGCTATTAGAGGACGAGTCGTTTACTCCCACAAAAAAAAAAATGTGTTTATTAAATATCTTCCATTGGTACGCACCGCATTTGATACTATCAGAGCCTGCAACGCACATGACTCACTATCAGTTTTGATGTCACATGATACAGTGAAGGAATGAATCACGGAAGATGACAATAAAAAACGGTTGCAGGATGTGTTCTACGAGCGCCGCGTGATGTACGCGGTTGACGCCAGGCGCCCCTAGCGGCTGCACAGCTGCCGCGCGGCACCCACGTCACGTGACGTCGTGAGGGGAGCACGACAGACGTGGGTGGGGTCTTTCTTGAGCTCTCCGCCGTGAATTTCACGCGCAGCTTTTCTGAGACACTGGTCTGTGACCTTAAAGAAATGCTCTCCCTTCAGCAGATGTCTGCGTGCGGGGCGAAAAAGAGATGCGCCCTGTTGGTTCGTTGTTATGCCACTCGAATATTTAGAGACAACGAAAGCCGCGCATTTTGTTACAAGTGCTACTGAGTTGCTTAGCTAGTACGTGCGATTACACAAGCGCAGAGAACTGTTTTTAACTGTTCTATCTTTCTTGCCACGCTCGCTTCGATAAAGATTTGTGGAGCTGATTTTTGTGCACTGTAGATTTTGAATATGACGCTACAGAGAAGATATCAACACAATAAAGGCTACTTCCGACAAAACGGCAAGCGAGAAAAGATACCGGAAATCATATGTTTTTATTTAATCGTCCGGAAACTTGTTTCCCCTCCCAGGTCAAGTTACAATACGTTTGTGGCTCATTCATGAAGGTGTATTACGCAACTGGGTCCCGGCGCTATGAACGCCGGCGGGGCGGTGACATACGACAGACCGAATCGCAACCTGTCTCGGGAACCGCGCCGCATCGTGTGACTATCGGTACCGCGTACGATCGCTTCGTGGCCTGCCGGCGACTCCATTGTGTGCATAGACTTTCATGCGGGGTCATGCGACCGCGGTTCGCGACGGATTTGGCACGGTCGCGTAAATATGTTGGAGACAGACAGACAGACAGACAGACAGACAGACAGACAGACAGACAGACAGACAGACAGACAGACAGACGGACGGACGGACGGACGGACGGACGGACGGACGGACGGACAGACAGACAGACAGACAGACGGACGGACGGACGGACGGACGGACGGACGGACGGACACGGACGGACGGACGGACAGACAGACGGACAGACGGACAGACAGACAGACACAGACGGACACAGACAGACGGACAGAAGGACGGACAAAGACAGACGGACAGAAGGACGGACGGACGGACGGACGGACAGATACGAGAGTATGAAAGCTGAAGGTTGAACGCAAATGCGTGAGGGAAGCGTCATTGGAAGCCGATTCTGTCTTGTCAGGTCACGGCCTTGTACCGTGCTTGGACTTTCAAGAAATCAAATCGCCGCACAGTTCAGCGCCAAACACAACTTTCATACGTTTATCCTGAAGCTATTCCTGTGCCATTTTGTAGTACAGCGTATCAGATGCTCTTCCCCCTTTGAAATGACCCGGCACTATCTTGCATTTGCCGAGCCAAATGATCCGGCTTTTAGCTCCATAAAGCTAACGGAACGCTGTTCAGGTCGCGCCGGGTAAATGTCGCGTCGCTGCGGGGATGCCACGCGATCGCGCGAGGCCCAGAAGCCATCTGCCGCGGCGCCCCGCTGGGAGCGTGCGCGCCTCGCTGTTGATTTATCGGCGAACTTGAAGCGCGCCTGTGTGGCTGTAGCTCAAAGGTCGCCGCTGTCGTCACTCTCCGCCGCTCGTTCGCGCAGCTCCCCTGGCGCCTCCGAGGCTTGAGAATAAAACGGCGGAGCGCGTCTCAAACCCTGGGCTAAGCTCGTGAGGTGTTTGACAGACCGGAAACCCACTTCCGGCACGGTACATGGAGTTGGGGTTCGGTGCCAACTGTTCTTGCGCGGATGTATGCTACGCGTGGCTCTTGCAGTGAGCACAGTAACCCCTGATTCCTCATTATGTCCTAATACTCATGGAGGGAAAAAAAGATTTAAAAAAAACTGAGGAAGGAACGCGACGTCATGGGGCTGGCCTTCGCAAGCCTCTTTCGTAGACATTCCCTTTTCTCTTTCTCTCTAGGGCGCTAAAGTCAGACCCCCGTGACTGCTTGGACTCGATCCTGGACAATAAAGCTTACCACAAGCCACATGAAGCCGACTGTCTATCCTTTTTTTTTTGTGGCTCCAAACTGTCACGTGACGCTCAATCCTGAGCAGTTTTTTTTTCCTACTCAAGAAAAACCATTCCCTGTTCAGCGCAAAGCTTAGGTACCTATACGTATGCAGTGCCTATGCCCTGACGATGCGCGTACGGCCTTCATCAAAAGTTTTGAGCCATTTGGGTTTACTTCTGGTTCATTCTATTTGGCTTGCTACGCGTCGCCAGTGTTACAAATTTCTGAAAATTGAACGGAACTCTGGTCCTCACCTCTCCGAAAGTTAAGACTTCCATGGATGCTACACGAGCACCACTACACGGCTTAAAAGCAAACCCCTTGGGCTGTACTTTTGACAAAGGTGTACATATTAGTGCTGCCGAGGTGCGACTCACCGCATTATACATCCACCACCACTCGTTACAAAAACAGCCACTTTACTCTCCCACCACCTCGACGTACACTATACATTCAACATACAGTGCGGTCTGGCGGCAACTGCAGACAAACTACTACATCTCACCTTACCTCTACCATCGCTACCACCCTACCTCGACACTCCCACTCTGCTCAACATGTGGGGCGGCCAAGGCCAGCCTTGGGAAGGGCCAGCAAGGCACTACCTTGGGAAGGCCCTCACACCCAACCCATCCCCCTCCTCATGGGAGACCGCTCTTTGAGCTGCTCAACTAGCTGACCAAACATGGCTAGTGGACAGAGCTCTCCGTGAGGCGCAGGCCCGTGAACTCTTGGACAAGTAGGAGCCCACCCTTGAGAACATTTTGTTCTTTTCTTAAAACAAAGGTGTTCCTTCTCCTCGTCCACCACCAATTAAGTCTCGTATTGCTGGAAGAACAGGACCGCTTCCCATGCTATACTCCGCCTAACGCAATGGCTTGGTGGCCCATATCACCCATATGTTGGGAAACCATGGTACCGTATTGCACCCACAACCCGCTTACCTAGTTCCACGACCAGGACCTGGGACATTACCTGGAGCTTCACCGAGAGTTCTTCAAGTCCCTTTTGAACGATTGTGATTTTTGTTTCTCCTCTCCATAAACGAAGGGCGGGAGTTGGACGGTAGCGATATGCAGCGGGCCCACCAACTAACGTCGCTTTCAGTCTTGATAACTTCTTCCGTTCAAGCAATTGGAGCATTAGGGAGGCTTTCCGCAGATTACGGCTAAGTTTCCGTCGCCGTCGTAGCTTGTCTGTACTAACCAAAACTCAATGACGTCACCACTGACAAATGAAAGTGGCGCTGGTTGTTACCGAGGAAGGACGAAAGGTCAGGGGTTTTATTTTACGTTCCGCTTAAACGGCGTCCTCAGCACAAAGGACAAAGCCAGAGGAAGTGAGTCTATCTTGGAAACAATTAAGTTAGCCAGTCTAGCATAACAACTCTTTCCGGACGGCACCTCACTGGTGCTCTGTGGTCTACTTGTGCTCAGCGGTCTAACGCACAAGACTGGCTCATGGGCTTGAGCGTCCCGAAGCGACACGGGCTATGAATGATGCCGTAGTGAAGGACTCCGGATTAATCTGGATCACTCGGAGCTCGCTAACATGCTCTGACATCGCACAGCAGTAGTAGTAGTAAGTGGTTTTATTAAAAGAGTAATAAAAAAGGAAGGAGAAGATTTTTGCTAACCCCGGCATCTGCCATCCGTACTGAAGCACCTGAGCTGGGGCAGCGGAAATAAAGTTAGCAGGCAGAACGGAGAAATGAAATAAAAGAGGTGAGGGGACAGGAAGAGAGGATAGGGGGAAGAGGTAATATACGCAAACTATTTACACAATAAGAAATGTGTACAGGTTGCGCGCGTGATTAGTTCATTATGGAGCAATAAAAACACGCGCGCAGAGCACTATGTTTACTTCAACTGCAGTGGGGCGTCCAGTTGTTAATCGTCCAAGGTAGCTCTCGCGGGGCATTCGGTTACTGCGTGTGGAGAACAGACGGGACGTCAAGCCCGTCTGTTCGAGGAATGCACAGAGGACAGCAGACAGGAGTTTTTGTATTTCGTCTTCAGTACGGCCGCCGCGGCCGGGGTCGAAACCATGACCTTGGGATCAGTAGGCGAACGACAAAGTCACTCAGCCACCGCGGCGGGTAATAAATAACGCACAAGATTCCGGAATTACCATCACTGGCTTCTCCAGCGTATACTATATAGTCCAGCACATTACAGCATGCCACCGTAACTCATGTACTCATTTGTGACCCCCTTCAACTAACAGCGTCGCATTCGCAATGGTCGAATAGTTATCGAATAACCATGCCAAATGAGAAACGCCACACAACGAAAATACTATTTTTTTTTTTTTTTGCAGAACCTTAAGGAGTTAAACGCGTGCACACAACGACGCATGCTATGCGCAGTCCGGTCCCTCTCGTTCGAATAATACGTTTTGTCTCAAAGCGTTCGCGCGCCGAACGGCCTTCGTAACAAGAGAGTAAAACAGCGCTCGCGCACTTGTATAGAAATGGAGAGGGCAAAATAGAAGCCACGGTCGCCGCTGTAACAATCGGCGAGACAAGCACGCGCCGCAACATGTATGTACTCGCTGCACTGACCAGCGCGGCCGCACACTTCCTCGATGAAATCGCAATCGCGGTCGCCCTCTTATCGACAGCGTCGAGGGGCCTAATCAGGTAGCAAAGAAAAAAAAGGGGGAGAAATGGAGGAGAGGGAGGGGCGAGAGAGTTGTGGAAGAAGCGCGGCGTTGAGACCGCGTGGCAGGTGTCGCTGCCGCCCACTTCTGCAGCACTCTGTATCGGACCACCCCTCCTCTGTTCGGCGCGCGCCAAGACGCGGCGGCTTGTGCAGCGGCAGCGGCCGCAGCTGACATCTCGGCGGGAGGTTCACATCGACCGCGGCCACGTGACCGGGCGCCTTGCACCGGAGCCGGCAGCGCGAGCCGCACGGCGGGCCTCAGTTTGGGCCCGGAGTCCGGACGCGGCGGACACGCAGCCGCGGAGGTGCCGGCGCGATCGCGTGCACGTTGCCGGTGCGAGGCGAGGCGGCGCGGACGCCGTTGCACGTGGCACGGGAGGCGGCCGCCAGTCTCCTCGCGCCCTGTCCCGTTGCCCTCAACCGAGGTGAGTTCCTGCAATGGCGCGAAACGCAGTAGAGGTTCGGAGCGAGGCACTGCGGAGCTTGCAGTATAACGGGATTACCCCTACGTAAGAATCCTTTGGGTCTCGAGTAAGCGCTTGTGGCCTGAAGGAGGCCGTGATACGCCGCCTACAGTATCGTGCCTTCAAAGCATACTGTGAGACGTGAAGCCTGAAGGTTCTTGCCAGCTTCCGCAGGAATCAGTCTTTTTCGAACAAACTACGCCGCGCGACAGCTCAGAATTTTAACAAGTTCTCCATAAGGACGAAGTTTAAAAAGCGTCAAGATATTGGCCTCTTACCCTAGTCTGGAGCCATGACGGCTGTTTGTTTTAGTGCAGAAGTCTGAAAGCTCGTGATACATTGTCTATGCCAACGGCTGTAGCGAGTAATCCAGCGAAAGCCATAATGTACGGGTACTCTCGACACCACCCAAGTGGTGTTGGCATTTTACTGCATGTGCATTCTCCAGCGCGGCCGTGCCACTGGGCGCCATGTGTCGAAGATACGAGGAATCCAAATCGGAAGTACTAGATTCGAGCTTCCCTATGCCGGCAAACGTCAATTAGCATGCGATGCCCATTTTTGTTAGGCTTGCGTTGTCCCAGTCCGGTGTGAATCAATCGCTTTTACCATTCGCTTCGGTGCTCTCTTTTCCTCCCTTTCGCTCCGCTTGCCCCTGTGCGTAGAATCACTCGCAGATCGAGCGCTCGAAGTATGTGCGCGGACTGCTGCGAAACTGCAACGCCTCCTTGCGTGCGCGCGCCAAGCAGCCGGCAGGCGCCATGACTCACGTGCCACGTTATAGCTCCGCTGCCTGAGCGCTAATACCAAAGTCAATGCTTCGCTACCCTCCATCCACATCCTCCCCCATCTTCTACGCCATAAAGTATTACAGCGAAGCATAAAAGGTTTGAGAATGCGGAAGAATACCGCACAGCATATGCAGTCGAGTTTACAGGCAGGCAGCAGTTCGCTTCCCGCCCTTCCAGAGAAGAGCGTCACTCGAACCGAGATACTCGTTAGCATAGAAATAATCATAAAAAGTAGGTGCTGCGTTGGCAGGCATGCCAACGGCGAAGGCAACCCCGCGGACCGGCTAACATTCCTTATGGTTGACTATCTCTTGACGTTTTCCTGGTAGAATTTCTCGCGCGAGTAGATCGGACCACTATTCCCAGAGCTTGTGCAGCACGCTCAGTCCCGAAGTTACGGCATGCGAGCGAACCTCAGAGGGACCGAAAAGGTAGCGCATTCTGCATGGGCGGGCGTCGTCATCGTCATCATCATCGAATCGCGGGCGAGTCCCTCCGCCGAGCGTCCTCGCGTGCCGCGCTGGCGTGTGTGCCCCGCCGGGTCATGGAATATTTAATAGCCCCGAATTTCGGGCCTCGATAAAGGCGAAGGGGGGGCACACCCAATCGAGGCGCGCTGCTAAACGCCTCCGCTGCCTTTCCCGCCGGACTTGGCGCGCTGACGTCAAGGTGTGCGTCGCCTCCCCCTTCCCTCCCGATCCGGGCGCTGCTCGGAACAATGCCGTCGACGGCGACGGTCCGCAGCTGCAAGCACTGCTCGGCAGACCGCGCGACACTTGGGCACACATACGCCGCCGGGCCGCTTCTTCAGCCCTTGCTGCGTCGCTCGTGACGAGTGTAGCCACACGCCGCAAGAGGATGCACCGTGATATGGGGCGAGAGGTTCGTCTTCCATGTACCGATTCCTCCTTTCTTGTTCGGCCCCATTTTGGGGGCGGTTTTAGCAGACTTTTCTTTGCACTTTCCTCGAGGAAAGTGCCAAGCCGCATGCACATATGCGGGGGCATACGCGAAACGCAACAATGGCGCCGATGACGTCAGGCGCTTCCGTTCTGTCCACAGACCGTTAGTTGCAAGAGCTCTACCTTGCACCGGAAGTGTCTACGATATTAACGTGTAAATTTAATTTTTTCTGCAAATTTTCATTTCTCAACAAAGGCACGTCGTCTTTTCAACGTGCGCGATAGGCGTAACCTTGCTTAAAAATGGCGGGAAAAGTAACCGCGGTACTCGCCACAACAGATGGCGGAAGTGTAGACTGAGATTCGCCTTTATGTTGCTCATTGGCAAGAGGATCAAGATGAAGCCATTATAACCAACCGCAATTTGTTTGGCTTTGTTTTTTCCCCTATTTGTATGCCGAAGACTTCGAACTCTGGGCTGGGGTTCCCCAGCCATCTGTTTCAACCACAGTGTTGATTAATGCATAGCTGTTCAGTGCGACGCTATTTTTCGTCATCTTTAGCGCGAACCCGAATGCCAGCATCCAAAGACCCAAATTGCAACAACGAATTCGAAATTGTAATTTACCATGCGTAATTTAGCGGGAATAATAATAATAATAATAATTGGTTTTGGGGGAAAGGAAATGGCGCAGTATCTCTCATATATCGTTGGACACCTGAACCGCGCCGTAAGGGAAGGGATAAAGGAGGGAGTGAAAGAAGAAAGGAAGAGAGAGAGGTGCCGTAGTGGAGGGCTCCGGAATAATTTCGACCACCTGGGGATCTTTAACGTGCACTGACATCGCACAGCACACGGGCGCCTTAGCCTTTTTCCGCCATAAAAACGCAGCCGCCGCGGTCGGGTTCGAACCCGGGAACTCCGGGTCAGTAGTCGAGCGCCCTAACCACTGAGCCACCGCAGCGGGTTTAGCGGGAATGCATGTCAGCGATTAGGGCGCTCGGCTACTGGTCCGTAGTACCCGGGTACGAACCCGACCGCGGCGGCCGTGTTTCGATGGAGGCGAGACCTAAGGCGCCCGTGTGCTGTGCGATGTCAGTGCGCGTTAAAGATCCCCAGGTGGTCGAAATTATTCCGGAGCCCTGCACTACGGCACCTCTTTCTTCCTTTCTTCTTTCACTCCCTCCTTTATTACACCCCTTACGGCGCGGTTCAGGTGTCCGCCGAGATGTGAGACAGATACTGCGCCATTTCCTTTCCCCCAAAACCAATTTTCAATTCCCCGACCGCGGCGGCTGCGTTTCAATGGAGGCGAAACGCTAAGACACCCGTGTGCTGTGCGATGTCGATGTACGTTAAAGATCCCCAGGTGGTCGAAATTATTCCGGAGCCCTCCACTGCGGGACCTCTTTCTTCCTTTCTTCTTTCACTCCCTCCTTTATCACACCCCTTACGGCGCGGTTCAGGTGTCCACCGATATGTAAGACAGATACTGTGCCATTTGCTTTCCGCAAAACCCAATTTAGAACCAATTTATTTCAATTTTTCAAACACTGCCAAACGTTGCCAAAATAGCTTTCTCTGCAGTCGTGCCTTTGGAGAAGCTCAGACAAGAGTTTGCGATGCGCGACTGCGCTGCTTTAAGCTTAGTGGCCGTGAATGCAAGAAGGCCAGAGCGCTTTAACGTGGGGCACTACTAGAATTTACGACTCCTTTCCGACTCCTTCTAGTGTCGAACCAGATTCTAGAGTCTTCTATGGCAGCATCTCGATCCGCCCAACGTTAGCGGTCAACTTTCTGTTGCTGTCACTGGAGTAGAGGATAGGCAGAAAAGGGGAGGGAATGGGCCTTTGTCCCTTCTCGTGGGGAGTGGGTCATTCGTTTTTCGGGCTAGGGGGGAGGGGAAGAAGTTGGATAGACGGTGCAGGGCCGCTAGGTCTGAGGTGAAACCCCCCTATGGTCGACGGAAAACGCTATGGAAGGGCTTTGAGGTAGGGGCCCTCTCCCCACGGCACAAGGACAAAGGCCCGTCTCTTTCCCTTTCCTGCCTAGCCTCCGGTGCACAGAAAGTTGCCGCAGAAAGTTGACCGGAACAGCTTGCCGCTAGTGATAGTAAACGAATTGGCAAATTATTTCGTACCAACATGCACCTTATAAGCAACGCAAAAAAAAAGGATAGAGGGATAGAGATGGGATTTTTTCATTTTTTTTTCTTCCCTCGCCGTCTTTCGATTTGATTATTGTTGTGTTGTCATTGCAGGAAAACAAAATCTAAGGAAAAGAAAAGGGGCATCGGAAAGGAAGACTTATCGCTGACGGACTCGGGAACTGCTCGGCCCTCTCGAGCCTGCTTCAGCTTTGCATCACCTCATCCGCCCCGAGCGATCGGGACATCGCGGGACAGCGCACGCCCTGGGGCTGACTCGAGCTGCCCGTGCAAAACTGGAACCTCTGCGTTGTTTTGTTCGTTCGGCTCGAGTTAGGAACCGGCGTGAAAGCGTCGTTGGAAGCACAGCGCCCCCTCACTACAGCTACTCCGTCGTTGCACATTTGCTTCCCTGTTCGGCAGCTCTGCAGAGTGCAATAAAGGTGAATGCCGCTCTCAAAGCTGGTCCTTGCGTGTCGTTACAAGGGGCAAAAGTTCGGACTCCAGTTCTTCCAGATAAGTCGGAAGGGCAATAATGTACCTGCCCAGATAACTTACATAGAAGGCGTAATATGCGTCTATGTGGAGCAAGAGATTTCTGGACCTGGCCAGATAAGGCGGGATAAGATTGTAAGCATTGCAGAAATAGTGCGATTTCAGGATTCCTCATACTGCGGTGACTTCGGAGGCCTTCTGGAAAAAATAAAAAAGGAATCAGTACCGAGGCTTTCGTTGATCGCGAACTATACAGTTTCCGAAGAGGACCTGCAATCTCCGCATTGCATTTCATTGAGAAGCCTTTAAAAGTGCAAGTTTCAAATGTGCGACAATTACTGGTCATAAAGCCTATAGCATGTATGTAACGCGATAGGCTAAAAATTGCGGGAAAAACCTCCATTATATGCGGTAAGGGGGGGGGGGGGGGGGTATGTCGTTTGGAAGACCTTCACCACTGCCCTGCATTTACAATCGTAACTTCGTATACGTGTCAACAGTGCAAGGGGAAAAAAATAAACGACAAGAAGTGTCACGAAGCAAAGCGCAGTAGAATAGACAAGAAAGATTAATGTAAAAACCTACTGTCGCCCTCTTAGACAACGAACAATGGTGTTAGATAACGCATAGATTCTATTTCAGTATTACTACACATAGATTTTTTCTCTGTCCGCTATCATCCCATGCGTGACTATGCCGCCGCCGCTTTTTCTGCCGTAGAGAGATGGATTCTGCAAGAAATCCCCTTCACCGCTGCAGTCAACATGGCGTCACCACTTTGCTGGAGTACCCTCGCCCGCTCGCGTCTGAAATTTTACTTCAGCTGTCCCGAACCCTCACCACGTTTCGAAGCAGCTTATGAAGAAGTCACTGTCTCCGCTCCCATAGCTGGCGAACGATAATCCTTGAACCAGCGGAAGGCCAGCAAAACCTGGGCGATCGTGGGGAGGCTTTCCTGAATAAAGTTTTGTTCCTTATTTCATGCATTCATTCGTGGTGGCTCGCCACACAACTCGTGGCGAAAACAGAGCCGCATTTTAGTCAAGTCTGAAGCAAAAAAAAAAAAAGCAGACACAAACGCAGCTGTATAAGACATATTAACGTCATCACAACCTGCCCACCTGATCGTGAGCAAACAGACCACCGTGGCAGGTGGCAGTTAAATTAGTGATTGGTCGCGAGAGGTTGTTCGGGAATAGCAACCTGGGTCGCACAAGTCCCACCGGTGGCAACACCTGCGATCGCAGGGCAGTGGCACATAGCTTAACCGCTGCACCACTGCGCCAGGAGGGGTATGAGGGCTCCCAGGGATCCATGAATATAAAGTCGAGAATGACCAATTGCACTGGCAGGCATGCGCCGCACTGCTGGTGGCTCAGTGAGAACAATACGAACAGGGGGTTGTTCCAATGGGCACATTCAGGTAGACGTGTCTATTCGAAAGGACATTCCTTGAGCAGTGAAATACTGTTTGCAAGGACTCGCAGGAGCATGGGCCAGTGCTGCTCTGAGTAGACTACAAGGGCATGTTGGATGTTTCTTGCAACAGACGAAACTTTAAGACGCCTACAGCGTGGTTGTACGGCCACGGTGCTCTTCAGCGAAGCGTTAGTTAAAATATGTCTATCACAACGCACGAAGAAGGGAGAACAAAATAATTGCGTTAAGCTGATTTCATTATAATCTAAACTAGAGGGCAGCTTACTCTCTTTTTACTCCCATATAGGCGTATTCGTGTTTAGAGTGCCGTATTTGGGCATGGCTGTAGGTATATTAGGGTAAATGAAAATAAATAGTAATAAAAATGCAGTTTTTTTTTTGTCGCGTTGATAGGAAGCGGGTTGTGTCACAGCCTCAGCACCCTACTGCAGTAAAAACAATAACACGCCAACATAAATTTCTTATTCTTGTTTTGAGAGGCACAGGAAAACGATACCTCCAAGACAAATTATGCTGCGGACAAAAAAAAAAAAAGGAACGGTGACAATTTTTATACTACTGCGTTCCACGGTTCGACCAATGTGGCGGGAAAATATCATGAAATTCGTGCTGTCTGGCTCCAGCTGCTACTGGACAATCAATGTAGAGCAGCTTTGCTATAATGACAGCCAAACGGCACAAAATGTGCGCACGAATGTGCGTGGAAAAAGAAACGAACTAAACGGCGATAACGGTATATGAGTATTAACCGCATGCTACGCCCGGCTGCTTTGGTCGGTGGGGTGAACAGTTTCAAACATGCAGAAGTACTGAACGGTACGGAGTTTTCCGGATCGGTGTTGTACAATTCATGCCGTACGGGAATGTGCACCTTATGTGTCCATGGACAAATATCTGCCCTTTAAGTGGAACTGAACAATTCGTGAGGAGTTGGTTGGTGGGTGGACGTGGACGGCGGAGGCTCGTCGCTTGGGCTGCAGCGCTCTAAACAGAAAAGAGTAATAGAACTAGTTCCCCAAACTTGCTGGTGAAAACTGTGACATATACGAGTTAATGATTGGGGGGGGGTACATTTCACTGCAGAGCGGACTTTCCTGAAACTGCAGGTCTGCGCGAAACTTTACGCAGATGAGTGTGTTTTGTGCGAAGAAGTCCATTCAGTCGACAATCAAGTCCGTCTAAACAATTCCTTTGCAAACGTAATTACTTGGTGTGGGCAATGGCAAAATCTTCGGTAATTGTTGAAATACCGTTTAATGAGAATTACTCTCAAGAAAAGACCGCTTCAAGTTGTGCATGGTTGTAACAGCATATCAGTATTGGAAGTAATACAGTACAAATATTTGGGCCTATGGATAACTAGCTACTTTTCTTGGACAAAACACATAAATACTCTAGCAGCAAATGCCCTGCTTAAACTGCTTTTCTTGAAGCACTCCCTGAAGTCATCAATGCCTAATGTTCGTCTTTTAGCACACGACTCCTTTATTCGCCCTTTGTTGGAATATGACGAAATTATCGTGGACCCTTTCTATTTATCCAGTGTTAAAGGGAAGCTGGAATGGTTTTTTGAGAATTCCAGGTTATTCAAGAATAAGGAAAGCGTGCCAGGTGATATTGCACGAGCATTTAAAATAGTGAAATAATCACTGATGTTTAGGCTTCTCCTCATTGCGTCTGAGAAGTGCGGGAAAACTTGTGGCGACGATGTCGTTGTTGTCGAAATTTCAGATGTCCGCTGCCTTCGCACACATGCTGCCATGCGTCGTACGATGGCGCCGAACAATGCTGCGTGGGCTTCACCTTCGGTGGCGTATGTTTTCTTCCTTGAAACAACTGTTTCTTTGCTGGGAACGTAGCGCCGCCGCACGTGACGTCATCATTGCGGCCTCTGCCCGCCCCTTTGCATTGCAGAGAAACCTGAACGCCGACGCGGCTTCATTCGGCGATTACGTCACCATTTCGAATGCTAGCACTAAAACGATTTCGCATGATTTACCTGCACCCGCCGCGGTGGCTCAGTGGTTAGGGCGCTCGGCTACTGATCCGGAGTTCCCGGGTTCGAACCCGACCGCGGCGGCTGCGTTTTTATGGAGGAAAAACGCTAAGGCGCCCGTGTGCTGTGCGATGTCAGTGCACGTTAAAGATCCCCAGGTGGTCGAAATTATTCCGGAGCCCTCCACTACGGCGCCTCCTTCTTCCTCTCTTCTTTCACTCCCATCCTTATCCCTTCCCTTACGGCGCGGTTCAGGTGTCCAACGATATATGAGACAGATACTGCGCCATTTCCTTTCCCCAAAAACCAATTATTATTATTATTATTTACCTGCACGTTTCACACGTCCCAGTCCTTTAAATTTTTAACGTCAAATTCTAGAATCTTTCCCTTTGCCATTTAACAAACTAGACCGAGTACAGCATAAGGTAATCAGGTTTGTTTTCAATCATATAGCCATACATCTGTCAGCGAGCTCTTGAAACTTAGCAGATTAACCCCAGTGACTGTGCACAGCCGTGTTTGCCGATTTAAGTTTCTCTTTCAGCTGGTGAACGGAGATTATGAAGTTAATACTTCCCAATTTTCTGCTTACTCCTCAGGTTATATCACGAGACGAAGGCATGCTCTAACAATAACGCTTTGAATGCGCGGAATAACTGCCTTAAATTCCTTTTTTTTTTCGAGAACAATAACAGGCTGGAATAGCTTTACTAACGAGATTGTTACCAAGAATTATTTGTTAATGTTTGAGAAATGCCAGCAAATGTTATGAATTGCGGCCGCTGCGGTGGCTCGGTGGTTATGGTGCTCGGCTGCTGACCCGACAGACCCGGGTTCGATTAAGGCAAAATACTAGAGGCCCGTGCACTGTGCGATGTCAGTGCACGTTACAGAATCCCCAGGTGGTCGAAATTGTCAGGAGCCCTCCACTACGGCGTCCCTCATAGCCTGAGTCTCTTTTAGACGTTAAGCACCATAAAACCATAAAACCAAATGTTATGAATTGAGTGTTCTAGCTTGTATGTTTGACGTATACACACCCTGCTGTGGTCTTATATTTGAGCGTACTACCAATAGCTTTCGGACGTTAAATACCATAAACCAAACGTTATGAATTGAGTGTTTTTATACCTTGTACGTTTGACGTATACCCACCCTGCTGTGATCTTATATTTGAGCGCACTACTAATAGCTTTTGGACGTTAAACACCATAAAACCAAATGTTATGAATTGAGTGTTTTTATAGCTTGTATGTTTGACATATACCTACCCTGCTGTGATCTTATATTTGGGCGCACTAACAACAAAGAAATAAATAAATTAATCAATTAATATTACAAAGTCAGCCACAGCATATCTGCATACTTAGGACCATTCATTTTCATGTTTTTTTTCTTCCAAGACTAGGGGGGGGGGGGGGAGGGGGGATTAAAAATCGGGCGATATTTTTTTAGTTCAAATACTGGTACAAGTCGGCTTAAAATTTCCGTAATTCAGGCTTTTTTCGAGTCATTTATTTTTGCAGCAAGGGACACTTTACTACCTCGTTTTTGTGCCGGACCCAAAATGCTCTTCTTTTTGTTCAATGTTTCACAGACAGCATGGAAATAAAGGTTCGCGCAGAAAAAAAACTCTTCACCAAATTAATATTTTTCTCACCTATTACAAATATTTGATGGTGTAAACTTTCAACCTCATACGCAGCACTTCGCGTGCACGGAAGACCCGCCTGCCTTATACGCTGCAAAAAGAGTCGTTAAATATCATAGAGGCTATTTAAAACGGGCAAAAGCCCTGGAGCAGGACCTCGTTTGCGTGGATAGCGCTTGATACATGATACCGAATAAATGCCTGGTCAGTTCCTGTGTATTGGCCCCTCGCTTCTAAAAGTTACTTTTCTAACATATCCTTAAAATAAACCACGTCATGAACAACAAGCGTTGTAAGAGGTCTAAGATCACCAGTTTAACGAACGCTCCTCTGGAATCAGCACAGAATATCCGCTAATTTTCGTGCGGTGTCTTCAACTTTGTTCAGGAAAACGTACTTCCTCTATGCCATTTCCTATATAAGTATATCGTAACGAGAAACTCATTCCAATGCACCTGCGTGTTCTCTAAAAGGGGCATTTTCAGGGAGATATCGGGTTGCACTCCATATTTAATAAATCGGTTCGGGATGCGAGAATCGGGTGAAATCAGGTTTTGCCCGAAAACGAAGGGCTCTATATACAGAGTGTTTCATCCAAGACTTTACGCACATTTTAAAAATACGCTTCTTGGGTTATAACGGCGTTTTTTGCGGCATATCATTGTCAGAGTTGTAGCACGTAAGAATACAGCTAACACGTGCCAGGCTGTTTAACCAATAATGAATAGTTAGGTTTTCAACTATTACTGTTAGGTTTCTTAATTATTAAGAGGAGTGTAGCCCAGCGTAAGCAATATCCATATCAGTTTTTAGAATTTCGGAAACGCAGTTACCCTTGGCGTTGTGGCCCCAGAAATTTTGGCTATTTCGACGAGCTACTTGCACTGGAGCGGTTGCTTTGCCTTCAAGCTTCCCGAAAACCCATGTATTTTGGCGCGATGCAGCCATAAATTTTTAAGCCACAGCGCCGAGGGTAAACATGTTTTCTAAATTCCAAAAATTGATATAGATATTGCCTACGGTGGGCTACTCATCTCTCAGTAATTAAGGCGTCTAACAATAATAGTTAAAATTAACTATTCATTGCTGGTCAAACAGCCTGCTGGTTAGTACGTCTTAACTTTATTCTGACGCAGTTACGCGCTGACAGTGCTATTTCGAAAAAAGCGCTCTATGAACTCATAAAGTCTATTTTTAAAAATCGTGTAAAATTTTAGTTGAAACACCCTGTATACTTCATCTCGCCAGTTGTATTTCCCAGTGGAATCGGAGCTGCAGGAGAGCCGGTCGTCGGTTTTTCACAACTGTGGTCTTGTCATGCGCTAGCAAGCCAACGCGACGTCTGGAAACCGTCTCCGGTCCTCATATATATCTTGCACTCTAGTGCGAAAAACGTGTGACTTGTATAAATTCTGTGAGTGGGCTGGATTTAGGTTTCTTTTTTTTTTTAATCAAAAGCGGCGTGACATGTACAGATCCAGGTATACGCAGTTTGTAGACACCAGCATTGCTGCTAATGCTCAGAACAATGTTACGAGATACAACGAGATTTCTTTTTTTTTTGTAAAACACACGTGATACTTGCAAAGTAGCGCCAATACAAACCTACATTGTGATATCTGCTCGGTAATGGGAGGGACCGCAATGCTTTACCATTTCGGCTGCTGTGTGATGACATTTTTAACACTTTTACACGCGACGTCTAAAAAAAAAATGAAAACGCTGCAGCTGTACTAAATGCAAGACTCCCCTTTACTTTCATGGCGCCTCACTGTCTCTTTTCTTTTTCTGTCATGTGCTAGTTCGCGGTCTTGGATTAGGTGCTCAGAACAGGCTGCGTTCCAAAGGCTCGGAGGCGCTGAGGAGGCATTGACTGAGCTGCGCTTGCTACACAGATGCTTCAACTGTGATTGAACTGTACTTCATAATCGTTTTACCGAGAACTTTGGCCTTTTTTTAAGCGAGGCTTGTCTACACTCCTTCTTCTTTCTTCTATATCCCCTCTCTCTTTCTCATTATGCCTAATGGCAAACATCTTGAATAAAAAAAAACTGCATGACTCGCAAACTCAGCACAAAGGCAAACAGGCTATGTGTCCCAGAGATTTTGCTTTCTTTCAAACCTACGACTCCCCGCGGACTACGTGTTTCTTCCCGAGATAATTATGAGCAGTGTTTTAATGTGCATCCTGCATCACCTAAATATGTACAACCACAACCACCAGCGTCAAGCTTTGTTCTATTCTTCCGGCGGTCCATGAAAGTAGCTAAGGCGACGCTTTTCGGTAAAGAAGCGGAGGAGTTAACTTTGCTGTACTGGGATGGCTCGATCGGGTCCGCATGAGGTTAAGAGATGGAGGGGAGCTGACAGAAATTTCTGTCAAGAACTCGGCTCATTTTCTTGCAGCGAAAGCTGTATCGGCGACGTGCCCTAAGACTCCCACTAGGAAATCGCTCCGCGGTCATGTGACCAGCCCCTGTACGGGCGCACGCGCTCATCCGCATCCCTTGTATATCCCCCTCACTCACCCCTAGCCTCGCGCTTTGCGCTACCTTTATGTTCATCTAATGGGACGTGCTGTCGCGGGACGCCTCCATGCGTTTCGAAAGGCCTCTCGGACGCTGCGCGTATCTGGAAGATGAGAGCTTATAAACATATAGGCAAGTTGAACACAGGCAGCACGGAATATAGGAACGCTGCTTGCATGCAAACACGATGCCAATAGACACCTGTGACCAGGCCTGTGACAAGAATTGACACCGTTTACGCGATGTTGCGTATAATGTGGGAAACTCAGAGATAGCAGTATTGCCTTCCAGCGCCTGTGATGCTTCATACGTGATTCGTATTCCCCGGCTCGACGCCGCTCTGCAGAAACCACAGAGATGCGCGTCTGCGGTCGTACAGTAGGTGGGCACCTGCGCCGTACCGTGAAGCAGAAGTGATTTACAGAATAGGTGAATGTGGAGATTTTGAAAAAAATGACGGTTACTCAAGCTCACGCTAAATTTCGCGATTTAGGCAACAAACGTGAACGCTTGATATTAATCTATGCTAGTTGTCAAGCGCGTTGGCTTGTATATGAACGTTTGCGGAAAAACTTCCCAGGCGTAAGAAAAAAAAACGCCGCCACCCGCCATGAAATGTATTCGTTAGTTTATAAAACTATCTTCAGTGATAAGCAATGCGAGTCGTGTTAAGTGCTGTGGACTCCTGTTTAGATTAGAGTCATCCCACTTAAAACGGCGTGTACATAATCTACAGCGGCATGGCGAAAATCTTGGCACAAGATCTCGTGCAGAGTCACCTGTCATTGCAGATTTGGCCAGCGAAATATGCCGTTGTGTCTCATTTTTCGGTGGAAAACCTGGTGGCAAGCCGACTTCTGCCGGCCCGAAAAACGGGTCGCTACGCCCCTAGTGATTAGGAGTGCAAGTATAGGAAATTTGCGGTCAACAACTCGCAGGTCCGCTACTCGTATACCACACCTCAGTCATGCCCCAGTCGCGCGGCTCGCGCCAGCGTAGCTTAACTGCAGCAAGCGCCGCAGCGTTTAATAATAATAATAATTGGTTTTTGGGGAAAGGAAATGGCGCAGTATCTGTCTCATACATCGTTGGACACCTGAATCGCGCCGTAAGGGAAGGGATAAAGGAGAGAGTGAAAGATGAAAGGAAGGAGGAGGTGACGTAGTGGAGGGATCCGGAATAATTTCGACCACCTGGGGATCTTTAACGTGCACTGACATCGCACAGCACACGGGCGCCTTAGCGTTTTTCCTCCATAAAAACGCAGCCGCCGCGGTCGGGTTCGAACCCGGGAACTCCGGATCAGTAGTCGAGCGCCCTAACCACTGAGCCACCGCGGCGGGTGCAGCGTTTCGGCTGTTTCGAATTTTTAAACGGACATGTTAAAGATCCCCAGGTGGTCGAAATTATTCCGGAGACCTCCACTACGGCACTTCTTTCATTTCTTCTTTCACTCCCTACTTTATCCCTTCCCTTACGGTGTGGTTCAGGTGTCCAAAGATATATGAGACAGATACTGCGCCCTTTCCTTTCCCCAAAAACGAATTATTAGTATTATTATTATTATCACCCCGCGCAACCCGAGCCACGGTGAGCGGCGCTGGAGTCAGCGTCGTCGTTGGAGAGCTTACTAGGGTGCCTCAATGCCAGCGCCGCCGGGGTGGAGACAACTTCAGCGGCGCCTCCATATTGAATCACACGGGATCAGCGGCGCTAGCGTCTGTAACGGCGCCGTTCATGCTCTCGGCGCGCTTCAAAGTGCTTTAACTTGAACGGCCTTTTGCAGCGAGAGCTACACTCGGCTACCAGTCGAGCATTTCGCGGTACATGGGAGAGGCCAGTTGTGATTCAATATAGCGGCGTCGTTTAAGTTGTCTCCACACTGAACGGCGGCACTGGGATTGAGGCACCCTAGAGCTTACCGATGGACAGCGCTTCCGCTGTGGTCACGGTGATCTAGAAACATTTGGCGAAGGCTGTACCGTCACAGAAAGGTGGCACGGAAGCATGCAGTTTTTTCCGGCCACGCAGTGTTGTCTATTTTTTTATGTACATACGCTCCCACTTCTCAAAGCGTGGGCAGCGCGCCTCACGTGAGGAGACACACGCTGCTTGGCGTGAGCCGTTCACATTGAGGAGCACGCACGACGGGCTTGTTTGTTGCGTCAGCGTGGTGCGCTGTATACATGAACGCATCAAATGGTCGAAGAAGGGGCGTAGTAGGCGCAACAGATGCAATCTCACACATGCAACATACAATGTAGGAGTTGGAGATTTCGGCATTTGCTGATAGACACGTTTAGTGTTTGGTGGTTTTTCAGATTGTATGTTCTATCTGCCTGTCTGCGCGCGCGCGCGTGTGTGTGTGTGTGTGTGTGTGTGTGTGTGCGTGCGTGCGTGCGTGCGTGCGTGCGTGCGTGCGTGCGTGTGTGTGTGTGTGTGTGTGTGTGTGTGTGTGTGTGTGTGTGTGTGTGTGTGTGTGTGTGTGTGTGTGTGTGTGTGTGTGTGTGTGTGTGTGTGTGTGTGTGTGTGTGTGTGTGTGTGTGTGTGTGTGCGTGTGTGTGTGTGTGCGCGCGCGCGCGCGCGTGTTTTCATCGTTCTATAATACCATACCTGTGTAGTCTTCGTCTTTATGGTACAGCTCCGATTTCTGGCATCCGATTTCCGGCTACCGCAATGACACATACAACGTTATGATTTTTTCTTTGTCCCTTCCGCCCCATCCCCTTTCATAGAACACGCATTTAAGGCGGACATATACAAGCCCTGATGTATCATAGTTTTATAACGCTGTCACCTTTCTATTCCTGGCAAATGAGTCTCGCCTCAAAGTGGGCGGAACTCCGAGCTGGAATAATCAAGCGGGGGCGAATGATGAGCAGCTGGTGTACGGTCGGCATGCCCCCAAGAGGTATGCTGACGGCACAATCTTTCAGGAAGATGACCTTCTATAAAACGTTTCAGGAATCTATACGTCACAAAGCAGCAAGACGCAGCGAGATAGAATTTCGAGCTTAGTTAACAAGGTGCACACTCAGCTCCCTTCCTTCTCAAAAGAAAAAAAAAAAAGCCAGACTCAGTACCTCCAAGCCGCAAAAGTGCAACAGCTCCGGGAAAGGGTCGGATTTACTGCCAACACTTGGAAGGGGCGGGGCAGAGCCACACTCCTATGGCAACTCATTTCTTGAGCTTTTTTCGCCGAAAAAAAAAAGGGGGGGGGGGGGGACAAACGTAAGAGCAGCAGTCTCTTTGGTGGCCTTGCTTTCGGCTAATAAAAATGTCTTTCTAAACAAAGCCAAGCCTAACTTAAAGAACAAAAATAAAGGACTTTTCGTATCGTTCATTGAATTTTAGTGCATTCCGACTTGGACCTTAACATTTCAAGCGCGAGTGCGTTGAAAGATCTGTAGTAGTTCGTGACCGCCTCCTCTAAGCGGGGTATACTATAACGAGCTTGAGGGCATTCCGTATGCAAGCGCACCCGCGCCCTTCGCCGTAACCTTCTCGCCGAGAGGGAAGAAGCCATGCATTGGCACAGCGAACAGATCGCGACATTCCGCGAAGGAGGCCACGGCTGCGCTGCTGAGACGCCGCCGCTCTGCACCGGTGCATGTGGGGCCGCTGTTTGTTTCGCGCACTGCAGCTGTGCTCCGGCTGGCTGGCATTCCATTGTGCGCGCACACGCGGAAAGCCGACGACTAGAGGCGGACCGCCTTAGTGTTTCACAAGATGTCACGCGCCGAAAGGGCGGCCACGCGACAACCTCGGCTGCCGTGTTTGCCTCGACCCGTGACCTTTTTAGCGACGACGATCTTCGCCGTGATCTGCCGAGAACGTGCTGCTTAAGATCGAGCGTGCGGCTGCAAATGGGATGTTTGCACCTCCACTCAATTTGGCGCGCTGACTTTAACTTTGGCTTTTTATCGGCACTGCTCGCTTCGTATGCCGTGATCAATTCAGCCCTAATATCATCTTTATGAGACGCGCATTCTTTCGTGTTCTGGAGTAAACATTTACAAGTAAAGGATATACTGATTTGCAGCCGATTAAATGCACTCAATACATGGAGGTTTCTTGGTAGTCACAATTTTCAGACGTAGTCGGAATTTTGGACCCTTCCCAGCAGTGATTGCCATACACACTCATTTGTTTTTTTCTGAAGGCACCCCCTTAATTCATAACATTTTTTTTTTTTTACACACGACGGGGAATTTTCGTAATCTTTATCGTGAGCGTTGGGAGTCAAAAACGTTGCTAGCCGTACGCGACACATCGGCGACACAAATAAGTGATAAAAGATGACAAAATGACTACCACTTCTCTGCCTTCAACATCCCCACTAGAAATTTGGACACCTCCCCCTAACTTCAGTTCCCAGTGAAACTCCTGCTCCGCAGTGCATATAGTTGGCGACATCTGGGCTGACGTGTTTCCGCTTCGAACCTCCAGAGTCCCACGAAGTTGCACTCACTGGATCGACGCCCCAGACAACGCACTGGGGGAGCTCGGCACAGCGCCAGCAGCGGCCAGCGAAAGTATTGGAGCTATCTCTTGCAAAACGCGAAATCGAGGCGGGCATGCATTGGCGAACAGGTGCTCGCGAGAGCGGCCGCAGCCAGCAGCTCTTGCAAACCGCGCCTCGTAACTGCTGCGCTGTTGTCGACAGCCGTACCACTGCTGCAAACGCGACGTCCAATTTCATGTCAAAGGCGCTTTCTGTTCCGGGCAAATCGGCGCACTGCGAACGCTACGCGTTGTGCACTGCAAAAGGAAGAAGGAAAACCGCCCAGCACTGAATGCTTTGGAGCCCACTTTCGCGTTATCGCACAACATCGATAACGGGAGCACATGTCGATGCATGCCTTCCTAGAAACTCTTCTAGTCGACTTTTACGAAGAACCTCCGCGGGTGTCCCCTGGAATAATGCGGCACTATAGAATAAGGCGTACATACAGATTCATTGCCTACAACTCAATTCTATTTGTATCACCCACCCCAACGCGTAGCCGATGATATCGATAACGGAGGCGTGGTGTTTTCACCCCAGCCATTAACGAATGCCAAAGCAGAGGTCACAATGGAATAGAATTGGTACATAACTGGTTCAATGGTTTATAGGGGTTTAACGTCCCAAAGCGACTCAGGCTATGAGGGACGCCGTAGTGAAGGGCTCCGGAAATTTCGACCACCTGGGGTTCTTTAACGTGCACTGACATCGCACAGTACACGGGCCTCCAGAATTTCGCCTCCATCGAAATTCGACCGCCGCGGCCGGGATCGACCCCGCGTCTTTCGGGCCGGCAGCCGAGCGCCATAACCACTCAGCAACCGTGGCGGCTCATAACTGGTTAAATATACCGTTAAATACCATTAAAAATATACCGTTAAATAACAGGTTAAATATTCTGGCCAACGGTCACGGTTATCTACGGCGCTCCCCCGAGCAGACCGGTGGAATGTGCAGCCAATGAGAAACAGAACTTAATTTCGCTCGGACTTCAACGCAGCCATGTTACTGTCTGCACTCCATTTTATGGTCGTGAAATTTCACCTTCTACACTCGCTGTCAATTTCACTGCGTCACTACGACTGCTGTAGTCTTTCTTCATAAAAAAAAAGGTATCACAATCATGCGCAAATTATGCCTGACGAGCAGGAAAATTGGACAACATTAAAACAACAACAACAACGCGGTCAGACACCTTGATAACGTAGTCTTAGACGTAGGGACGATGTTCTTTTATCGCCTGTAGTGCAGTTGCAATGAACGCAGTTCACTCAGTGTGTTGCATACAGTGTGTTCGTATACTTTGTTTTTCTGTACAGATCAGTTCGCTTTGGTTTCATGTATTACATTCTCACTGAGCTTCTCAGCTCAGTGTTTTCCTCAAATTTATTGGTACAAATCTGTCCGATTTGTTTTCGTGTATTTATATGAATACGTTGTACTACTGCTGAACAATGCACAAGTGAGAGGGCCTTGTCAGGCAGAGCATATCTGCCCGTTTCCCCATCCCCCGAGACCGCTTTTGCATCTTAATAAATTGAAAATCGAAATCGAAAGAAATTGCGCGAACCTGTAGACTCAAAGGACTGCCATGGTTTCATTGCGAGGGCTCAGCTGGGCCACCTCAAAAGTGTGCGGTAACTGAGGCATTCAAATGAGTCTAAAAACTACCATTCCAAAGTCACAAAAACAAAGACCCGAAGCAGCAGTAATGGGCCCTCTTCCTTTCGGCACGCTGGAAGCACACTTTGATGGGCGTTAAAAGGCGAAAACAGAGCCACGGGACGACGACATCCTTCGGCACGTACTCCCGTGCGGCCTGGAGCTAATCCGAAAACCACTCTTCGGTATGCCGCACACATCGCGCGTCCCCTCGCACGAACTAAACAGCGCCAGTGTTCGGGGGAGAGGAGGAGGCCGAGATCGTGCCTGTCGCACAGCGTAATCGAAGGCCATAAATTTCGGATGAGGGAGGCTTTTGGGGAAAGGGGGCGGAGTCCTCGTGCTCGAGTCTGTCAGCAGGCAGGGTACCACCGGGGAAAATGAAAAAGCAAACGAAACGGTCCGCATGAGGAGAATCAGTGGCTACTGTTACATTACCGCGTAATATACTTGATCGGACGGTTCAGCGCGGAAACTGTCTCTGAATGCCCATTCTCAAATTCACCGCTACGGGACCTTTCCGGATATAAAGACTAGCAGTGCCAAGTGGGAACCGACTATCTCGCCTCGAAACCATACCGATCATGTAATTGTTCTGATTTAAAAGTGGTAATACTCAATTGAGGACGCACGTTGGACCTTCGAGACAAATTTGACGAGCGCGGCTACGCCAACGAGGAATGAAAGCACAGGCGCAAGTACCATCGCTCGAAAGCATAATGCTTGAGATGGGCCAGAACGGCACTAAAACGCAAGGCAGCGTCGCCGCTCCTGCAGCAGCGTGCGAGCGCATGAACCACGGGAGGAGCGCGCGATGATCGGTGCAGGCTTGCCGAGCTTGCTGCGTTCGGCGCCGGCGGCGCAGGTATGGGCGGAAGGACGTAAAGGGGGGGACTGCGCGGGAGGGCGGGATCCCCACCACCTCCGCCCCGTGGGCCCGCAATCGATCGGCGTGAGCGGCAGGAGGAATCCAAATAAAGCAGCCGACGTGGGCCGCCGACGCCCAGGTCCCGCGGCCCCTAGCACGGCACACGCCCTTGCGCGGCCACGGCGACGCCACTCCGGAAGGGGGCACGGACACACACACACGCACCACTGGGTGGTGGCGACCGCAGGGCACCCCCTCTCCCGCCGCTGACACGACGGCAGTGGCCCCGAAGGGGAAGCCCCTGCGCCGATTTCTTCTTGCCGAGTCCCTTTGTCGTTCATGACATTGGATTAAAGGAACTTCCGCAGATTTGTCTTAATAATAATAATAATTGGTTTTGGGGAAAAGAAAATGGCGCAGTATCTGTTTCATATATCGTTGGACACCTGAACCGCGCCGTAAAGGAAGGGATAAAGGAGAGAGTGAAAGAAGAAAAGAAGAATAGGTGCCGTAGTGGAGGGCTCCGGCATAATTTCGACCACCTGGGGATCTGTAACGTGCACTGACATCGCACAGCACACGGGCGCCTTAGCGTTTTTCCTCCATAAAAACGCAGCCGCCGCGGTCGGGTTCGAACCCGGGAACTCCGGATCAGTAGTCGAGTGCCCTAACCACTGAGCCAGCGCGGCCTTTGATTTGTTTTCTTTGTCTTCAACGGGATGCGAAATTTTGGCGCGGAAGGACAGCTTCCCGAAAGGGCTGCTACGATGACGTAGCAATCTTTCCTTTCAATCTTTTTTCCCCTCCCCTCCTCTTTCTACGACACGCCGGCAGTGGGCGTGGAGGCTAGTCCTTCAGTAGACAAGCCCGTGTCTCCCTCCTTTTCATCCTTCCCAACAATCACTGAAGAAGAAGAAGAAGAAGCCCGCTTGAGTATCTGTGCCGGGATGTTTCGGAATCCTCTTGACTTAAAGCTGCTAGTTTTTCTTTCGACCGCGGAACTGTGATGAACCGAGAGTGCGATTTGAGTGAAGTATATCCAACTTGCGAGGTGCCTGAATGGGCAAAGGTCAGTTGCATACCAAACTTCGTTTCGAGGAGCTTGTGTGATAAGCAGCTTTCGGTCTCATGCTTTTATCGTTTCATTGTTAAAGATTAGACTGTTGTCTGAAGATCCATTCGGCATTGACAGTCAGCCCTCACAGTGAGAACGTTCACCTTGAGGCCTGCAAGAGAACGACGCTGGAGATAATGATTGCGCAGGGAAAGAAATTGACCCAAGCTATGGCGATGCATCTGATGATTGTTACGGCAGTTTGAAAGGAGACATATGCCCTTGTCATGGCGACCAAGGAACCTCACTGGGACCCTTTAACAGCTAGACTCAAACTTGACGGCTATATAGCTGTGCTACTGGCTTTTACCGACACAGGCGAATATTTCGCAATGAGAATAGAATCAGGTAGGGTGCATTTGGCAGGCTGGTACCTGCTGCTTATCTCTCAAGAGGAAAGTACTCACCAGTACTCAATTATAGGGCAGAAACTTGGAGAATAACCCGCCGCGGTGGCTCAGTGGTTAGGGCGCTCGACTACTGATCCGGAGTTCCCGGGTTCGAACCCGACCGTGGCGGCTGCGTTTTTATGGAGGAAAAACGCTAAGGCGCCCGTGTGCTGTGCGATGTCAGTGCACGTTAAAGATCCCCAGGTGGTCGAAATTATTCCGGAGCCCTCCTCCACGGCACCTATTTCTTCCTTTATTCTTCCACTCCCTCCCTTATCCCTTCCCTTACGGCGCGGTTCAGGTGTCCAACGAGATATGAGACAGATACTGCGCCATTTCCTTTCCTCAAAAACCAATTATTATTATTATTATTATTATTATTATTATTATTATTATTATTATTATTATTATAAACTTGGAGAATAACGAAAGGGACCGGGATTAAATTGCTAATGATGAAAGCAGAATGCGTTAGGGAAGAAATGCAAGTTGATTATACCCTAGCTGAAATAAATAAGAGGAAATGGACATGAGCAAAGCGTGTAACGCAGCAAACGGAGGCGATGGTCCCTCAGGGTAACGGGGTCGGTTTCAAGAGAGAGCAAACGCAGCGGTGGGCTACAGAAATTCAGGCGCGTAGATGAGGCCGGAAGCTTGGTGAAGGGTGGTCGTAGACTCGTAGCTGGCGTAGGACAGGGTTGATTGGAGCTCACTTGGAGAAGCGTTTGTCCTGCAGTAAGCGTAAGTGGACTACTGATTACGATGATTATGAAACATCACTGCTCCTCACTGAAGAGAGATTCCTCTCTTTCTTTTCAGCACTTCCCTTTACATCGTGACATTTCTTCGACGAAAGTGCTCGACTTCCCAGTGACATCCTCTTGACGAGTGCATCAACTAGAATCACGTATACATACGGCTCCGTAGGGCCTTTCTCTTCTTTCTTTAAACATCGCACTTTGTACCTATGTTCAGTAATGTACGAACATGTTGTACAGTTTGCAAAACTACTCCAGTCGGATATTTGCGGACACGATGCTTCGCCGTTATAATGGTTAAACCATGTAAAACAAATGTTTTGTTAGTGAGGCACCATCAAGAGTGCCCTTGAAATAATGCTCTGTGCTTGCTTATCTCCGCAGAGACCTTCTTTCTTTCGATTACTTGATTTTATTCAAACCAATCACAAATCTCCTCTCGGTCGTACGTCAGCTGCACAGTAGGACTGTGCATACTCTCATGTGGCTTCCCTCGAGTTACGAGTTTCGCAAACCAGCCATTCAAAACCTGATGAAACGAAAACTATAGGACCGCGTTCATAAGGTCGTGTGTATTGTCGATTTTCCCTTATTGGCAGCTGCCTTTGCTGTCTCTCGGTAGCAGTCAACCAGACGAGATGGGACAAGACCATATGGGGTTCATTTTCGCTCTCAGCGCAACACGAACGGGACACAAGACGAAGGACTAGCACAAACAGGCGCTGTTTGTGCTAGTCCTTCGTCTTGTGTCCCGTTCGTGTTGCGCTGAGAGCGAAAATGAACACTTACCAACTCGCCCAAATTTCCGCCTTGCTGAATCATATGGGTTGACTGATGCTAATACACTGGCTCGAAAGTGGCGGCCGAACGCCCTGTCCACATTCTTGTTAGTCGTGCTGGCAGTCATTAAGGCAACGCCTCCTGATAGTCAGCCATCACATTGCAGACAAAATGCACGGCGTACACCAATATGCCAACACAATTTCTTAAGATCATATGATTCTAACCAGAGGCTACAGTCAGCATAACCGCAACATTTGTGAGGTCAAACAGTTCAGTAGTACGAAAATATTATCTTTAACGCTTGTTGAAGCAATGGGCCAACTGTTTTGCGCCTCCTTTTGTGCAAACATTCTTGGCAGCACCATGATGACCAAGCAGACGGTTAGCACATCGTCCGTTGCTAATTACGCTTTCCTATAATTCGCGCCCTCGTGTATTTTAATTTCCGTTTAACTAAATCTTTTATAAATTGAATCAACTTTGAGAACACCGAAGAAAGAAAATTAACTAGTTAACAGGCTTCCTTTTTTTTTACAACGTGGCAATATCAGCCTCCATATTTACGCTTATTCGAGCAGTGGTTATAATCCTCTCCCCGACCAACCTGCTCTCTAGTTACCTTGACGCAATCATACTTCAAAGCACGACTAACCGCGATGTGCTGCACAGTTTCCCTCTCCTGCATGTCGCAACAACTAGAATATTCACCGTCGTCAGCATTTTTCCTGCAGCCTTTCGTCCTTTGTTTCACAATTTGTCTCACAAGGATTGCATAGGCCTTTGGTATAGATACGCAGCTTTTCAGTTTCTACCTGGCATGAGGTCTTCTGCGCGGCGGCTGCAACGGATGATGAAAATGCAGTCTTTCGAAACAGTTTTTACCACACCACCGAAATTGAGTCTATGGTGCAAAATGGCGTAGTTAACATCACCCTAAACGGCGAAGCTTAAAGGAACTATGCAATGAATAAAAAGTCGCTTGTAAATGTTTTCAATGCTTAGAAATGATGCTAAGAAGCATTCACGCCAAGTATGAGTCTTCGGAACTGAGCCGGAAATTTATTATGAATTTTTAAAAACCGTGTTTTTTTTTTGTAAATTCGCGGGCCGATTGGTGGGCTCGTAGTGACCGATTTTGAAACTAAAATCGTGAAAGAAGACGTCACTGTACCCATGACGTCGCCAGGCCACCACACGCTCTCATTCGCTGGAGCCACGGCAGCCACGACGTCACGGGCACACTTCCGGTAGCCTTGAAAATCGTCTGCTCGTGCCGCCTCGCGACCCTCTCGGGCAAGCGCGAGCCAGGGCGTTGCCTTCGCGCATATGTTTTCAATTTTCCTCTGCCGCCTCCTTCGGGAGTTCCGGGAGTTCCGGAGCCACTGGCAGTGGCTCGCCGAGTCGCTACGGAGTTCCGGAGCCACTCGCAGTGGCTCGCCGAGTCGCTACTGTCGTCGCTGGCGTTCAGTTGGTACGGCGTTAACGTATAGGGCTCGATGCCCATCGCGGCCTTAAGAGCAAGCGCTTGAGTCGCGGCTCGAGGCCCGGGTAGATTACTGCTAACTACAACAGACGATAAGCAAAGAAACTTGAAGCGCGCCTCAATCACGCCGCCGACGCTGCTGCTGGGGTGCTAGGAGCGACAACCGGAAATTGCAAAAGGAACGTCAGCGGATGACGTATTCATGGGCGGGGCCCAGTCCCAGAGCTGTTTTCCTTATTTTTGTCTGGTGACCCGCGTGTACGAGTTGAGGGGGGAGAGGAGGAGCGTAATTTTTAATCGTCTATACCTTCGGTGTTATTGATGCCAGCTTAAAAATTCTAGCGCTGCGGGTGACGAGTGATGAAATGCCTATCTCTCGTCTGCTTTACGCAATCGCAATTAATTTATTGCATAGTCCCTTTAACAACGGGGCACCCTGTAACTCAGTACATCGGTTCTATGACGGCTTACATCAAAAGCCCGCCAGCTGTTAGCAGGAGTACGAGACTTCGTACATTGCTTCTAATGGCTGTCCCTCGGATTCCAGCACCTCCGTTTGGGGCTGACGCGGTAGCAGCAACTCGAATCCGCGGCGTTCTTGCATCTCAAACCCGAGCGGAGGCAAGTGTGTGCGTGCGTGTGCGTGCTTGCTCGGCGCTGACCTCCCGGCGCGCTCGTTCAGGCGGCGCGCGCACAATGAGCCATTCGTCATCGGCGCCGACGGAAGAGTCGCTTCTACCGCGAGCGCGCCTCTGCGCAGCCGGTGGTCGCCGCCGGGGCGACATTCAGCACGCCGCGCGGCGCCAGGCCTGCTGCTGCCGGCCTCGCAGGCTTCGTCTATCCGGCGTTCGCGCGGAGTCGCCTTAGCTCAACGGAGCGAGGCCGTCCACGCATCGGCGAGGAAACCCCCTTCCGCCCTCCTTGCAGCGATATGGCTCTATCAGGGAGGCATTTTGCAGCGGTTGAAGGGGAGGCCGTAGTGCGTACGCAGAGCAGGCTGACCGTGGCGGATATACAGTTTACAGATATCAATGTCACTTCTTCGAATGTGGGAACTTATGTGGGAGCGATCTTGTCCCCTTTTCGTCACTTTTACTCTTAGTTGCCAATGGCACGGTGTAATGGCTAGTGAAAATAGAAATCTCTTTCCTCACGAGAACTTTTTTCATTGTCAGTCAGCAAACGTGCAACTTCTTACTGAGGCTCACAGCTGAAAAACCTAGAAGTTAATGCGTTAGCATTACTACCGTCACTCAGGAGATGAACTGCAAGTCATGACCAATGAGTTAGACAGAGCAGTACAGTGAGTCTAAAAATTAAAATGCAGAAAACCAAAATAATGTTCAACAGTCTAGCAAGGGAACAGCAGTTCACAATTGGTAATGAGGTGAGTGGTAAAGGAATTCGTCCACTTAGAGCAGGTAGTAACAGCTGATCCGGATAATGAGAGGGAAATAACTAGAACGATAAGAATGGGGTGGAGCGCATATGGCAGGTTCTCTCTGATCATGAATAGCAGGGACTAGATTACGTAACTGTCAATTAGGAAAATTGTCAAAAACTTCTCACAAAGGTGTCAATAAGCCTCGCTCCTATTGGTCGGTCGTGGCCGGCGGCCATATTGCTTTTTTGCGTCATGGGTGGCTGCAGATGACGTCACGGATGTGGCAGAAGTGATGACGTTGCACACCTAATTATGCAGCCGCTATTTGACTGTTTTTTATCACAGTTTTGAGGTTGTCAATTTGACTGTTGCCTTTGTGACAGAAAATGGCGACTGTGTACGCAGCGATACGACTGAGGCGGATGCGCTGGCGCGAGCAACGGCGAAGGAGGGCGCACGAGGACGCGTTTGACTTGCTGGACGAGCTGTTTCGACGCCTCTTTCGACTGGAGAAGCAGACTGTGGAGTGGCTATGCGACGAACTCGCCAATGAACTGGGAGGTTTGCGCGCGAGTGCGCTGTCGGTGCGGCGGCAGGTGCTGTGTGCATTGCGGTTCTTTGCCACGGGCGGCTTTCAGGCTGCCGTTGGTAATGAGGCGTACGTCTGCATCGCACAACTGGCGGTGAGCAAATGCGTACAGCGGGTGTTGGAGGCAATTTGTAAAGTTAGTGCGCAGAAGGGGTGGGTTCCGTCGTCACCTCTGTGGCACACAGTTACATATAAATAATACACGCTCATGCTGGCAAAGCACTTTATTTTTCCCAGCAAATGGCGCTTCGTGGTCGTCTTGTTTCCCAGGGGGAAAACAACCACACATCACATACTGCAACACCTCACCTTTTGGCATTTTTGTCATCGATCGAAAGAGCCGAACAACACAGACTTCGACAAGTTGTCTTCGTCGATTTCGCACCAAGCGCTTCTTGCAAGTTCGCTCGGTAGTCACGTAGCCTTCACTGCATTCGTTGGAATTTTTCTGCGCACTTAGGTCAACCGCACAGCAGCTCGATTCCAGACGCCGCGCAAAAAAAAAAAAAACACGGCGTGAAACAGCTGCTTTAGTGCAAAGCGGCCTTTTTACTGCCGTCAGCACACCCCCGCGGCACCGAAAGTTACCCACCAGTCAATTTAAAAGCACAACTTCGAACGCTTTTTGTTTTGCTTAATATTTTCGAACTTTAAACACAATGTTTTGACAAAATAAAATATTAGTTATTTTAATCGTTGCTTATTTCTTATTTCTTTTTACAAAAAATAAGCAGACGGTCCCTCGAATGCTCTCGGGGCGCCGCCCTGCTGTAATTGGCTGATTCCTCGTTGCGTCACGTGGTGACGTCTCATCGTGTCGCCATTTTGACATCACTGTCAATAACTTGTCACAATTTGTCACAATTGCGTAATCTAGCCCCAGGTGACCAATATCCCTCAAGAGAAAAGTGTACAACAGCTCTATCTTACCGGTACTCACCTACGGGGAAGAAATTAGGAGGCTAACGAATAGGGTTCAGCCTAAGTCAAGGACAACACAGCGAGCCATGGAAAGGAAAATGATAGGTGTAACGTTAAGAGACCGGAAGCGGGCAGACTGGGTGAGGGAACAAACGCGTGTTAATAACATCCTATAGTCGAAATCAAGAGGAAGAAATGGGCATGGGCAGGGCATGTACTGCGAAGGCAAGATAACCGCTCGTCCTTAAGCGTAACGGAGTGGATTCCAAGAGAAGGCAAGCGTAGCAGGGGCCGGCAGAGGGTTGGGTGGGCGGATGAGACTAGGAGGTTTGCAGACATAGGGTGGGCGCAGCTGGCAAAGGACAGGGTTAATTGGAGAACACATGGGAGAGGCATTTGCCCTGCAGTGGGTGTAGTCAAGCTGATGATGATGATTACTACCCTTACTTTCGCAAAATCTGCGTGCCTGGTGTTGTGTGATGCCGCCGCCACCCACCAGGAGGCCTCCGCCCTCTCCCCCCTCCCCTACCCCAGCTGCCTTCAGTCCACTTTAACCGTCCAGAAGCTGCCACCCATCACCAATTAACCACCCCCGGAGCACCTACCAAAAGGCTCTGCCCACCATCCATCTACTCACTTCCACCCTCCAGGTGGCTGTAGTGGTTTATTAAAAAAAAAAAGAAGTGAAGGGAAAGAGAGTTGCCGGCCGCGGCAATTGCTATCTAATATCTTAAGCACCCGAGCTGCAGCCGGCGGAGGTAAAAGGGAGAGGGTAGCGAGGAGAAGTATAGAGGGGAGCGATGGCAAGAAAGCACAGTACACTATTTACAAAATACAAAAAGTAATCAAGTTCGCGACGCTCGTACGCAAATGTCCAGGCTCTGTCCCAAGATAAGTGCGCACGAGCGGCCACTGTGTACAATCCACCCTCCAGATGCCTACAACACGAGAACAACACTGAAACGAAAAAGCGATTGAGAAATGCAGTTCAAAGATGCATCGAGGAGGCGATCATTGTAGAAGCAAAATGTGCAACCAGTACTGCTCATGCACATTTGTAGCATCACATTATATGATCACCTGTGCATTTTTTTTTGTTTACGGTGTACACTCGTCAGAGGCAATTTGAAGCAGAGGGGGCCCAAGAGAGAATTTCTTGATAGGAAAAGCACTTTGGTGCCAAATTTTCCGAAGAAAAAGCAAAGCCCTCTCTCCCCTCGTCTGGAGCCCATAAATCAGAGCATCGTTCACATTAGGAATCATTCGGGAAAATAGCGATGACAAAGATGTTGCCAGAGGTACGCAGCCAAAGCAAGGGTCTAGAGGGTATCCTATATGGATATGAGTGAACTCCCGGTATAATGAGACGTAGTAAATTGTGATACAGGCCTGCATCACGGTGGATCTATGCATCTTATTTGAATTAGAGTGCTTCAGCACTCTGCTTCATAACTAGGGGCCGGACTTCTCGGCTTTTACTTTTTGAAAATTCAGCGGACCTTTTTCGGTTGTTATTTCAGAAGGAAACTTCCTTTTTTTCCCCGGCGAATATTATTTTCTACGTATGAATTACTGACTTTTTTTTCGGTGTTATAATGTAACAATCCTGTATGGTAAAAGGTCACTTAAAAGTACAGCTCGGCGTTTTTGTCAGCATGTAGTCTATTTATAGAAATTAACGAAATTAACTTCGAGCTATTCTTCTAGAAGAAATTGCCATCATCACTAATAGAGTAACTCAAGTTAAATGAGACAGCCGGCAGACAAAAACGCAAGTGGCCGTTTATACTTCCAAGAGGTTGACATGTTATCTTGGGTTGTCGCGCTGGGTCGAGACCGATGGCGGAGCATCACGTGGTCTGCGTGTTGATGGCAGTGATGGAACTAATGCTCAGTCGTCGCGGTAGCCAGAACATGATAATTTTCATGACGCCCATGCACAATTTCGTGGCAGTGTCCTATATGCACCTGATTAATCTACTTAATCGTCTAACTGTTCTAAGCAGATGATGATAGTAAGCAAACTGTGCTTAGCTACAGCAGGAGGCGAGGAGGTGGTGGTTCCCGGTCTGCACGCGTGTAAGTTAGCGAAGCAATACATCAAATCAGTCAATTGCGCTGCTCATTCGACAATATCGTCATGGCATCACGCCCCTGTTTTCACTACTTAGTTAATTTTCAACTATGAGTGCAACTCGTACTCAACAGCCCGCTAGCTATGCCTTGCATGCGAGAGAGAAAGATAAAACTTTGTTAGTTTTAAAATGTCGGATGAATTAGGTGAGTGGAATCCTTAGTTAAGGACTACGGTGGGTTTCACTGATGTCTGGACCCGTCACATGGTCAAAAGCAGAATTAGACGTACGTTTATCGTTTTTTTTTTTCGATCAAAATTGAGAAGTCCAACCCCGATCTATAACACACAGAAAGGAGGAAAACGCCTAGCGTCGCCAATGAACACTGCGTGATCTGCTAGACATAACATACTACAGGAAGTCGATACCATTGGCTGATATCTTGTTCATTTTCTTTTCCATTGTTTGCTCATGGTACTGTACTCCTTCTACGACCCCCAATTAAGTCGCGATATTTCAATATCTTCCTTCGGCGATCCATTAAGAAACGTTGATCATTTTCTCAGTATAGTACCGTTGTTAGTTGCTTGCATTGTGCAGAGCAGCATCTTTGTTCTCACAAGCCGGGAGTGCGTGTTTCCCCAGATTGTGACATATTGCGGGCCCCGATGGACGGATAGCGCAGACAGGACATATTTTCCTTCCGAGAAAGAAAATGCAATGTCATGCGTCTGCATCCTGGAGGAGGAGCTGAAATAAATAAAAAAGTGGTTTATATGTATCAGCTGCATATATGGTACCAACTGCATATATGCAGTTAGAGCAGGGACTACAGGATGATGATGTCACGCAGACATATACAGTGCACCGACCTGAATCGTAGAAGGAAGTTCCAGCTGAAAGTTCCTTTCAGAAGTCAAGACAGCCGCCCTTTACTGATTCATGAAGGTGTTATGTTTGGCTCCGTCGACGAAAATAACGTTGCTGCTGTCTTTGCAGCTTTATTCATCGCATTAGAAACTCCACGCATTTGCACCCGCAGTGTGCGAAGCAATGAGAACGACAGCTTCGTACAATCTTCGCGCTGTGCGGGAATGGCGCACCATTTGTGACGGCCACGAGACGTCAGTGCATCATGTGGTGATGATTAATTATGTGATCATCGTCGTCATCTAATCAAGCTGACATCACCATTGATCATTATATCAAGATAAAATAATTATTTACGATTATGCGGGTTTAATTCATCATAAATAAGTACAATGTCCTCCGGCGATGCGTTCCTATTGCTCGGTTCCACGAATTTTTTTGTTCTTAAAGGGGCCATTATACCATTTTTCAGATTCAAGCTGTTTATTGCGTGTTGTTCGCTATATACACCTCGGTACAATTGTACAAAGTATGAGCACATTTGGGGCAGCGAGTAATTTGTAATTGAAATTTTAAAAGGTCTCCTAAACCATGTGGCAGTCAGGCAACACTGGCGCGCTCGCGGTTCGTGACGACATAAACCGACAGTCACGTGCGTGCTCGCGACTGAACGACTGAACTCTAGTACACTATAAATGAACTGCGCGTAGTGTGTAGGTCTTTGTTCAGGGCTTGGGGTGCGGTGGGGTGAAGCCGGCATATGTCGGAGCACGAGTGACGTCACGCACGGCGCAGGTGGCCGCCGCCGACTCTTTCTCTCTCTCTAGCTCCCTAGTCACTACTGCGCATGCGCCACTAGTAGCACCGAGCCACAGGTGTTCCGCCGCTGCGCAGCGCCGCGCCTTTCCTCAAAATGCAACTTTCAATTTTCTCTACCCGCCGCGGTGGCTCAGTGGTTAGGGCGCTCGACTACTGATCCGGAGTTCCCGGGTTGGAACCCGACCGCGGCGGCTGCGTTTTTATGGAGGAAAAACGCTAAGGCGCCCGTGTGCTGTGCGATGTCAGTGCACGTTAAAGATCCCCAGGTGGTCGAAATTATTCCGGAGCCCTCCACTACGGCACCTATTCCTTTCTTCTTTCACTCCCTCCTTTATCCCTTCCCCTACGGCGCGGTTCAGGTGTCCAACGATATATGAGACAGATACTGCGCCATTTCCTTTCCCAAAAAAACCAATTAAATAAAAATTAAATTCAATTAAATTAAACATTTTCTCTTTCCTCTTTCCCTCCTCCCTTTATCCCTTCCTTTACGGCGCGGTGCGGGTGTCCACCGAGATATGTGAGACGGTTACCGTGCCATTTCCTTTCCTCAAAAACCAAACAAAACAAGTGAGCCGACGGCGTTCATAGAGTTCATTGGCGTTGACAACTTTGCAAAGACCGTTCATTTTCACGAAAGGAAAGGCGCACAACCGGCTCCGTGGGTCAGTGGAGACATCAGTCTCGCTTCCGCTTTGTATATCCTGGATTAGCGGGGCTAAACCACATTAATTTTTTATTATCCCCTACTCCTATCCTTTCTTACTACCGCTCCCCTTTCCTTTCCCTCGCCTTGTCCTTTTATTTCCGCTAGCCGCAGCTCAGGTGCTTCAGGTTTCGATGGCAGATGCCGCGACTAGCAACATGTTTTCCTTCCACTGTTAATTTATTAATAAATAGCCACTAACAACACCTCAATGTGCGACGGCCGGACTCAAGTAGGCGCGCGTTCTGCTCCGTGCCGACCATGAGCGCGGCAGTTTTGCAGCAGACGACGGCGCTCTCAGTTTATGACGTCAATTAGGCTGCTTCAATACGACTGTCGCTGCCAAGGGCCGGCGTAGGAGCGCCGACCTTTCAGCGTGCAAAAAGTGACGAGAGGAAAAAGGCGCGAGACGCTGACATTCCTATTTTGACTGCAAATAACTCAGCTTCTACAAAATGCATTAAAAAAAATTCTTGCTGGAGGATATTCGTGAAGCGGCATCCATTAGTATTCCAGGAACACCGCACCCTTGTTGACAGTCCATTTCAGAGCCCCTTTAAAGTGCAGCTTAAGTGTCCCCATCATTTTTTTGTTGTTTGATGCCTGGTTTCGGTGACTTCTGACTTCCTTCATTATTTGTATGTAGTGTAACAGGGTCTTAGGTCAGCGCTTGTGTCAATGGTCCTAACCACGGCGGCAAAACACAGTCCGTGGTCGGTCAAGCTGAGCAGGCTCTCGCTCTGAGCGATTGCATCGCCTCTAGGATAATGCCTATCTTATTCTTCACAATAGTTACATTTAATTGACCTCATAATAGTTTCGCCACCAGATCTCTCGATGTTTTGGAGTCGAAGAATTTGAACGCTTTACTTAAGCGTAAAAATGTTTCATTTCGCATGTGCTCTATTATGCTCCTTTTTTTGTCGCTCAAGTATTCCTTAGGAAAGATTACGCCACATTCTTCAACACTATTTCCATGTTTCTTTCCCCCTACTTTCTTTCGTTTTATTTTTGTGATCGGGTGGATTGCGTCTACGACCTAAGCTTCAAATGTGAACTGACTGCGGCGCACCAGGACACCCGCGCAGTCTCCAATAACAATTCTCCTCCTCGCAATGACTGCGTGTTGAATGCTGGGCTGTCGAGACTCGAGAAAGCGATATCTGCTCGCCAGCGAAGGCACGGCAGTCGACGGCCAGCTGCGAACCTGCACAGCGAGCGCGGCCGATCCAGCAGGGGCCTACAGAACGGACTGGAGACAATAATAAGGCGCTCAGCACGGCGCGTTCGCGGTCAGGCTCCACACGTGCGAACACTAGCGTACGGCGCTCACGGTCGGTGTCTAAGCCCTGACCAACCATCAGGAGAGAGCTGGCGATGGCGACATCAGCGCTCGACGGAACAAAAGGGGCAGATATAATAGCACTCCCTTTTCTTATGTGGCGTGCCCAGACAGGTAGCACTGAACATTAGAATCATGTTATAAAAATGTTATACAAGTCGCACTAAGTTTGTATGTTGAAATGGAACGTTACGATAGCTTTAATTTAGTTTAGTTTATGGGGGTTTAACGTCTCAAAGCGACTCAGGCTATGAGGGACGCCGTAGTGAAGGGCTTCGGGAATTTCGACCACGTGGGGTTCTTTTAACGTGCACTGACATCGCACAGTACACGGGCCTCTAGAATTTCGCTCCCATCGAAATTCGACCGCCGCCGACGGGATCGAACCCGCGTCTATCGCGTCAGCAGCCGAGCACCATAACCACTAAGCCACCGCGGCGGCGAACGAAAACATTACTTTAACATTAAAAGTACACATTATTCTAATGCTATTAACTGTGATTATAATGCTTGTCATAACTAAAAAATATTAATAATAATAATAATTGGTTGTTGGGGAAAGGAAATGGCGCAGTATCTGTCTCATATATCGTTGGACGCCTGAACCGCGCCGTAAGGGACGGGATAAAGGAAGGAAGGGGTGCCGTAGTGGAGGGCTCCGGATTAATTTCGACCACCTGGGGATCTTTAACGTGCACTGACATCTCACAGCACACGAGCGCCTTAGCGTTTTGCCTCGATAAACGCAAGGCGCTCGTGTGCTGTGAGATGTCAGTGCACGTTAAAGATCCCCAGGTGATCGAAATTATTCCGGAGCCCTCCACTACGGCATTTTTTCGTCCTTACTTCCTTCACTCCCTCATTTCTCTCTTCCTTAAGGCGCGGTTCGGGTGTCCACCGAGATTGTGAGACAGTTACTGCGCCATTTCCTTTCCTCAAAACCAAAAACCTAGTAGTGCTGCCACACTAAAAAAAAAGGGAAAAAATTATTCTACCCTAGCCTGGCTGGATAAACTGGATGACGACGACGATGAACTGGATCCGTTTAGCACGCGTTTGCGCGCTTTTTTTTTTCTAGCTTATGCCACGACAGCAGCTACTGCTCGCCCCAAAATGTATTGTGGTTAGTACAGCGCAGATTTTTTCGATTGTTCGAGGTGATCCAATGCTTCTGGCAAGCCGATTACAAAAAAAAAAAACAGCTCTTGGTGCTGTGAGCTTTCTTTAGCATCAGCAGTTGATCTTGTAGACTTTTCTCACGCATTTCCCGTTCAAAGATAAATGAATTATCAATCAAACGCGGTAAGCGACAGCCTAAGCATAGAACACTTTGCAAGTTTGCTTGCATATATATAAATGAACATGCTAAGGTTCGCCTAAAGCACGTGCTTTCGCTGAGCCGCATACGAAGCGATCGGGCAAGTCGATAGGTGGAGCTAATTTGATAATCCAGAGCCCAGTCGCCCAGTGGCAGTCGAGGCTCTCGTGCGCTTTCGTGTTCCAGAGCGCACTAGGCTTCGTTTGCTCGACTGCATTTCCGAACGCTCTGGCTTTGAAGCATGCCCCCGCAGTTGGTAAAGTAGTGTGATACTATTGATATAGGCGTGGGCGCATCTGAAGGCCCGGAAATTACTTTAAAAAGCGAGTGATCGTGTTCCCAGAACGACATTGCGTGCTTTGTGCATGACTGTGTGAGTACCAGTTCGTTTCATCCAATCGCGGCCTATATCGCTCTGGAGGAAACAGATCTACTTCCCCTCATATTACGGAACCGACAGAATATTTTGGACCCTGGCCAGTTGAACCCTGGATACAAGCATGGACGGTGCAGGTGGCCATTACCTTTGGCCCTGGAGCCTTGAACGCTTGCTACGTGGCATTAGCACCGAGCGTTCCTGCTCACCGGACGCCTTCTCGGAATGCTGGTTCGTCGGCCAGCTTATAGCTTTGTGGAACAAGGCTTTGCGGAGGCCTGACTTTCAGTTGGGCAAGCTGTGTCTGCGCTCGTGTGGCGACCGAGATGACTTCAGGGACAGGTACCGCGTTGGCGGCAGCGAAAACGACGGCGCTTTCTTGATGGCTTTGCTGCTTCGGCAGCACCACTACACCCACGAGGTCCGAGAGTACGACCGAACGCGGTTTGAGCGTCCCTCCTTCGTGCCGTCTGACGTCGCTGGACCGGCGCCCAACCTGCAACGCGTCGTGCTACATCCTCGCTGCAGGCTTCAGCCTGGGAGTGGATTTTCCCAAGCCTTTAGCTCGCATCCGTGCCTGCGTGATGTCGACCTCACCAACGTTCCTGTGAGCGACACCCCGGTACCCAAGGTGACCGAAGTGCTGAGGGAGAAACGGGTCGACTCGCCACAGTGTCAAGCTCGTCGGAAACAAGCTCTCCAGAATCTGCCTGCACCCTGCTCCTATATAGTGCTAGTCGCGTATGAGCGGCTGAAGGGCTTGACCGACAGCACATGGTATTCTGCATGCGACGCCGTGGCAGAGGTCTTCAGGAGCAACAAGGTTACGACGTCCTGTGCTCCGTCTATAACTCGCTGGCCCTGGATCACTCCCTGTGCTCTCGCCACATAGACGACGTGGTGACGGCGCTGCCGATGATGGCAACAGTGGGAGCTGTCGTCGGGGCGCTCTGTACGGCACTCAAGGCACGTGGGCGCCTCCAGAGCTTTCACTTGGACGTGCACGGGGCTCACAACGAAAACGAGGAGGCGGCCCACTACTG